>NW_012108264.1:953201-1015102 GCF_000951045.1 Mandrillus leucophaeus | reverse complement strand
AAAAAAAAAAAAGGAAAGAGAAGAAAATATTCTACAGCTGTAAGCATGAGAACACAGGAGGTAATTCCTGATGAAGTATAAACTGAACAACTTTGGCTGTCTTACACACTCTAGTGAACATTGCATACTAAATAGCCCTTTACACACTCCCCAAGATTTCCTGTGGGTTTGAATTCTAATCCAGCCTGAACAGGGTTTTCTGGACACAAGCCTGCCCCTGTTGATATTTCAGCATTTGGATTTACCTCTTCATTTGGAGCAAGAACAAACAAAAAAAAATCAGCTAATCTCCATCCCCCAAGTATCATAATTTGGATTTCTGTAGAATGGCTTGAGTATTGCCAATTTCCTGCATCTTTCCACCATTGCTTAACTGTGGATGTTTCAACCTCCACTGAGGAGCTCCCCCACCCTCACTCCTCCAACCAGCCTATCCTACCAACTACCAAACTAGGCAGTACAGAAAATTTGTGGAAAAACCTGTTTGTGTACATCTATTTTGATTCACAGATGTAACTTAAGAAAGAAGTAACTATCCAGCATAGTGCGATGGCAGGAGCAAGAGGATGATTCACTCCATGCCCAGATGCTTCCTTCCTAAAATGTAGGCCTTGCCTGCTTGCTAAAGACCTACATTTTTGAAAGAGGATTTATTCACTTGTATCTTTTAATCTCTGATACAACATAATCACCTTAAAAGCTATTGTAGTTGAAAGGGCACACGGTATGGTGAGTGGGGGGCCTATGTCCCAGCCCTGGCTCAACTAGTAAACAACTGCCTAATCTTAGATGTATTTTTCTTTACTGAACCTCACTACATTATCATTTATAAAACAAAAGAATTAGATTTCAGTATCTCAAACCTTGAAATTGCAGAGAAAATATTACATTTTAATCTATTATTAGTCACATCTGTTTGGTATATGGATGAGTTTCAAGTTCTTTCTTGAGAGAAGATTTAACAAGACAAGAAGAATTAGAAATTTGCTTGTTTTATGTGGAAAATGGTGACAAAATTACAAGAAGCAAAAGTGAAAGAATTTCGGGGCACTAAGGCAAACTTTATAGCATCATTTTGTGTGTGCTATTGTTACAATTTATAGAAAAAAATAATACTTTCAATTTCAGCTTAGTCTAAGTTTGATTGCAAAATTGACTTTCTTACCAAACTAACCAATCTCATTGTGCTGTGTCATGCTTTGAGGTAAGAGTGAAAGTAAGTCATTTTCAATGTTCAACTTTGAAATATCATATCATCGCTTTATTATATATCTTGCCTTGTTTCACAAATGTTTATCCCAAGCCTCTCATCTAAGGAGGCATGCCAAAAAAGTCATATTTCAAATTTTTCCCTCATGTAACTTCTTGGTTGGAAGTCTGCCTATATATATTCAAGATTTTTGATTCTATACCTCTGAAAATTATGGAGTCTTAAAATGTTATAGCTCAAGCCCAGCCCATTAAAAGAACTCCTTCTTCAACATCCAAGACAGGTAGCCATTCCATACCGGGTAAAAAAATTCTTCCTATAATCACTCATTCTGAATCCTGGGAACCAGAGGCTCAATATTTTGCCAGGTAATCTATTATAATTTTGGATATTTTAAACTATTAATTCTTTCTCTCAATAATTTAAAGAGGAAGTTTCAATCTTTAGGTTTGTGCATCCAATCCACTATCAGAACATAGTTATAAAGCTGTTCCCAATTTTTATCACTATTATTTTAATATGTGGTATCATCTGTCATGCCCAACCTAATTTTCCTTTTTTTTAGACCCACACTCTCCAATATAGTAGACACCAGCCTATGTGGCTATGATGGTTAGTTTTATGTGCTAATTTAGTTAGGTTTTAGCTCCCAGTTATTCAATCAAACACTAATCTAGGTGTTACTGTAAAAGTATTTTGCAGATATGGTTAACGTTAGGGAGATTATCTTGGATAATATGTTTGGGCCTCATCTAATCAGTTGAAATGTTTGAAGAGCAGAAATGAGGTTTCCCTGAAGAAGAAGAGATTGTGCCTGTGGAATGCAGCTTTAACCCCTGCCCAGAAGGTTCCAAACAGCCCTTCTTTATAGGTTTTTAACTTGCCTAGCCAGCCCCCAGTGATCATGTAGGCCAATTCCTTGCAATAAATCTCTAGATAGATAGATAGATAGATAGATAGATAGATAGATAGATAGATAGACAGACAGACAGACAGACAGACAGACAGACAGACAGACAGATAGATAGATAGATAGATAGATAGATAGATAGACAGACAGACAGACAGCTAGATACATACATACATACATACATAGGTGGATAGATGGATAGATGCATAGATAGATAGATAGATAGATAGATAGATAGATAGATAGATAGATACATACATACATAGATGGATAGATGCATAGATAGATATAGATAGATACATACATACGTAGATGGATAGATAGATAGATACAGATACATAGATAGATGATAGATAGTTAGATAGATAGATAGATAGATAGATAGATAGATAGATAGATAGATAGATATCTCCATATCCTATTGTATTGTTTCTCTGGTGAAACTCTGAGTGATATAGTGGTTATTTCCATGTAAGTGTAAATGAAATAAAATTACATACGATTTTAAAGTCACAGTGGCCATATTTAAAGAGTACAATACCCACTTGATACTAACAGCTACTATACTGAACACCACAGAAGATTTTCAGTATAGCAGAAAACTCTTAACACAAAGCACTTTTCTAAAGCAAATTTTTCCAGTGTCTTCCATCATTTCTTATTAAACATGCGATATAACATCACCTCATTTTGTCTTAAAGATTCACTAATATTTTAATATCCCTGTTAAGATATGATATTGAAAATGGAATACTATATACTCCAAAGGAAACATTATAGGCTCAGGATATGAAGGAATTACCATCCCTTAAGCTGAATATTATTGAAATAGTTCCCAAAGCTATCTAGATCTGAATATTCATGCTGGTTTTCCCATCTATTTTGACAAACTTTCTCCACATTTCCCTCTTTCTTGTCAGTAAAGAATTTTATTGTATTAATAAAACTAATCAGTAGAGAGGAGATGGAGGAGACATAATCTAACCTAAGTATCTTCAATGGTGAGAGGTTTTTTATTGAAAATATTGAATTACTAATAAATAGAAAATAAGAATAATAATATAGGAGTAGGAAAGGAGAGAGGGAGAATTAAGAGAGACACTGAGGAATGTAGAATAGAAATTAGAAATCAGAGTAAGAGGGAAAAGGCATAGAGACTTCTAAGCAGGTGAAGACTCAAAGAGGTTTAGCAAGAGAGATATGAGGAGAATATGACTTTAGGAAGCACTTACTTTATTTGAAATGAATCCCTTCCAATGTTTAAATGCAAAGGTACATGAGAGGACTGGGCTTCCTTTAAATCACTTTTAATTGTTTGAGATTTTTATTTTTTAAATTTACTTTACAATGAAGTATTGCCCTGTGCCTGAATTATGAAGACCCAGAAATTATTCTGTATTGATTATATTTCTATTAATTTGGCCTTAGATTACAGCTGAATTTATTACAGTTGCATCTCTTTTCTGGCTTACATTCAGTTTACATCAATAAAAGCTGTTAAATGCTTTTGACATGAATGTTATTAAGTCTGGTCACTCCTACCTTTAACTGATTGGTAATGTGTATGTTGAAATTTAGATTGCTTGCTAAATTTGCTTCTGTGAATTTTGTCCCATAATACTGACGTGTTAGAAATTTTTCAGAGTTTTCTCTGATAGCTTATATTTTAGCTCTCACAATTAGAATGGCTTTAGCTCCAGACAACAACTATCTCTGTAAAACTTACTAAAATGAGGAAACTTATTAGTTCATTAAGGTAGAGGCTGAGTGAACTTCAAAATTTATTGATCCAGGAGTTTAACACTGTCATCAAAGTTTCAGGTTTATTCTTCCTCTCCGATGTGCTTTCTACAGATTAGTCATGAAATAATGTACTCTCATGATTCTATGGCAGCTGCCAAGTAAAATCAGAGCTATTGCTTTCTTGATCACATACAGGAAGGCAAGAGAAGCTTTCTATGGCTCTCCCTTAAGAATTAAAGGTTTTCCTAGAAGCTTCCAGCAAATCTCATCCAATGTCTCACTGATTAGATTAGGATGACATGCCCATTTTGGAACATCTCCGGCAAATAAATAGAATCTTTCTTAGACTAATTATAGCCACATCTGTAGGCAAGAATAGAGTCATGGTTCTTTGAATAAAGTGGAGCCTATGTTGGGAAGAAAGAAGAGATTAATAGAGTATGAATAAATCATCAACAATTTTTACTATAATAACTTTTTTGGTTTGTGTGATTGATAATTTTTGAATTTTATGTATTTATCCTATTTTCTTTTCTTTTTTTTTCTTTAGATGAAGTCTCATTCTGTTGCTCAGGCTGGAGTACAGTGGCATGATCTCAGCTCACTGCAACCTCCGCCTCCCAGGTTCAAGCAATTCTGTGTCTCAGCCTCCCAAGTAGCTGGGATTATGGGTGCCTGCCACCATGTCTTTTCTTTTTCTTTTTTTGTTTTTTAAGAGACCAGGTTTCATCATCTTGGTCAGGCTGGTCTTGAACTCCTGACCTCATGATCCATCCTCCTCGGCCTCCCAAAGTGCTGGGATTACACGTGTGAGCCACCACGCCTGGCCTATCCTATTTTCTAATAACAATGTTGATAAGACGAGATTCAGGGGTGTTTTCAGAGATCAGTTTTCAACATGACCTCCATTTATTAATTAAAAGGCTAAGTGTTAATTGAAAGATCACTTGTAAATTATGAATTCATTAGAATCCAGCGTTTCTAAATTGCAATAATTTGTGATAAGTTATAATTTGTAGCTATTAAGGAAAGTCCAAATATTTGCTGAGCACCTACCATGTGCCAACTCCTTTTTACATGTTGGGGATATACAGTTAACTGAATAGGCTAAAATACCTGCTCTGAAGGAGCTTTTTATTTAATGTGGGTGAGGGGACAGTCCGTAAATAAATGAATTACAGTTTTAGCCTGTCAGATTGTGCTACGTATGGAAATAATAAAGCAAGAGAGGAGAAGAGGTGTCAGGGTGTAGTGAATGATTACAATTTAAAAAAGAATGGATAGTAAAATCCTCCGTGAGAAGAAAGGAAAGATCTGAAGGAAATAAAGAAATATGAGGACAGAATGTTCCAGGCATAGGGAACAGCAAGGCAGAGAGAAAAGTGCAGTGACCAGAAAGGAGGGAAGAATAACAGAAAAGGAGGAGGTCTGAGACAGTGAAATACATGGGTGGGAAGCAATCCTGTTGAGCTATTGCAGTAGGGCCCGTTTTAATGATTTTGACTTTTATCTTAATGGAGATAAGAAATGTTGGAGAACATTAACGATAAAATCATTCAAATTATGTTTTTAAAGATTTGTTTTTGGTTACTGTGTTTGACAATAAGTTGTAGGAAGATGAAGGCAGAAACTGAAAATCACCTTGAAGACCACTGTGACAATGATCATCACTTGAAACAGAACGGTGACAGTGTACGCGTTGATAGGAGATCAGATTCTGGATACATTTTGGAGGTACCAATCAGGATTCTCTAGCAGATTCTATGTGCACATTAAAAAAAGAAAAATGAGCCAAGAAGTCAAGGTGACTTTTCTTTTCTTTTCTTTTTTGCCTGTGAACCTAGAATGATTGAGATGCTATATGACAAAATGGGAAAGACCACAGGAAATTTAGGTTTAGAAGGAAAAGCAAAAGTGTAATTTTAGGTACATGAAGTTTGAGGTTACTATTAAACTTTTCAATACTGGTATCTATAAGTAATAGAACATGAGAATACACAAGTCCACAATTCAGAGGTGAGAGCCATAAAGATACAAACTTGAGTCATCAGAGTAGGATTAATAAGATCACCAAGTGTAGGTAAAAAGTAGTCACCCAAAATCTGAAACTTCGAATAAGCCTAATATTAGAAGTTAAGGAAATGAAGAGGAATCAGCTTAGGAGGCTGAGAAATAAGAGTCAATGGGAAGGGAAACACTGGGAGAGAGTCGTGTGCAGGAAGCCACGTGAAGAAAGGTTTCCCAGGGGAAGGGAGTAATTAAGTTGGTCAAATACCACTAAGTCAGATTGAGGACTGGAGCTCTTGTTAAGAGTAGATGGGGTGAGATATTGGGGATGGAAGTCTGACTGATGTATATGCAGGAAGAAGAATGAAAGTGAAAGAATTGTAGAAAATTTAGCCAACTCTTCTGGGCAGTTTCAGTTTATGGGAAAAGGGTGGTAGCTGAAGGGGTTGAAAAGAGAAGAATTGTTATGAAGATAGGAGAAAAATAATATGCTTATATATTAATAAAAAGTATGCAGAGAAGAGGGAGTAAATGATGATCATGAGAGAGGGGAGAATTTAGTCACAGCACCGATGCCCTCTAGTTAAAAAGAGGGGATGACATTCAGTGCACACTTGTTCAAAATGTGAGAAGCTAGCACATCAGCCATGTGGAGATGCCACAGTGGGATTAGAAACAGTAGCAGGTAAGTATCTTGTGTTCAACACATATAGGCCCTTCACAGATGAATGAATGGTGGTCAGATATTATAATATATTTTATCCCCTTCAAAAGTTACTTTTGGATTAAAGCTGCACTAACTATTATGTACTTGCACATGATTATATTGCATTATACACTCATAAAAATACTTTTAGATTGTGTTAAAATTACTTTTTATTATTGATTTAAGGATGATATAATTAAAAAGACCTAAGCAATACTAGGTCCATTGAAAGAGGGTGTCAAGACTGAAGCTTAGTTGGGACTTCTGAGACATATGGGTGGATTAAAGGAGTTAAGGTTTGTGGGAGCCTCAGACAATTTATTAGTTTTCTATTGATGCATAACCAAGCATAGAGGCTTAAAATCACACAGATATATTATTTTATAGTTTCCAGGGTTAGGAGTCCAAACACTTGTTAGCTGAGTCTTCTGCTCATGTTTTCATCAGACTGAAATCAAGGTTCTGACCAAGGCTGGAATTCTCATGTGAGGCTCAGGATCTTTTTCCAAGCAGCTGTTAGCAGAATTCACTTCCTTGAAGCCCTGTGACTGATATCATTGTTTTCTTGCTCGTTCTTAGCCAGAAGCTTCTCTCAGCTCCTGAGGCCACCCACTACATCATGCCACATGGACCTCACAGGTAGTTAAAGCATGGCTATTTGTTTTCTTCCAGGCCAACAGGAACACGTTATCCTGACATACCACCTTCTTTAAAAAAACTGTATTCTTTAAATTTTGTGGGTACACAGTAGGTGTATATATTTATGAGGTACATGAGATGTTTTGATACAGGCGTGCAATGTGAAATAATCACATCATGGAGAACGGGCTATCCACCCCCTCAAGCATCTATCCTTTGTGTTACGAACAATCCAATTACACTCTTTTAGTTACTTAAAAATGTACAATTAAGTTGTTATTGACTATAGTCTCCCTGTTGTGCCATCAAACAGTATGTATTATTCATTCTTTCTATGTTTTGAATGCATTAACCATCCCCACCTCACCTCACCCCCGACCAAGTCCTCCACCACCCTTTGCAGCCTCTGGTAACCATCCTTCTACTCCACATCACCTTCTTTTAATGGGCCTTCTGATCAGGTCAGTCTCACCCAGAATAATCTCTTTGAATTAACTCAGGTCACCTGATTAGCAGCAAATCACAGGAATAATATCCTCTCATAGTCATCGGTTCCTCACTCACTCAAGGGGAGAGGATTCCACAAGGTGTGTACAAAAGGGATGAGAATGTTAGGGCTATCTTAGAATCCTGCCCACTGCAGGCAGTACATTTCTAAACAGAAACAGACGTAAGCTCCCCTCACCACTCTTGGCTTTTGGATATTTCTGAAAGGAAAGAGAATTGCAGATAGAGCTTCAGGACCCATATTATGTGGTGGGCAAGTCTTTAGTTATAGAAAGAGACTTATTGTCTGAGGATAGCCTATAGGTCTGTGAAAGGAGAAACTGCTGTTCTTTGTAATTGTTGTTCTATTCTCAGTCATCCACAGACCTCAACTTCATTATGTAATCAAAATGCTGCGATTAGATGCAACTGATGCAATATTTCACGTTAGTATTTATTGGTTTTGTTTGTGATTTTGCATAGCAATAGGAGTAGAGATTAATAAGCTTTCATTTATACATGTACTGTGCCAGGGTCTTGGACAGGTGGGAAGGACTGGTGCTGAGAATGGTATTAGGTGGAAAGTCAGAAAGCCATTCTTCAGATGCATAGAGTGAACCAGGAAAGAGGAAGCTAGCTAAGCTGGGAAGTCTATCTATATGGTAGGAGGAGAGGATCTTAGGTCAGAATGATGGCAGAATGGGGAAGCAAATGCAATTATTTTCAATTGTGTGCTCATAGAACCTCAATCAGAGAGTTCAACATTTCCAAATTTGCACGTATTATCTGGCTGCACATCAAAGATAACCACAAACATAGAAATATCATATGAAATATCAATCACCTTATGATTAAATATACCTCAGAATGGGCAAAGAAATTTCCATCTGAACTCTACAATACCTAGGGCTGTAAAAGCATTGGATTACTTGGGAAGTGAAAAATGTCCAAGTATCTATGGCTCTCTTTGTAAAAAATAATTATTAACTTTTCAGAAATGTTGCAAACTCAAACTGGTTTTTAAACACAGTCATTTTTAAAACTTAAGATGTATAAGCTTAAAATAAAATAATTTATATTAAAGTCAAAGGTAATAAATGTTTGAAACTCATTACTTCCTAATTATTTCATTACATTTTATTATTACCTATGGTGTTGAGTTTATTTATGTCAGTTGTATCTCTAGAATGGAAATACTACGTAACAGTGCATTACTGTGCATCTCATCCCAACTCTGAATACAGTAATGTCACATTGGTGGCTTGATCTTGGCCATGGAGTATTTCCAACACCAAAATCAACAAACACAACAAATAGGAAGTTGACTTAGTGGAAGCTGAAAAAGGTTTCAGTTTAACTAAAATGATTATATAAGGGTTAGAAATTGTTTAACAGTACAGCACATCAAATATAATGACCATACATTTGTTGGGAAATTTCTAGTAGATTGGGAAGAAACTCTATTTGTCAAATCATAGTTGAACTGCAACCATAGCTTGGCTTCAAATACAAAATTCTAATGAGATCAATAAAGGCATTCTTTGGGAATCAATGGCTATATGACATATAGCTTAAAAATTGTTACATAATTTTATTATTATTTGTAAATGTGTTATACATCCTTCATATCAGTAAAACCAATAATAAATGTGTATGCATATATGTATACATACAACTCTATGTATACAGATGTGTATTCATTTCCAAACTCCTTTGGGAATCAGATTGTTTAACATTTCCCAGGACACCAGTAGCTCTAGGTCAAAGATACAACTCAGTGTGTTTCATGGTGGTGCCCACTAGACAACAGCCGGGCATAAAACACATGGGTTTGGGTCCTGGCTTAGCCACTGATGTATGAGATTTGGAAAGTCACTTCGCTTCCTAATTTCAGGTTTCCCTTCTGCAAAATAAAGATAGCAGTTTCTGATACACCTGCCTGATAGGATTGCTGTGGGAAACAGGTAAAGTAATGGATGTAAATTTCCTTTGAAAAATTGTGTTGGACAGGATTACCAAAGTCTTTGCCCTTGTGGAATTTATATCTCTGTGCATTCAGTGAAGATTCCTGGGGCATGTCAACTTGACACAATCTCATAGGTCACCTGGCCCAAGTCCTTTGCTTTACAAGTAATGAGAGAAGACCACAGAATTGAACTACTGAGTTTTTGTGAGTATTGTCATGAGGTGTTGATATGGTTTGGCTGTGTCCCCGCCCAAATCTCATTTTGAACTGTACCTCCCATAATTCCCACATGCGGTGGGAGGGACCTGGTGGGAGATAATTGAATCATGGGGGCAGTTTCCCACATGCTGTTCTCATGGTAGTGAATAAGTATCAGGAGATCTGATGGTTTTATAAGGGGAAACCCATTTCACTTGATTCTCATTCTCTCTTGCCTGCCGCTGTGTAACATGTGCCTTTCACCTTCTGTGTAATTGTGAGGCCTCCCCAGCTACATGGAACTGTGAATTAAACTTTCCTTTATAAATTACCCAGTCTTGGTTATATCTTTATTAGCAACATGAGAACAGACTAATAGTGGTGTGTATATATCTAATATGGCATTTTTCCATTCTTAGCCTCAGTAATTTCCAGGGCCAATTCAATAATATAGGAAAAATGGGAGAAAACAACGTATTTCATCATATTACTCAACATATATACCAAGCAACTGTAGCCCGATGCATCGCAGGCTGGGTGATCTGTTTAGCCAGGAGAACATTTAAGGAATAATTCCACTAACACATCTTCTTGAAAGTTAGGGAATAGGGTTGCTCTTTCAGGATCCTTGACATAGAAAGATTTACTATTCAGATTATAAGAAATAATGTGTGGAAGAGTTATTTGATTCAAAGTAAATATCTCTTCCCAACTTCAGTCTGAATATTAAAATCCCTTTCAATATTATGATCCAGAACTCATAGTGATTTATCTTGTCTTATTTGAAAGATTTCTTCTTTCTTTGCCTTTGCCTTGTAAAAGTCTATACTCATTTATAGTTTCTCAAGTAGACATCAGTTCTTAGGTATACAATAATTCAGTGCATTCCTGATAGGGAAGAAGTCTCCATCGACCAGCTGATGTACATTGTATGGTCTTGTACCAGATATGTCCTGAATTTTGCTGCAATCTCTTTAAACATCCAGACTATAAGCCTAATTGATCTAAATGAAAAATAGACACATGGATCTATACCTCAAAAGCCTGCATTATCTACTGGTAAGCACTGACTGATGGAGTGAATTACATATGTGCAAATATGAATCAGATAACTGATGATGTTGAAGAACTCACTGCTTTTTCACGATCTCTTTCAGCTGTTAGGCAAAAATTGAATTCCTACTGGGGACTTCCTTCTCCACAAAGCAATGAGCTCTTCTGATGCTTATTCTAGTAGGTGAAACTGTCTATCTGTCTGTCTGTCTGTCTGTCTGTCTTGTCATAAATTCTGTTAGGTATTATTAAAAGGTGATTTTCATAAGATGTCCATGTTTTAAAGAAGGATTGCTGCACAATCTTCCTGAAATAAAAACCAGATACAGTGTGTAATTTCCCACTTATTTTCTTTAGCTTGTTTGGAGCTA
Organism: Mandrillus leucophaeus; assembly: GCF_000951045.1. Classification (NCBI taxonomy): domain Eukaryota; kingdom Metazoa; phylum Chordata; class Mammalia; order Primates; family Cercopithecidae; genus Mandrillus; species Mandrillus leucophaeus. The sequence continues at coordinate 1,003,813 of NW_012108264.1, read as the reverse complement.
AGAGTCTAGTCATTGCATTAACATGCTGATAGCTGATTGCACTTCAGGCTTTCTCCTCTAATGATTTCAGGTAATATAGAGGTAGAAGAGAATATGATTAATGACACAGAATCATTTCAGCACTTCAGAGTTTATTAATCAAGTGTGTGATACACTAGGGCTCTAACTGGAATGCCAAATTGCAGGTGCCCATGTGCCATTTCTAAATGAATCTTAACACATGTAAATCTGCTGTATGTGAAGATGTAATTATAAAATGACTATGGAATGGCTCAGGGCCAATTTGAGGCCTGCCCATTGGCTGTCAGAGTTTATTCCTGATTCACTTTGACTTTACTCACCACTGGAGCACAGGGAAAGAGCTATTCCACGTTCATGTTCCTATAAAGCCTCTCATTTTGTTTTTCCTCTATAACCTAGGTCATGAGGGATGGCTGGTGTTCAAACCAAACTAAATGCAAAAAAAAGCAGTGAAGCCAATTGAAAATCAGACAAGAGGATATGAATATGATTAAGTAGTTTGCCTTCTTTCTGATAGAACTGGCCTGGCCATGCTCATTTCAGTAACAAAGAGTCATAAATCAATGACAGTGCCATCATTCATGACCAAAACATTCCCATATAAAAAGAGACCTTCTCAGGGGATTTCCCTATCAGTCTCCTAACCAAGCTATTTTTAATTTATTTAATTCTGTGGTAATCAAGGTAGATAAACTCAGATCCTTTGTTATCTTATGGCCCAGAGAAGCAATTTCGCATTTCTGTTGATTTTCCCAGTTGTAGGGAGTGAAAATGTCATCCCTTGGGAAAGCTCAAGTCTTCATGAATCTGGTGTCATCCAACCTAGAGTCATTGCCCATTTTATTTGAGGGGAAACCAAGTTAAAGAATGCTCAGACTTACAAGTAAAAATCAAGTTTCACCCTATCTTTAAACAACATATTTGCCACGTTTCTGAAATCAATAGAATTTTATTTTCTTCTTTTTGTTTCCGCTGGTAGGGATGTAGCAAATTTCTATGCTGATATTTAGGTTCAAAAAAATAAAGTAAACCTAAAGTTCTGACCTAAGCCTAAACCTGACATTCATAATAAAACTGTGCCATCAATTCACATCACTTGCAGAACTACATTATTAATGACAACAGACTTTGATGCCTCAGCCATGAATAGTTTTAAAACTAAAACATTAGTTGTCACCACATCATGCTCTGCCTGTAGATACACTTAGTTTCTTTGGTGAGAACTGGTTATTAGGAAAACACTTGCCTCTGTAGTTGACCGTGACGTGTCTGATCTTCCATCACATACGGCATTAGAAGAATTCCTGCGGAGCCTTGGAATATGGGTTGATGCTCAGGGTTTCAACTCCATATGTAGGTTGAGAGTGTCCAAATAGGTGACAACTTAACAAAGCAAAGGTAAAAATCATGAAAATCATCCATTTATTTACAATGTAAAAAGAACTTGCCTTTTTAAAGACGTTAGCATCCTTCCTTTGCAGCAGTCCCATTTCCTAAGAACCCCAGGAAACCATTTTCTTCTCAAGCTGTTACAAAAGGACATTCAGTGATCTCTATCTGTACAAGTCCTTAAGCAAGAAAAAAATCTAGGCCAGTTCTAAAGGGTTTGCCATCTAGTTTCCATTGAACTTTCAGATACAGCCAAATGGTGAGATTGAGCTTTTTCACCAGAGTGTTTTCAATCTCATTTGTAAACAGATCCTTGATGACTCCATAAATCCTTTAAAATAGTGGTATTCAAAATTATTTTTATTATAAATTTCTTATTGCAAAAAAAAGTGCACAGGTGTGTATGTATCTACACACGTTTATTTGTAAGTGATATAAATGCACTGTTGAATATGTATATTAAATAAGCTATAAAAGAAAAGTCATATAATGAGATCGAAGGTATATATAAATAGATATTTTAGAGTTTCTCTCCGGTAACATGGTATTACAGATGCCATCAAGCATCGACCTTGGGTGATTGTGCTGCACACGGAGACCACGGAACAGACTCCAATGTAGCTGCTAATTTTAGGCAGATAGCGCTTCTACACTGGGAGTAAGCCAAGGCCACTGAAAGAGACACATACCTTTCCGGTCATGTTGGGTTTGTTAATTTAAGATTCTGACTGTCATTCTCTGTATGTACTTAATTTCCTGAATATACTTTTCCTTCACAGTAACTCTCTTTCCTCACTGTTCTTCCTCCCTCTGTTAATATTCAAATGCAGATATTGAGAGACCCTTTGCTTGAAAAACCAAGTTATGTTTAGCCTCTGTAGCTCTGTATCAGGAGGCTTGGGGACAGTGTTTCATTTGTGATGGGTTTAACAATATAAATGTTCTTTTAATTCATATTGCACTCCTGTAGGAGGTGAGAAAGAGGACCTTATGCAACATCTGCCTGAGTGTCCCTGCTGAACAGCACAAGCAGCTGTTGCAGCAGGTCTGGAAGAACTGCTTCTGAAAGAAAGTGCTGTGAACAGTATTTCCACAGCTCCTCAGAGACAATGGAGGTGGTATGCTGGAATCAGTGATTTTACAGCTGAATTATACAGTTTTTCTCTTCTGTTGCTTGCTAGCGTGTAACTTACATTTGACGCTTTCACCAACATGTGGCCCGAGGCCAGAAAATAAAATGCAAATCAGCCAATGTGATTGCTTTACATTACCTGAACATGTTTATTTTTAGGACACTCTCGATAGGTACAAAGCTCTATGCTAAATTATACACTTAATTTGACTGATAAAAATATTAAATAGAAGTAACCCCCCAAATGTGTGATGGCACTTAACCTATATTAATAAAATTTGTGCCTAATAAAACAGGCACAAATTTTCTCATAAATAAGAAGTGGAAAAACTACTCTAGCAGAAATATAACTTGATGGGTTCTTTCAAATAAAAATTTCAAAACTTTAACAGAGGCATCACATGAGTTTGAGGATAAGAAATAAAGAGAACAAAATTGCTCTAAAGAAGAAAATGAAGGCTATATGGCTTTGCTGCTGAAAGAGAAATGGCAAAGACGGAGGAGGAAAAGAGGTCCGAAGATGAGGTCCAAAGGCTGAAGGTCTCTTAGAAATGGCCAGGGAGCCTGTTGTTTAACTTTAAAAAAAGTTTTTTTTAAGGAATTGACATTGTTTAAAGCAGACCCCTCCATCTGCTAAAATCATAAACAAAGTCTGATACAAACAAAACATTTTATGTGAACGTGTTCTGATGTAAAAGTGTGATGAAAGAATAGAAAACGTGGTAAGTTCACATCAGGGATAATAAGATATTAGAAGGAAAGCACAGGCAACAAAGGACATTAGGACAATCATCATGCAACTAAAATTTAGAGTTAATAGATGCTCAGGGCTACTGGTGACCATGAAAGCAGAGGCACTGAATTTTTTTTTCAGAACTGGATATTAATCCTTCCAAAAATGGACTGGAATTTGAGACAATGGGGGTGGTAAATCATAGAACATCATAAAAAGAGATTGATCCCAATAGATTTCTGGGTTTCAAATATTTGCCAATGTCCACCCAAATCAAGGCAGTCAATATTCTAGTTTGTCTCATTTTAGATAGGCGATACCAATCAATTCGTTTTAAAATAAGTGCACTGCACAGGCATCTACACAAGCTGAGGAACTTTTATATTAGAGAAAGCAGAGCACTGGGGAGACTCAAAACAATGTCATCTGAAAAGTGGTTACTGGAATCCTAGCATTAAGAAGAAATGCAGAAAAGCAAGTTAACTGACTTCAAATAGTTGAAAACCTATCATGGACAAGAGGGAGTAGATTATTTCTGTAGGTGTGAGATGGTTAGATTTTGTGTCCCCACCCAAATCTCATCTCGAATTGTAATCCCCATGATCCCCATGTGTCAAGGGAGAGGCCAGGTGTAGGTCACTGAATCGTGGGGAGAGTTTTCCCCATGCTGTTCTCATGATAGTGAGTGAGTTCTCAGGAGATCTGATGGTTTTATAAAGGATGCTTTCCCTCTTCATTTGGCACTTCTTCCTGCCACCCTGTGAAGAAGGTGTCTGGCTTCCCCTTCACCTTCCACCATGACTGTAAGCTTCCTGAGGCCTCCCCAGCCATGCTGAACTGTCAGTCAATTAAATGTCTTTCCTTTATAAATTACCCAGTTTGGGGCAGTTCTTTATAGCAGTATGAAAACAGACTAATACAAGTGTCATGCCTGAATGATAGAAATAAGATAATATGTAAACAAAAAGTGATGTCATTTCAATATAATGAAAATTCCCTAATAGCCAAATAGCTTTGGCTGTTCCCTAGATATAAGAAATTTTCCCAAGAGGCAGTGATATAGTTGTCAATGGTGTCATTTAGGCAGACGTTGAAGAATAGAGAGCTTTGCTTTGGGGATTGTTTACCATTTTTTTCCAAACAAAACTGGAAGTTTAATATGTACAATTGATAAGTAGAGCTACACACCGGAGGATCTCAGGGCTCTGCTGGTTTATCCTCCATATCTCTGCACCCTTTCTTTCTGCCATATGTCCACATGTCATGGAGGTTTCTAAGAAGGGTCAGTCAAGGGCAGTTCAAATACCACTAGTGTAGCTTTTGGTTAATCTTCTGATCTTTTCCATGGATCAACAAGTGGCAATGTCATCTTCCTCTCCACCCTGTTTTGCTTGACCCATAACCCAAGTGCTGCCAGTTTCCTGCTTCTGTGGATAACACTGATAAGATCTGGATCTGCTCATTGAGAATCCATTAATTTTATTCAACTTCATTCACATACTCCTCTCCTCTGGCCCCTTTCCCAGTTCGAAGTGAGAAAAGTGGATGCATGGGTGATTATATTTAAATCTCTGGTGTCTTGCTGAAATGTGTTTCAAAATGATACCACCACAGGTTTCCCATGTTTAGATGTGTGTTTACTTAACTGTTTAAATTTTAGACTTTTCCAAGTGGGTTCAGAACAGCTTAATCACATAAGGTATACTATAATCCTGTGAGGTAGAAACTATTTGCTTTCCCAGTTCACTGAGAAAACAGTAGATGTAGATGTTCAAGAAACTCAAGCTATCTAAAATATTATGGAATTAATAAGTAATTATGCCTGGTCATGAGCCTAGAATTCCTGATTTTATCTGTTAATATTTTACTGTCCTGGCAAAGCACAACGCAGTCTCTAAAACATCTTCTTCCTTGGCCTACCTCATTTTCATTTAAACAGCCATCCTCGCTTTTGGAAAGAAAGAAGAATAAATCTTCAAGTCAGGTGTAAGTTGAGCCCTGTAATAAACAACTCAAAGCTACACAAACCATAAAGTCTGCCTTTTTGGGGCTGATTGGACCAATCTTGACATGGGAAAGACAAAGACCAATAAAGATTCAGCCTGAGGTTTATTCTTCAAGCCATTTCTCTGCTTCAGAATTGGAGGCTGGTAGAATAAGTTTTGAAGAGTCAACTGCAGAGCCCACTAAAGAGGACATGTGTTCATGTGGAGAAATAATTGTCAGAATGAGACAGAGCAGATCAAAGCCCACTGTTGCTCCACAAGCATGAAGTTATGCCATCTTCTCATCGTACTTCTCCAATCTTACGCCAACTTCACAGGGGAGGCCGATATGTATAGGGGTGTTCTTCCAGACACCCAGAATTGATAGCAACCACTACTGGCTTTTTTTTTTTTTTTTTTTTTTTTTTTTTTGAGACGCAGTCTGGCTCTGTCACCAGGCTGGAGTACAGTGGCGCGATCTCGGCTCACTGCAACCTCTGACTCCCACAACAGGCATCTTTTTAGAGAGGTGTCTGAGTTCTCTGGGGGAAGTCAGCACAGTTGAAGAGTATACAGAAGCAACTGTGAAAAATGAAGTGAATAACATTTGTGAGAATGCAGAAATTCTTCAATTTTCTCTCTTTTTGAGCCAGAGCGACAAATTTGAACAGATTGAAGCACAAATAAATGTTTTGCTGTTAATTCACACCCAGGCTTTATGTTAAGATGTGTATAGTGGGGAAGTAGGTGAGTCTAAATTCATTTCTGCTCTATTTGATGGTCTCATCTACCAAAGAAGATCTCTACTGACCTCATCCTCACTTCCATTTTCAGGTACTAAGAAGATTCATGTTTGTAAAAGCAGGATGAGCTCCTGCTGGGAAAATAACCTTTTAAAAAGAATGGATCATATTAACTCTTGACTGACACTTCCTTACGTTTTTTTAGAGCTAGGGAAGCCACTTTTAAAATTCCAGTTGTATTATCCTAAGATTCTGAAGCCTCTTATAAGCTATTCATCTGATTGACTTGAATCCTCTACTTGGCCTCAGTTATCGAGGTAGCAGTGAGCTTCATGATCCAATCTCAAATATTACAGTGGATAGAGTATAGGTTGTGCGTGTGCTGACAACACATTGATTTTTGAAAGAAATGCCTTTTAATAGAAGGAAAAGTTAATGCAGTATTTTACCAAATGAAAGTTAAACTCTCCTAAAAAGTGGTTAGAAAATGAAAGTCGATTCAAGATGCTTTGGTTCAATGGTTTTCAAACTGTTTTTCTCATGGTCCTGAGTTTCCTTGAAAATGCCTTTGGGACATCTTCAGATGTAAAGAAAGGGGTTAAGAGGTCAGGAATTCTTATCCTATTTCAAAACAAATAAATTCATTTTTACCTGTCTATAGATGTAAGTCTTTTTGAAATATTTCAATGGGCAAGAAAGTTTCAAAGTTTAAAAAAGTTAGAAAAGCACCAATATGCCTAAATTCCTCAATGATAACTTCATAAAGGACTAAAGGGAATGTAACACATTTTCTTTGTCATCATTGCCTCTCGGGTGCAAAACCTTTAATAGCTCTGTAGTGCCTAATTAATTAGGTTCAAGTTCCCAATTAAAGTATTAAAACTCTGCATTAATTTGTTGACTTTATCTAACATATTCTCTTATCCTATATTCCAACCAGTTGGACTCTTGTTCCAAGACAACTCTCTCTCACCCACATTCCTGCCTTTACTAATACTATTTCCTCAGCTTGTAAGAGCTCCCAGGTAACCTGTCTCTTACCTGTCAATGTCTTGCTCTTCATTTACTCCCAGTCTGTATGCCAGCGTTTCTTTATCACACCTGTCTGCATCTTTCAGCAAGCTACATTCCATCCTTCCACTGAACCTCTCAGCACTTTTGACATCTTCGATGATATCTCATATTCTGTCTTATTAATGTTTTCTCTTACTTGTTCTATTTTTTTGGGTACTCATTTATAAAGAAAGAACGTTAGTTTCTGCTTCACTGTGTGTCTTCCAGAGCCTCACACACAGTTGGTGCTCAGCCAATTTAGGTTGAAATTAAAAGATAATATTGGCCTCCGTAGTCATGTGGGTTTGAATTTGTCTTTTATCATTGAGAAAATTTAATATTTCCAGATTATGCAGCCACTTATCAGTCTTCTTAATAGGATAAATGTTCTCTTTCTGCATTCAGTGGAATTGCAATTCTACTCATAGAGGAAGTAGAAATAATCATTATCTATAAATATGCACTTATCTCCTACTATTCTGAGCAACCCTCACTGTTCTGAACACACTGGCCTCATTGCTAATTCGTGAACACAAACATACAGAATTTATTTTTTCCTCAGAGTCTTTGCAATTTTCCTCTCTGCGTGGCTTGTTGTTTACCCTCAGTTCAGCCAAAGCACTGTTCTCACAAGGCAGCCTCAAAGAGGCCTTTTCTAATCCCTTATCTTAAAGGGCACTTCATTATACTCTATCCCCACTACCCTGGTTTATTTTACTTAACATCATGTGATATCATACGTTATATTGATTCGTCTATCTGGCTAGAACTTACGTTCCATGAAGGCAGGAACTCAGTCTTGTTCACTGACATAACTCCAGCTCTGAAATAATATCTGGCATAAAAGAAGGACTCGGTATATATTTATTAAGTAAATGAAGATCTAAAGAAATTAGTACATGAAGGCCATCTGAGGGACAGTGTGTGATTTCTCAGAAAGAACACTGGATTGCAAAGTAGATTTCTGAAATCCACTGCCTGCTCTACTCTTAACTAAAAAGTGGACTGTTTATCACCTAATGCTCTAATTTCAATATTTTTTCATTCTTTACTAATTGATACTTGACTAAGAAGGCAAAATTTTTTAAATTAAACTTTCTATGATTTTGTTTGTTTGTTTGTTTTGAGATGGAGTCTTGCTCTGTCACCCAGGCTGGAATGCAGTGACATGATCTCGGCTTACTGCAACCTCCGCCTCCTGGGTTCAAGCGATTCTCCTGCCTCAGCCTCCCAAGTAGCTGGGACTACAGGCATGCGCCACCACACCCAGCTCATTTTTGTATTTTTAGTAGAGACAGGGTTTCACCATGTTGTCCAGGTTGGTCTCGAACTCCTGACCTCAGGTGATCTGCCTGCCCTGGCCTTTCTATGATTTTTAAACCAGTTGCTGCTTCTTCTGTTAGATTCATGGAATCTCCTTATACATTGAAGACTTGTAGGCTGCCGGCACACACTGGGGGAAGTCAGCTTTCAGAAAGAATTGTGACATAGACAAGAAGTGACCAGAATTCACCCTGGAGCTGTTGATATGTGTAAGGCAGCTTAATGAAATGACAGCTCTTGTTTTGTAAAGCAGCTAATGGACTTGACAAGAATCACAGTTTTCATGCAAGGGCAGTAGCAACCCAAATAATGAGTCTTTAACTCACTCACTAGGACTGTCATATCCTCAAAATGCATTTCTTAGGAGCTGTATTGGGCCAAATGCTTGATAAATTCAATAATCTTTTTACCGAGTGCCAGCTTACTTAGTGAGGCACTAAGTACTTCATGGGCACTAAGCAGTGCCCGGTTTATGATCTTGCTGGATTATATTAGTTGTACTTAAGCAATTAGACATCGGGAAATTGTTCTAAAAAAGTGAGACAGAATGGGGAAATAGAACTAATTGACTGCTTTTCTAGACTTAAATGGGGCAACAAACCTGAGATGCAAAGCTAATTACAAAATTCATTTAAGTGTAACAAATGAAGGCCTGAAAGACTAAACTATTAATTAAGGGCAAGAACATTAAAATGAAAAAGATGACCATTTAGCCTTAATCCAATGATGCATGTCTCTTGCCAAGTAAATTGGCAATAGGATTTGGGGATGGAGACCTTGCTAGAACTCTCAGGTACTAACACAAGACTAGAGCAGGAGGCGTGAAGCCAAGAGTCCAACTTTCAGTGGCTTCTTGACTTCCTGGCTGGTTCTCAGCATCAGGAATTTCTGGCTATGCAAGTTACTACTGGCCCATAGGTCAAGGACTTATAAAAAAGCAGACATCAAGCAAGGCAGAATTAAATACAAACTGGAATCAAGACTCAGAGCTGAAACTCTCCATTATTAGGCTTCCCAAGCATCATTCCTAGTCAGGACCACTTCAAGGTATGGTTTCTAAATAAGGCAACCCGTACTGCCCACCTCTCTTTCCTATGAGTGGAGACTGTCACTCAGGCACATATTGTTCTGCTGCTTTGTATTTCATCTTCTTGACACCCACAGATATCATACATCCTCTAAGAAGGGCAGAGTTGCCTACTATGGTGTCTTAACTACTCTCCTACAACTACTGACTGCTCTTTCACTCTTTTTCTACAGTATAAGCTCTCCGTGATTATGTACCCCTCTACCATTTGCTTAAGGGATTGCTCTTTGTTAGGTGATGGTAAGAAATTAATATGCAGATATTAGTCCTTGTAATCTGTGGTTAATATGTCATCTTTCCAAAAGGACACAAAATATTAATACAAATAACATCAAACACATATGCAACTTTGTAACGAGGGAAATTTGAAGACTATTCATTCTAGAAACTTTCTTTTATCAACGAGCAGCCTGAAGCGCAAGAGTCTGGCTATTCTGACCTTTGTGAGACAGTGCTATTTCCAGTAATCCATACTGATACCTTGCTAAGACATCATGTTAGAATGTTAGACTTTTAAAGTGTTAGATTTTTAGACTTACTGGTAGGTTTGAGGGAAGAACAAGCATTTTAGTGCCCCATGGGTCACACCTGTATGGCTCTGTTTACCTGTGGGTAAGAACAACCCTGTTGGTAGCAGGAGGATAAGATATTGGCATTTATAAATGATTGCAAGCATAGTCTTCTTAATGATATAATATGCCTCAAGCTACACCAGATACACAACAGGGAAGCAACCTGCTGGAAAAAAAAGAAGCATGGTTTGGGGGATCAGCCAGCCCTGAGTTTTTGAATAGCAATTTACCCTCCTTTCACCTCAGTTTCTTTATTTACAGAGATAATAATACTAACATTTTAGTGATAGTGTAAGAATTAAATTAATTATTACATATACACACACATCCAGACACATATGGATATTTGACAAAGATTCTGGCATGTAATAAGAAGTCAAAAAAGAAGTTAATAATTTTTTAATTTTTATTAAAATACAAAGGGAGTGCTTTCTTACTTACTGTAAAGACCAAATTACCTGAATTGTCACCAAGCTATAAGTAGTGTTCTTTTCCTAATCACACATATCCACCATGAGAAAATAATAATACTCTGCAAAAAGCGATCCAATTTGGACCTGCCAGAAAACATAACACTTGGAACGATGCCTACCCCAAATTAGGTGCCCTTTCCACTACACACACACACACGTCGAAAGTTTATTTTTAAGTCCTGAAATAATGTAACCTGGAGAGAAGCATAGCATCCCACTTCTCCCCAACTACCTGCAAGGGTGACCAGACTCCAGCAGACCCACCAGAATGATTCTGCAAGAAGCTGCCCTCCTGCCTCTCTCAGCTGCGTGGCTAGCTGATCTCTCTTCTGCCAGTTAGTATCTGGGAGGTTCTCTGGAAACAGGCCCTCAACAGGATGACATGTTTTCATGAGGGCCAGACCTCAGGTTTTAGGACAGGCCATAGTTTCCTTTGCTGTTACTATAATTTGATTCCCCACAACACAATTCTACAAGGATATGTGGGTATTAATGATTTCGCCCAAGGACTGGGATAATTTGGGTGAACTGCAACCAAGGAGAAAAATTCAAACTGTGTGCCTGCTATTCTTTATCCATAATTCTGGAAAAGCAACTAAGAAGCTGATCCCTTGATGGGATGTTCTTCTGTAGACACTCATTTTCTTAACCTCATTCCCTCACCTTAGGATTTGAACTATTCCATTTTCACACTGCTGATAAAGACATATGCAAGACTAGGCAATTTACAAAAGAAAGAGGTTTAATATACTTACAGTTCCACATGGCTGGGGAACTTACAATCATGGCAGAAGGCAAGGAGGAGCAAGTCACATCTTACATGGATGACAGCAGGCAAAGAGAGAGAGCTTGTGCAGGGAAATTCCCGTTTTTAAAACCATCAGATCTCGTGAGACTTATTCACTATCATGAGAATAGCAGGGGAAATACCTGCCCCCCATGATTCCGTTATCTCCCACTGGGTCCCTTCCACAACATATGGGAACTATAGGAACTACAAGATGAGATTTGGGTGGGTACACAGAGCCAAACCGTATCAGGGTTCCTTTCTCTTTCTGAGATCATTTCATTCTTCTAATCTGTACTGTGTAAATTGATGCCTGTCTTCTGGGAACACTATCCACTATCTGGAGGGTAGCAGTGGGTTCCATAGGCCTGGGCCAGTAAGTCAAGGTAGCGAACAGGGGGAAATAAGGCTTTGTCAGCTTTGTCACAGCTGGTCATTGATACCTCAAGCCTCAAGCATAGCTCAGAGGAGGACTTTGCCCTCTTAAACAGCACAGCTATTCTAGGCATGACCCAGAAATGCTGAGTCTGAGCCTTCTTTGAGATCTCTCTCTCTGTGTGAGTTTCAGTCACACAAATTCATACTCTTAATTTTCTAGTGACTAACTGTTAAATCAAATGCAAATACACACAAATACAAACATGCACAATTTCCTGTAATAAATAGTAATTATCAGTGAGAGTGAAGCACAAACCAATAAAAGTTAAAAGAATATATGTCTTTCTAACTGTCTCATATGTTTCAAGATGTCTCTCTACAGAATGGTTTGAATATTTCACATACTCTTGCACAAATATTTGTCTTCTGCTTTCAGATTTTGCCCTATGGGGTCTTTGTGGCTTATTTCTCTTCATGGACACTACCATGGATATAAAAGCCCTGATAGAAGATTTTGAATTATTCCTCAGTAGGATTCTATGAAGTTATTTACCAAAGACACCTATGTCTCTCAATTGCTATTTTGGATGGGGGTGGGAGAATTTGTTCTTTTCCATTAAGGCCATATATTTTTAAAAAGTCGGTTTCCTATTAGAAAACCACCATTATATGGTCTTTATTTAAAATTGACAAACAAAAGTTGTATATATTTATGTTGTAAAACATGATGTTTTTATGTATGTAATACACCATGAAATGGCTAAATTGAGATAATTAACATATGCATTCCCTTACATACTTATTTTTCTGTGGTGACAACACTTAAAATCTACTTTCTTAGCAATCTCCCTGGGTTGACTTTTTCTTATAGGCTCTTCCCTAGAAAATTGCCTTTTCCAGATTTAGTTTAAACTCACTCAGATCCCTATATGAAAATCTCCCCCTTTTTTTTAAATGTTATTGATGTACACATTGGAATAAGCTGACGTAGAAAATAAAACAAATAGCCTTTGTTGCATAATGGGCCAAGCTTTTAGGCAAAGACTGAAAGGAATAAAGGGATTTTCTGGGTTCTTTAAAATTGGTCCCACAATATGTAGCCTGGTGCTCAAATGCCTTCCAAATCCCTTTTGAGTGCTTTTTAATCCCTGCTAAAATGGAGCAACAAATCAAGGCATTGTACATCTTCTTCCATGCACACATCTGTCTGGCACATAACACCAGACATCCTAGGTACTGAGTCAGAGGTATGATAGGACAGACGTCTGAACAGGCAGTAAGGACAGTGGAGAAAAAAAAAAAGTGTAGCCTAACACTTACGTTTTAGACTTAAAACACTGATGTCTGCGGTTAACAAGATGCATGGTTGTGTAGATCAAGGGCGAGAATGCTTTCCAATTCACTTAAATATCTATTTCCACAACATACATAATTGAATTACATATCTGATTAAATCAGAAAATGGAAAAATCTTTGGATAAACAGCACCCTGTGCTGACTACGTTAACGTGAGAGCACTTGCTACCTCACTGCCAGCTTTAATATGGCAATTAGTGCCGGCAAAACTCTATTTGCTTATAGACCTAATTAGAGATCAAGAGAGTGTCTCACTTTTGATAATTGCATGGCTGTGGCCCATCTATCAGCCATTGTTAAATTGTTGTTATATTAATGTGAAGCTTATAATCACTGCTGTTCCAAATTGAATAAAATGTTCTTGCCAATTCTCCAATGCAATTAATTTACATAAAAGCCTCTGGAACCAAAATTAAAATGATATACATCTTTGCAAAGGCTTCAGTTAAAACAAAGCTAAGTAATAAGGAGCTCATACATCTTTTTCTCGTGCATTTTTATGTTTACTGAAGTTAATGGCCAAACAATCATTAAAATGTGCCTAAAACTAATTAAAATTGTTGTGCTCATACCTCATTTACTATGTACTCTAATTTATTATTCAAGGCATTAATATTTTAAACTCCCTATTCCAGAGTCCAGGGAGATTCCATTGAGTGGAACAGGAGGTCAGCATTTCCCCCGTCCTTTTAGGAATCTGCATATGAATCACATTAATCTTGCTGAGGCATTTGATTTTGGCTCAGAAAAACTGATGGCATAGGTAGACTTGTCTTCTTTGTTCCTTCTGCCTAAACTAAACAAATAAAATAAAACACAGTCATGCATCCTCAGAAGAGCCTCACAAGGTTGCAAGCAAGGAATATTACATGATAGATGCCACACATATTTCAACTTAAAGATAGGGAAACAAAAATGTGGTCTATGCTATGTGCTAGCATCTGCTCATTAAGACTGGCAAAGGCAGATATACCAGTGTGGGAAGTCTCAGGGCCATTAGAGTTTCATCACAAAGATACAGCTGATGAAACCATGTATAGCAGAGCCAGGTAAGATTATTTGGTCTGTGTGTCTGACATTAGAAGTCATATTAATAATGGAATATGTTCTCTGTTAATGTTATATTATTAGTCTAGTTGTGTTACTCAATTACCAATATGTACCATTTATTAAGAGAGTACTCTGAAGTAGTGTCCCTTACATAATTTATCTAATTTAATCTATACAACTATCTTTGTTGCCATTTTAATGTTTCATGAGAAACCAAAGCTGAGAATTATTAAGTAGCTTGTCCAAGGTCACATACTGTACATGACAGAGAAGGAAGTTAAGTCACATGGATGTTTCTAAAGTCCATGATCTTTCTTTCAAACCCTACTGACCATTCTAAATCATTTTAATTCTCCTGGGCTTGATAGGTAACTAATTTTTTCTCACACATCTCCTATACAATTCACCTTCACAGACTTTGTTTTCCATTGCTTTCTTATTATCTCTTTACCACTATATCACTGTAATACAGACTTTAAAACCAGTATCTTGGCTAGATCAAACACAAATAGAAATCTTCTGCTATGAAAATAGCTGCTAGGAACCTTAACCTGTTAAAAGCAGCATATTGGTAAATCCTTCATTGAAATTGAGGCAAGTTCTACTTCTCAATGGACTGAGGAATATATATTTCAGACTAAAACTTTAGGTAAAAGAAAATACTGACAAGTTTGGCAAAATGGAGTACAGAATGTGCATTTTTCTTGAAACTTATACATGATTTTTGATTTTTTGAATTTTCTACTAACTGTGTGAATGTGAACAAATCAGTCCTTCTTCGGACCTATTTTTATCATCTGTGAAAAGATGATGCTGGACAGGAAATTCAAAAAGCATCTTTGCAGCTCTATTACCTATAATTTTATTTGGAAGAACTGAAACCTAGACAATGATTATAACTTGGAACTCATCAAGTTGAAAAAAGAATCATAGATGGGCTCTGGAATTTAGTTCAAAAGAAAACTGGAAACTGAAAATTTGGGAACTAATTTAAGTCATGTATTCGGTTTTTTAAAATGTCTTTAAGAACAATAATTTTGCCAAAGAAAAGTTGTCTATCTGTATGTGTGTGCATGCACACACATGTGTGTAATCCAAGTATATTAGATAGCTGTGGTAGAAATCGAGGTGGGGTGGGGCCGTGGATGTGAAAAGGCTATGGGAATGTCATGGTCTTAACCACCCCCTTTATCTCTTTAGGCCACACAACTTAAGTAGTTTAATTATCATAATGAGGTGTGGGGCAACTAAAGTAATGGAAATACACAAAGCTTCTTGAGGAGTTCTCTGTAGGTTTAGGTTGCCAAAAAATGAAAGAAATGAAAATAATAATAAAAAAATTAGGGAGAAATACATACAAGTGATATAATACTATAAAAGAGCCAAACCTAACATGCATCAAGACTAAAAATATCATCCACTTTACATGCAGTACTCAGGGTGGGATAATAAGAGAGGACTCATTGCTGGTGGAGAATGGGCACTTTGCTGGAATGCAGAGTGTTCAGAGAGGAGAGAGATGACTTCCAGCTGTGGTGAATCTCTGACAGGAATCAGAATAAAGCCAAGAACACCTGTGGTTGAAAAGGCATTGGAAAACTACAATAGAAAATGTAACTTTTTCGAAGACATGGGAAGGGTGCAAGAGCTTTGACTTTGCAGAGATCTGGGAAAAAGATGAAAGATGTTCCTGGCAAAGAAAAAAGCTGCCAAACCAAGGAAGGGAAAGAAAAAGGTGCAATGTGCATCTGGGAACAGCATGTCTATCTTTTTCTGGAGCAAAGGGTAAAGAGTAGAAAGTATATTTATTTTTTATTTCTTTTTTTTTTTTTTTTTTTTTTTTTGAGAGAGAGTCTTGCTCTGTTACCCATGCTGGAGGGCAGTGACAGGATCTCAGCTCACGGCCATCTCTGCCTCCGAGTTCAAGCAATTCTCATGCATCAGCCTCCCAGTAGTTAGGATTACAGGCACCCACCACCACACCCTGCTAACTTTTGTATTTTTAGTAGATATGGGGTTTTGCCAAGTTGGTCTCAAACTCCTGCCCTCAAGTGATCCACCCACCTGGGCCTCCCAAAGTGCTGGGATTACAGGCATGAGCCACCATGCCTGGTAGAAAGTATATTTATTTATTTGACAGTTATTGAATACTCACAATGTGCTAGACTCTATTCTAGGTTCTAGGGTATAGGAGTGGACACCACAGACAAAAACTCTTGTCCTGAGTCTACTGAGTTGCCAGACACTACACAAGATCTACAGTTTGAAATACATATTATAGGAGAAGATTATAAAAAGAAAAATAGAAACAACAACAACAAAAAAAAAACAGAAACAAAATGCCGGGAGAAAAGTTGACTAGGAAGGTGACTTTCGAATCAAAACCTGAGCTATTCATATATTAATAGATGTGTGAGTGAAAATCATCCTAATCTGAATAAAAAAAGGAAAAAAAAAAAGCCAATACAGAAGCCCAAAAGTGGAAGCAAGCCTGGAATAGGAGGGTAATAAGACCGGACAGTAAATGAGTGCAGCAAGGTAACCAGAGGCCAGTTCATGGAGGACCTTGTGGAAGAGAGGGACTTTTACTCTGAGACCATTAGGAAGCCATTGGAGGGGCTGGGTGCGGTGGCTCATGCCTGTAACCCCAGCACTCTGGGAGGCTGAGATGGACCGACCACTTGAGGTCAGGAGTTCAAGACCAGCCTGGTCAACACGGCAAAACCCTGTCACTACAAAAAATACAAAATTAGCTGGATGTGGTAGTGTATATCTGTAGTCTCAGCTACTCAGAAGGCTGAGGAATGAGGATTGCTTGAACCTGGGAGGCAGAGGTTGCATTGAGCCAAGATTGCGCCACTGCACTCCATCCTGTGCAACAGAGCAAGACTTCATCTCAAAAAAAAAAAAAAAAAAAAAGGAAGCCATTGGAGGGGTGGGACAAGAAGAGGAGACTGATTAGATTTGTATTTTTAAATGATCAGCCTATGTACTCTGTTGAGAACAGGTAGAAAGAGACAAGCATAGAGGTAGAGAGATCAGTTGATCCACACACGATTTTCCTTTCTTTTGCAGGTTTTTTTTTTTTTTTGTAAGATGAAAAATAAAAGCATTTTTCTATTGTGATAAGAATCCTCTAGTCAAAGTAAGATTGGAATGAGAAGATAAAATCAATCATGAAGATATTAAGCATTAGGCTGATAAATTCGAGTCTTGTCTCATAGGCAAAAAGGAGACACTGAAGTTGCAATAATACGTTTAAAATTGAACTCCAGAAAGATTAATATAACAGTTGACTGAAGAAAAAGCAACACATAAAACTAGTATTGTTAAAAATGCAGACAAGAGGGAATCATGCCCTAAGTTAGAGTCAAAGTGGATGTGCTGAGAGGGAAGGTGATTTTAATAATGGTACAAAATAACGGAATCAAGCACACACAGCAACAAATATTGCAGGTCAGGTGTGAAGGTGTGTGAGGAGTCCAAGTGAAGCATAAACTTTTACCTATGACTAACAGAATACGAATAGTATTTATTGAAATGGGGAAATGAGGAAGGAGTGCTGAGTAGACTGGTTTAACTGATTGAGACAGTCAGATGTTACTGTGTTCACTTGATAACCACATGGAACATTCCAAAGGCAGTGGAAAATAATCACTGTTTGAAGAGAATTAACTTAAGAAGACTCTCAGGCTGCTCAGAATTTTTGTAAATTATAAAAGGTTACTAAACTCAATTAAAATAAAAATACAGCCAATGTTTTGGGGCTCATTTCCTTTTAATGTGATTTTGAAGACAGTGAGTGATGAGTATGAACAAACATTTATGCAAAAACTCCTTTATAATTTCTTCACAAGCAAATTTCTCATTCAAAACATAAAATAATATTTTCTTAAGGTATATTTCATTCAAGAAGTAAAAAGTATTATGCACTAATTGGAAACATAGGAGAATGTATATTTTGATGTTTCAATTCCAATCGATACAGTTTGTTTCATGGTATCTATGATACCAAAAAGTCACTGTCAAAAATGAGAGAGTAATAATCAACAATATCTGAAACCTTGAGCATTCAAAAAATAACAGGTGCAAATAATTACAAACAATCACTATTCTTGTATGTCACTCCCAACTGTTTTCACTGCAGCCCTAGTGTCCATACCTGCTCTATGATTCTTGTCTGCCTTTAATACTATCTTGCCTGGACTTTGGTGTCGGTTCTGTTTTCTAGATAGCTGACTTTCCAAAATGTCCCACGCCCTGACCCCAGCTTTACACTTAGCTCTTCAGTCCTATCCTCAGCACTGAGCATTTCTCACCCTCTACCCCAAATGAGTTTTCTCTTAGTCATTCCTAGCCTAGGACTGAAAGCTTGTTTCATTGTTTAACTGAATAGCAACCTAGATAGGACATATTTTCTAATTTATTTTTTAGGTTTATTTTTTCTTTGTATAAGTTTAGGGGTTACAAGTGCTGTTTTGTCCCATGGATGTACTGTGCAGCGGTGAAGTTTGAGCTGTTAGTGTAAGCGTCACCTGAATAATGTATATTGCACCCACTAGGTAATTTCTCATCCCTCATCCCCGCCACCGTCCCATTCTTCAGAGTCTCCAACGTCTATTTTTCCCACACTCTGTGTCCATGTATACACATTATTTAGCTCCCACTTATAAGTGAGAACATGTGGCTTTTGACTTTCTGTTTCTAAGTTATTTCGCTGAAAATACCTGAACTCACCTGATCTCGTCTAGATAGCACATATTTTAACAACTCAGGAAAAGCCTCTAATATAGCTGTCAGCAACCTTGACGTGAGAACACAGGAATTGTGTCTCTTGGATCCCAAGTCATGGGAGACACAAAGGAGGAAAAATGGAAGAAGAGGAGCAGAGAGAATGAAATTAAAAAATGAAACATAGAAAGAAGCAGAGAAGAGAGAGGGTAAATTTACTCTGGTCCAAGTACTTGTGCCACAGGTCATAATATCACAAATGCCAACCAAGGATTGATGCCAATCCATAATTAATTTTTCAAATGTGTGTGGCATGAGAAAACGAGGTCAATTTAATGAATTTTTCATAATTAAAATTTGTTCAATAGATAGCTGCCATTTATTCTGAGAGTATATCCTTCCTCTTTTGTATTAAAATGTTCTATAAAAATTATAAAACTAGTAACACTGCTTGCTATTTTAAAATCATAGTGAAAATAAAAGTGGATAACTATATGTATGTCTGTATGTATAAGTATGTGCAGTTTATATTCTTGTGCTTTGAGAAAAAAAAAATTAGCGACAACTGTTGTAAATTAATTTACTTTGTACCAACATATCTCAACTGATAAGTGTGGGTAGGGGCTTCCTGGAGTAACTAAAAGAAGTCATCAACATAGCCTTGGTGTATGTATACGTCAGTGAGTTCTTAGCAACCACTGTTGTGTTTACTTTAGCCAAAGGAAACAGAAATAAGGCAAGCTAAATATCTTCAAAAGGTAAACAATAAAGATTGGTAAGCATCATAAAAGAGCTATCATCACCTCAGCTACTCCAACATCTATAAATCTGTGCATCAGCCTAGCCACTAATCCTTAACCCCATAGAGAAATGGCTTCATATGAGTTCAGTATATTTTCCTTTACACATTTCTACTAACGCGCCTGTTCAACTGTGTAGCTGACTTTGTCTTGTTCGAACTGATCCCGAATGTTTTCTATGGCCGAAACAGTTCTTACTGGGCTGCCTCCTGTGTATAACTCTCATTTTTTCTTCTCTTTCTATTTACCTCTCTAGGCAGGAGCTTTTAGGGAGCTGAATTTTGTTTGCCTAAGTGTGACTGACCAGTTAATGTGCCACTGGACCTCCTAATGTTCACTCATTTTCTTCTACTGCCTCTAAATCATTATTCTGAAAAAGATTTGCTATCTCTTCCCTCTCTTGTAATAGTCTTATCCAAGAAGACAGCAGCTTCAGTGCTCAAAGTGTCAGCCCCACAGTTCAATAACATGGATCAACTTCTATTCTAGCTCAATCTTCCTTAGCTATATAAATACAAATGAAAAAGAAATGCATCCACCTCTCCTTAACATGCTCACTTCTGACCTTTCATGTTTTCACAAGAAATCAACATTTGCAGAGGCAACAGTACAAAAGGAAAATATACGGAGGAAAGAGAGAAAGTACAGTCTAGTATTTTCACCCTGCCAGAGAAGTATATTTACTCATAGCAACAGCTGACCTTTCTCAGGAAGGACAACTTTGGGCAGGTGGCGTTCCTGTTAATCATGAATTATCATTCTGCTCCTTGCTTCTGGGCCTGCTCTCCTCACAAACACCCTGTCTATGTAAGAAATCAAGAGACTCAGAGATAACAGAGGAACACAAGGGCATGCCAAATTCTCTTAGAATCATTGAACGCTAGCTCTGGAAAAGCATTTAGAGGCCACCCAGTGTATACCCCATGTTTTATAACTGTATTCATTTCATAACAAGCATTAATTGAGAACCATTCCTTATGTGTATTGGGGTTGGGGACCTACCACTAAATGTAAAGATGGGAATGGGAATGATTAGACAAAAAAGAAAATTATTCTTTTGTAGGAATACCAGCTAGAGAGGTCAAGAGATTTAGCTCAAGTGATACTGTGTTTAGTGGTTGTAATATATAAGGTGTCCTGACCTCTAGTATTATACACCTCTCATCCTTCTTTCTAAAAGACATATTTGTGGCTGGGCGCAGTAGATCATGCCTGTAATCCCAGCACTTTGGGAGGCCAAGGCGACTGGATCACACGAAGTCCAGAGTTCAAGATCAGCCTGGCCAACATGGTGAAACCCGTCTCTACTAAAAATACAAAAATTAGCCAGGCATGGTGGCAGGCACCTCTAATCCCAGTTACTTGGGAGGCTGAGGCAGGAGAATTGCTTGAACGTGGGAGGCTGAGGTTGCAGTGAGCCGAGATTGCGCCACTGCACTCCAACCTGGGTGACAAGAGTAAAACTCCATCAAAAAAAAAAAAAAAGGCATATTTGTTTATCTGTGCCAATTCCAAGGTTATTGATAGAGTTTAGATCTGTGTCACCACCCAAATCTCATGTCAAATTGTAATCCCCAGTGTTGGAGAAGAGGCCTGGTGGGAGGTGATTGGATCATTGGGGCAGATTTACCCCTTGGTCATATCTTAGTGATAGTGAGTGAGTGCTCATGAGATCTGGTTGTTTAAAAGTGTGCAGCACCTCCCCTCCACTCCAACCCCTGCTCCAGCCGTGTAAGGCATGCCTGCTTCCCCTTCACCTTCCACCATGATTGAGTTTCCTGAAGCCTCCCCAGAAGCCAGGCAGATGCCAGCAACATGCTCCCTGTAGAGCCTATGGAACAATGAGCCAATTATAAGTTACCCAGTCTCAGATATTTCTTTATAGCAATGTGATAATGGACTCACACAGAAAATTGATACTGAGGAGTCAAGTATTGCTATAAAGATACCTGAAAATGTGGAAGCAGCTTTGGAAGAGGCAGAAGTTGGAAGAGTTTGGAGGGCTTAGAAGAAAATGGGAAGATGAAGGAAAATTTGGTACTTCCTAGAGACTGGTGAAATGGTTGTGAACAAACTTCTGATAATGATATGCACAGTGTAGTTCAGGATGATAAAATCTCAGGTGGAGATGAGGAACTTATTGGGAACTGGAACAAAGGTCATTTTTGTTACACCCCCGCAGAGAGCTTGGTTGTACTGTACCCCTGCCCTAGGGATTTGTGGAAATTTGAACTTGAGAGAAATGATTTAGGGTATCTGGCAGAGGAAACATTTAAGCAGCAGAGCATTCAAGATTTGTCCTGGCTGCTTGTAACAACCTGTGCTCATATGTGTGAGCAAAGAAATGACCTGCAACTGAAACTTACATTTAAAAGGAAAGCAGAGAATAAAAGCTTGGAAAATTTGCAGCCTGGCCATGTGGTGGAAAAGAAAAGCCCATTTTCAGGGGAAGAATTCAAGCTGCCTGCAAAAATGTGTATAACTAAAAGGAAGGCAAGTGCTGATACCCAAGACAATGGGGAAAAAACCTCAAAAGCATTTTCAGAGACCCTCCCAGTAGCCCCTCTCATCACAGGCCCAGAGGCTTAGGAGGACAGCATGGTTTCCTGGGCAAGACCCAGGGTCTCACTGCCCTGCACAACCTCAGGACACTGCCTCCTGCATCCTAGCTGTTCTAGCTCTAGCTGTGGCTAGAAGGGGTCTAGGTACAGCTTGGGTCACTGCTTCAGCGGGTGCAAGCTGTAAGCATTGGCAGCTTCCACGTTGCGTTAAGCTTGCAGGTGCACAAAACGCAAGAGTTGAGCTTGGGAGCCTCTGTCTAGATTTCAGAAGATGTACAAAAAAACCTGGATGTCCACGCAGAAGCCTGCTGTAGAGGTACAGCCCACAAGGGGAACCTCTACTAGGGCAGTGTGGAGGGGAAATGTGGCATTGGAGCACCCAAACAAAGTCCCCTCTGGGGTACTGCCTAATGGAGCTGTGAGAAGAGGGCTACCATTCTCCAGACCCTAGAATGGTAGATACACTGACAGCTTGCACTAAGCACCTGGAAAAGCCACAGGCACTCAATGTCAGCTCTTGAGAGCAGTCATGGGATCTGGGCCCCGCAGAGCCACAGAGGCAGAGCTTCCCAAGTCCTTGGAGCCCACCCTATGTACCAATGTGCCCTGGATGTGAAACAGGTCAAAGGAGATTATTTTTGAGCCTTAAGATTTAGTGACTGCCTTGCTAAATTTCAGATTTTCACAGAGTCTGTAGCCCCTTACTTTTGGCTGATTTCTCCCTTTTGGAATGGGAATATTTACCCAATGCCTATACTCCCATTGTATCCTGGAAGTAACTAACTTGTTTTTGATATTACAGGTTCACAGGCAAGGGACTAGCCTTATCTCAGGAGATGCTGGACTGTAGACTTTTGAGTTAATCCTGGAGTGAGTTAAGACTTGGAGAACTGTTGGCAAGACATGACTATTTTAGAACGTGAGAAGGACATGAGATTTGGGAGGGGCCAAGGGCAAAATAATATGGGTTGGATCTTTGTCCTCACCCAAATCTCATGTGGAATTGTAATCTCCAATGTCAGAGGAGGGACCTGGTGGGAAGTGATTGGATTATGGGGGTGGATTTCCCCTTTGGTCCTGTTCTCCTGATAGTGAGTGGGTGTTCATGAGATCTGGTTGTTTAAAAGTGTGTATACTTCCCCCACCCTACTTTTTCCTGCTCTTGCCGTGTAAGACATGCCTAATTCTGCTTTGCCTTCCACCATGATTGAATGTTTCCTGAGGCATCCCCAGAGGCCAAGCAGATCTCAGCATCATGCTTCCTGTACAGCCTGTGTAACCATGAGACAATTGTATTTTCTTTATAAATTGCCCACTCTCAGATATTTCTTCATAGCAATGCAAGAACAGACTAATGCTGATACTCCTCTTATCTTCCTACTGAATTCTCACTACTTTACCCTTAGTTTGCTAATTATAATAAAAGAAAAATGATGTCCATGTGCCTGAGCCTTGAAACATAATGTATGCTTCATAAGAGCAGAAACCATGTGGCATTCATCCTTGAGCCCACCCCTGGTTAGTGAACTGCCTTGAATACCACATGTAAGTGTAATAGTCCCACTTTATCCATAATTTTGCAGGCCAAAAACATTAAGATATTTTAAGACTGCAGTCCAAAAACATTAAGATCTTTTGAGAGAAAGAGGGAACACATTCACATAACTTTTATTACAGTATATGGTTAAGAATGTTCTATTTTATTATTAGTTATTGTTAGTCTCTCACTGTGCCTAATTTAGAAATTAAACTTTATCATAGATATGTATGTATAGGAAAAACATAGTGTGCATAGGGTGGGTTCATACTATCTGAGGTTTCAGTCATCCACTGGGGGTCTTGAAACATATCCCCTGTAGATAAGAAAAAACTATTGTATAGTTCTTGTTAAATTTGCATATGTTTCTCCTGGGTATAGATACAGCTATAACCTATGCTGATGAAAGAGTATGTGTGGAAGAAGTAGGCATCAGGAAAATGTGTAATGATCAAAAATTGGTCTACCATTCTCAGTGATTTCATGGCTCAGTGATTTGTAAGTCTTTGAAAAGGTTACAGTCGAGTCATTACACAACAATAAAAGATGGTCTTTTTCAAACTTGCTTGATTCTTGTCTGACTTGTAACTTTTAACCAACTAGGAATGAAACTAATGATTTGCATAGTTTCTCAAGCCCTGTTAGAAAGTAAACAGTGCTTAGGAATCACTGTCATTTCAGTTTCACAGATTATAGGACTTTTTCCATACCATTTGCCATTCATTGTTGCAGGCCGAAAGAGTGAGGGTGTGATCAACTCAGTATATCACTGGAGGCCATATGAGTAAACAGCAAACTATTCTCATAAATGCAGGATGTTAGCAAGCTGACAACTGCATCTGCCACCCAGAAGGAATGCTGAGGGCAGTCACACCCCAACTATAGTGTTTCTGGTACTTACGCACATCTGAAGCCTGTTAGCAATAATGTGAACTTGTGATCAATCAAGCAGCTGACCAATCGTTACCTCCTCCTCCCTGCTGTTTCTACCCAATAAGTATGAAGGGTTATGGAAGCTCAGGGCTGCCCTTGCTCACTAGAAGCAGGGAGCGCTCTTCTTCCCCATGTTACCCTTCCTTTAAAACAGTTACTTTTAAGTTTTCATTTCTGCATTCATCCTCCTTCGTTCAGTCCCGTGGTAACCATGGCAAACCATGGCAATTTATGACACCGACAGATAAAAAGATAATTTTAGGTCCCTTATTATAAACATACTACAAACATATTTTATATCATGTGCCTAAGGTATGTTAAAAATAGCAAAGACAACGGACTGGAGATAATCAGAAATATTTGAGAACATGAATATGGTTGTCTTCATATACAAAAATTGTATTTAATTTTAAGATGGTTTTGCATCATAAAGAGTTTTGTGAAAGCCTAATAAATCATTTCATTGTCTATAAATGAGAAAATTACAGTTTAGAGAATTTGCTAGGGTCTTTACCACAAATCAAACTAGTTTTCAGAAAGTACAAATTGGCAATAAAAAACAGAATAACATACTAAAATTTTTAAAAATACAAAATTTAGAGGTTTGTTTTTTGTACAGAAAGCAAAGAACAGATTATAAATAAAACCCTGAGGATGAGATTTTGATATTCAAAACTTAAACCAACACTATCTGCTTATTGTGGCAGGTAAATAGGAACTAGGTATAGCAGAATTTTGCTGTTTTGAGCCACATCAAATGGATTCGTCTCTTTTTCCTTTGTAATAGCATCCAACTTTTAATTTAAATACCCATCTTCCCTATGAAATCTATGTACCTCAGGACTAAATAACTTTGGTATTTCTACATTCCTAGTTCATAGATGTTCATACAACCTAAGTTGGTTCAATGAAATAGAAATCCAAGTCTTCTGTGGAAATGTTTTCTCTTCCCTTTGGGCTACAACAAGGGAGCAAGTTCTCCCAAGATCCCCTGTAGCCATTTTCAGATCACTATAGGGGAAGGCTGATGAGAATGTTATCAACTCCTGGGAACAGATTTAAACTTGTAGAAAGAAAAAATAAGTTCTGGTCAAGTTTGTGGGGAAGCCACATGAAGCTCTGACTAAAGCAAGACTTAATTCTTCAGTTTTGAGGTATATGAATCCATAAAACTTTGATTATATTCAACTGAGACTTATTTCCTAATTCTTGCCAAAGTATCACTCTCAATACTTGGGTCATCAAAATCTGGCCCTTGGTATATATAGAATTCAATTTTGTCCAAATGTACCCAGAAATGATCAAATTCCTGGAGAATATCTCATCCTAGCTAAATCAATGAAAAACAGAATAAATGTTACTAGAGTAATAAATGTGAGCTAGAATCACAATTAATTATTTTTCAATAATAAATTGCTGAAAAAAGTGAGTTTTCATTCATTCAGTAATCACATTTTCTCCCTGTCTGAAATCTAGATGAGAAGCCGACTTTTATCCAGGAATGTACATGATGATCTTGAATTTAAAATAATGGCAATAATTTGTATTATTTTAGTGATGCATGTTCTGAAGTATATGTAGAAAATGAATTCTGGTGTATATTAACCACTATTACATGAAGAAAGGTATTTCCAAGGTGAAACTGCCTTGATAAATTTTAGGTTAAATAATTTAAAGTGCTTTTACTACAGGACTTCTAAGATCCTTTACTAAGTTAACATGCTTTTTAAATATCAAGAGAAACATACATTATAGATTATGCAGATTCCACTTTCCTTCTCCTGTGGAAAAGTTACAGCTATAACTATGTATGGTTTTTCTTATCATTTTAACTCTTATTTTCAACTATGTTCTGAGTCCAATAACTCTAACCAGTTCCACTACTTATACCATGGGTCATATCAACACCATTTCTCACTTGGATTATTGCAATAGCCTGGGCTTACTCTCTTACCCCTGACCTCAAATTATTTATTCGCCATTAAACAATCAGTGTGATCCTTTCTAAACTGAAGTCAGATTATGTCGTCTACATAAAATTACCCAATGGTGTTTCATAATACAGTAAAACTTAGAATTGTACCATGATCTAAAAAAACCCTTCCCCTGATCAGCCCTCTGGCCCTGTGTCTTCATCTCTTGACTTTCTCTCTTATTCATTTTGTTCTAGCATGCACCTCCTTGCTGTTCCTCACACAGGCACATGCCTTCCTTGAAGCCTTCACGTTTACCTTTGTCAAATGCCCTCTGCCTACCTAGGTAGACTCCTGACCTGTGCTCTCAATTTATTCTCATCTCTCCTCAGAGAGATCCTGCCCAATCCAACCCATCAAAAACAACATCACCACATCACTCGCTGTCTCCTGACCCTGTTTTGTTTGTCTCCAAAGCACTTTTCTCTACCTGATATTATTCTACCTGATATTATACACTTATTGGTGTATTTATTTTGTATTACCTCCACTAAAAGGCAAATTCCATCAGGGCAGGGATTTGGTTTGATTTGACCAAATCCCTGCTACAACAGTACCTTTTTACAGAATAAGCACAAGATAAATGTTTTTTGAATGAATGGAAAGGCAGAAAGTGTGCTCCTCAGAATATGAGAAAAAAGTAACAAATTCTTCTTCTCTCTAGGTGCCATGCTGACCACTCTTTATCAACAAAATTTAACAGAGTATTTCTTGAGAGTTTCTTCTTGCTGATTACAACTATATTCCAATCATGTTTTTCTTGATTAAACATTTTCTTTTCCCTAAGGCATCTTTACTTTTACAGGTTAATTTTAGAATGGGTTATTTTGCAGAAATATAATCTCACTCACTGCATAATAATTTTTAAAAATAATTTTATTTTTTAGCTTTTCTTTCTTTTTTTTTTTTCCTGTGAGACAGAGTCTTGCTCTGTTGCACAGATTGGAGTGCAGTGGCATGATCCTGGCTCATTGCAACCTCCGCCTCTCAGGTTCAAGAGATTCTCAGGCCTCAGCCTCCTGAGTAGCTGGGATTACAGGCATGCACCACCACACCCGACTAATTTTTGTATTTTCAGTAGAGATGGGGTTTCACCATGTTGGTCAGGCTGGTCTCGATCTCCTGACCTCGTGATCTGCCTGCATCAGCCTCCCAAAGTGCTGGGATTACAGGAGTGAGCCACCGTGCCTGGACTGTTTACCATAATGTTAAGTAATGTTAGGGCTACTTTGCCGATAACTTCATTATAGATCATGTTTATCTACTAGAAACATTTTTGTTTTCACTAGAAACATTTTTTAAATCTTTTATATACTCTTAGCTTAGCTAGTTCATAGGCAGTAGGTACCTTCTGTGACATAGAGCTTTGTAATGAAAACTGGTATTTTACTGGGTGGAATTGGAGTCATGCTCTACCTTACATGTGCTATTTAAACTCTTTACATCTAGGATTTTTCATCGGTAATTTAGCGATAATAAAAATAATTTATCTTACAGTTCTATTAGAAGGACTAAATGAAGTAGACCACTCAAAGTGCTTAGTATAGCCCTCAATATGTGATAAACACTCAAATGTTAACAGTTTCACTGTTAGTACCACTATCGAGCCTGAGTATTATGCACCAATTAGTCTCTGAGGCAAAGCATGGATCCTAACATAAATGAACTAAACATACACCAATAGTAAAAACCCACAGATAAAAACTGGTGTAAAAAAGTAATGATAAAAATATTGAAAGTGATGGTATTTTCCACATATATAAGATGTTCTATTTTACAAAAGGCCATCTTCCAAAGACAGCACTGGGGCATAGGGATTAAGCATGAAGACGGAGATCACTCACCCAAGTTCAAATCTGAGTCCTAGGGCTTTTCATCTATGTGACCTTAGACAGTTTC
Organism: Mandrillus leucophaeus; assembly: GCF_000951045.1. Classification (NCBI taxonomy): domain Eukaryota; kingdom Metazoa; phylum Chordata; class Mammalia; order Primates; family Cercopithecidae; genus Mandrillus; species Mandrillus leucophaeus. The sequence goes on along the minus strand of NW_012108264.1, from coordinate 975,297 downwards.
TTCACCTCTTTGTGTTCTAGTTCTTTCCTCTATAAAATGAAGAAGAAAGCGTCTGTATCATCAGATTGTTGTGAAACTTAAATGAGTTACTCCTCATAAGGCATTTACTATAAGGCCAGCAATATATTAAATACTCAAAAGTTAGCTCTTACTGACTTTCACAACAGTTCTTTTAAACACCTAAGAAAAATACTATAATCCTTATTTTACAGAAAAAGGAACTAATAGTTAGGTGCTTTAACCAAAATCCTAGGACTTATTTTGTGATGGTGCTGTAACTAGGATATAAACTTTCAAACTCTTCAACTAGTAATATTAACACAGTAAGATTGTCTTCTCCATTTATGTGAAAAGAAAAACTTATAGAACATAGATAATACATGCAGACAACGTATTTAAGAGACATTATGAAGGTAGGTATCTTAATCTATTTGAGTTGCTGTAACAAAATACCTTAGGCTGGGTAATTGAAGATAATAGAAACTTATTTCTTACAATTCTCGAAGCCAGGAAATCCAAGACCAAGCTCCTACTGTCTGCTTTCAAGATGACACCTCTTGCTGCATCCTCATGAGGAAAGCAGAAGGAGCAAAAAAGGCCAGATTCCCTCAAGCCCTTTTATAAGGGCACTAATCCCAGTCAGGAGGGTGGAGCCTCACGACCTAATCACCTCCTAAAATCCCCATGTCTTAACACTATTGCATTGGGGATTAAATTTCAACATGAATTTGGAGGGACACAAACATTCAGACCATAGGAGTAGGTTTTCACCAACATGGACCAGTGCTTCATACTTTTTTTTTTATATGCTGAGTCTCGCTCTGTCACCCAGGCTGGAGTGCAGTGGTGCTATCTTGACTTACTGCAACCTCTGCTTCCCGAGTTCAAGTGATTCTTCTGTCTCCACCCCACTAATAGCTGGGATTACAGGTGCATGCCACCACGCCCAACTAATTTTTGTATTTTTAGTAGAAATGGAGTTTCACCATGTTGGCTGGGCTGGTTTCAAATTCTTGACCTCAAGTGATCCACTAGCCTCGGCCTCCCAAAGTGCTGGGATTACAGGCACGAGTCACCACTCCTGGTCCATACCTTTTATTAAGATAATAAAATACTTCTACACTTGTTAATAAATAGCCACCACCCCTAGCCCTTTGGGTCTCATCTTTCAAGTCCCCCCACCACCCACCCAACACCAATGCCTGTGCTGATCTGCTCCTCAGCTTAGCAGCCCCTGAACCCCCTACATTTAGCATATGAAGAATGAATGTATACTATAGTGGCCTAAGGTTGCTGTTTGCTGACCTTCCTCTTCCGATTATTTGATGCAAGTATAACTCTTGTGTTTAATATTGTTAAAATTTCTTCTGGATGCTAAAAACCTCACAGAAATATGATGAGGATCAAAGGAAGTTGTGTTTATGATAGTGACATTAAGCTAGAATTTGCTGCATATGCAATCATCTTTCTTGATCTATGCAAAGCACAGGGCCACATGCCTATGACACAAATCTGAACATCCCCAAAGGGTATCCTAGGATGAACTCTCCTTGTCTTTATATTACAATACCAATTGGATATTTTTAGAAATTAGAATAAAATCCCAGTCAACAATTCTTGTCAATATCATCTATCTGTCTATCATCTATTTATCCATTTAGTCAGTTTCATTTTCTGCCAAAGTTTTCAGTAAGAAAGCAGCTTTGCGATGTTGCAGGAAACAAATGCCTCCGTGAAAGAGAAGGTGAGGGGAGGGTGGTTTCAAGTTACAAATAATGAGTTAAAGCCAGGGGTGGTGGGCCCCTATAGTCCCAGCTACTCTGGATGGTGAAGCAGGAGGATTGCTTGACCCCAGAAGTTCAAGACCAGCCTGGGCAAAATAGGAACACCCCCATCTCAAAAAAAAAAAAAAAAACAGTGGAGAAAATAAATAATGAGTTTAATGAGTTAATGCCAGGTGTTTCCAAGAGCCGGAATGCAAGTTCCATCAGATATAGTTTAATTCAATAGACTTGGTTTTGAGAAGAGTTTCCTTACCTCAGGAATCATAATGTGAAATTGCCTAAGTTACATTTCTAGGCATTATTTTTTCAATAGATGAAAACAAACACTTCTTTTTAGGAAGAAAAGAGTGTCCTTTAAAAATATAAAAAGCATTCCATAGACACTCGAATTATTTTTTGCTGAAGCTCCAAATTTTGTGCTTATTTATATTTCTAATTTTATCTCCCATTTTTACATATTTAATCACATGCCATCTTTGCCTGTCTAAGGAATAGAGTAAAAATTGGGAAAAAAATTATAGTAATGTGGGAAAACATATATTTCTTGTAACTAAGAAAATAGGTCACTTAAAATGTAATTCCATATGCAATGTACTAGGGGCATTTTGGATTGTAGTTGTAATGTGTGTACTTGCACTTCATCTATACCCATTAAAGTTTATTTACATTTAACCATTACTGCTTTAAAAATAATTGTTACTCTACTTTAAAAGGAAAACAACATAAACAGTTTGGAAACTATGTCTTTTGTCATAATTGTAAAGGTATTAGTGTGAGTAGCTGTGCTTCAAAAAGGAATAAGAAAATAGAAAAGAGATCAAAATGATAGTGAGGAATGGATAAGAAAATTTGTATTTGCATAAAGGTACCCACCTAAATATAGCTTTTGACAGTCTTCTGTATTACATCTCTTCATTCATACAGAATAAAATGCATTTGTTTTAGGTCATGCTGATATAATACTACCATCACTAGCTCAACAGGAGACATTATTAGGGAATTTCCATATACATATAACTGGTTTTATTCCATTTATCGAATTAACTACAGTCATGCATCACTTAAAGACAGTAATACATTCCAAAAAATGCATCATTAGGCCATTTTGTCCTTGTGCAAACGTCCTAGAATGTACTCACACAAACCTCGATGGTACAGCTTACTACGTACCTAGGCCATATGCGATAGCCTATTGCTCCTAGGCTACAAACCTATGTAGTATGTTACTGTACGGAATGCTGTAGGCAATGGTAACACGATGGTATCTCTGTATCTAAACACAGAAAAGGTACAACAAAAAATACGGTGTACAAGATCTTTTAAAATGCATATAGGTCAGTTGATTAGTGAGTGCTGAGTAAATGTGAAGGCCTAGGACATGACTGTACACTGCTGTAGACTGTATAAACACTGTCCACCTTGGCTACACAACATTTATTTAAAAATAAAGAAAGTGTGCTGCAATGTTATGACAGTTACTAGATGGTAAGAATTTTTCAGCGCCATTATAATTTTATGGGGCCACTGCCATCTATGTGGCACATGGCTGTGGTTACTTTAGCATTGTGTAGCCAAAAGCTTCATGGCACAGAAATATAGACATAATTTGTATGTTGCGTTAGTGGTGCTTGATGTTAAGTAGCAAAGAGAAAATGTAAAAACTTGCAATCCTATACATACCTAATTATCAGTCCATCAATTGCAGAATCTGTTTCTTCCAGCTTAAAAAGGAATGAAGGCACTATTATCAGGAACCAGCAGGCATCTATTTACACTATCCAGAGAGACTACACTGAAGTCCATGCATGCTGTATGCTGTTTACAGTCCTTTGGGGAGATGATTAGTGGAGCAAATAGCTCTACTGACCTGCTGAAAGCATTATCCATTATCACCTAAGGCTGTCTTACAATGACAAAATATGAAAACATCAGAACAACCTCTTTAGAAAACAAACAGGTATCACAGCATAATGTGGTCAACAGGTAAATAGCACAATAAACTCTAATCATACAGTCTCATCTCTTCCCTTCTTAGAGTCATTTGAAAGAGAAACAAGAGAAAAGCCACCCCTGGTGTTTGTAGATGACACCCCAATATTTGCAAATATCATGCTGCTAAATGCATGCTAAGCGTCTTTAGAGGCCAGTGTGTTTGCAAACTCACTTTCTTCCTGGACTATGACTTCACAGTAGGGTGTGCAATTTTCATACACAATACAGGATTCATTGGAACCATAATTTAGACGATTTTCAATATGGGGCATAGTGTTACCTGTCTTGGATAATTTCTTTTTAAATCCCACTCTTTGAGTAATTCATCCATGTTTCCCTTTCTTCTTGAGTAAATGTAAAAGTTAGAATAAAGCATATTATCTCCCCATCCACCTCAATCCTATCAATCTTGCCACCCGCTACAATCACTTTTCACACTACCCTGCATGAACCAGAGAAACAGCCATTAAATCACTACCAAATACTAGAAGCAAAGGCTGCTCCAGCCCACAGCTGAACTTAATAAAACCGTTAATGTCAGAGCCTGCCGGCTAGCTTCCCAGGAACACCACTTGCTCAAAATCCGTCCATTCCAGCCATGCATGTGGCATTTCATCCCTCTCCCCATGCAGAACCATGCCATCTGCTGTGAGGCACAGATATTCTACATGCCAGGTGACATTTTCCTTTAAATTACCTTTTTTTAAAATTTACTAGGAAGTATACTCAACAGGCAAAGAGCAAGAAGAGATTTGAGTTCTACGTAGGCTTGTTTTCTCCAATTTCTTGATATCTATCATATTCTGGCTCTGCATTTGGATGGTTGGTGAGTTATTTATAGGCAGCCTTCCTTGGAAATAAGTTTGTTTATATGTAGTAAAAACCTTGAGCTCTGGCACTCCAATAAACCATGGGTTAACTGTGGAGTTGAATTAAAAAAAAAAAAAAAAGGAAGAGGAAAGAGTCATTAAATCAATAATACTGAGGTCTGATGCAACTGCGCGAAGTCAATAACATCATAAACTTTTATACTGACTTCAGCATGAGAACATGCTATTATCTGTGGCAAGTGATGGCAAAAGTATTTAGATCTGATACATTTGATGTAACAAAAAAAGAGATGGGGAGGCTATGAAGATGCTTTATACTTTTGCCCATTTTGGATAAGGTTAAAATCTACACACATAGACAGCAATGCATTTAAAGTAATCAGAGACTGTGGTGGGATTAAAGGAAAATTTTGAAAGAGTCCATTGGAGAAAATTCCTTACCTTCACATCCAATCAAATTACAGATATAAATATATGTTTCTCTTTAGGAATACATGTATATATCTTAAGCTGTAGGTTTGGAGTGTCAGTCTATAAAAGAGATGTAAACTACAAGATTCACATGTGTGGTCACAGTGGCCCTTTTGCAAGATTTTCCCCATAAGAGGAAGCATATTCCATTTAGGAACTAGGACCTGTGTTAAAAGCCAGATTAGTTATTAGTATGATTCACTGTATTTGGTGCATAACCTAAGACTACTTTAGTGACTATTACTTGGGCTATTTATGAATACTGGTAGTGGGGACACCTTGACAAATTTAGATTGAAGTATGTGCAATGAGCAAAACATTCAAGCCTAAACACAATCAGAATTAATTTTCCCCATTTATAATTACTCAGCCAATTGTTTACACATACACAAATTATTTCACACTTTACTACCCCTGGAATTGACTAATAAATAATAGATTTATATTTAATAGGTTCTTAATTACCTTCCTCCATTTGCTGTGTCCTTTTATTCACTATTAATTTCCTCCTTGACTTCATGCATTCAAATATCTATCCCCATCATGTCACTGAAACTCACCCTAAAGCTATTGATGACCTCCCCTTGACTGAACTCTCTAATGTTCACTTTGGCAAACAGATTGATTCCTTGAAAACATCAATCTGTTTGTGTCAATTCTTACTGACTCCTACTATCTTCTGTCCTGCTTCTCCCAGCCTTGACAAAACACTTAACCGTTGATGTTTTATGATCCTCGCCTCTGGTCTCTCCAAACACCTTCTTCTGCCCTCACCCAGAATCTCTCCCACTCAGCAATCCAGATCTCTGACTTTCCCTGTTTTCTCGTATTTGTCATGGCCCATATGTCCATATTATTTCTTTTCTGGATGTTCCTTTTTTTCCTTCAGAAAACGTACTCTCATGATACCTGTTACTTCTCAATTGTAGCATTTATTACAATTCCCATTTTATGCTAATTATTTGATTTTTGAGGAAACCTGTTCTTTTGAACTAGCATGTAAGCTTCCTGGAGACATGAGAAATGGTGTTTCTTGTACTTTGACTCTTTAGCCTCTGGCCCTCTGCTTGGCACATACTGGGCACATAACAGAAATCTGCTCCATGAATGGATGATGACGTATCATTTCAGCTACGATCCTGCTGGACGCTTATACTACTGACCCGTAAGTACAAGGAAGGTTAGAACATAGGCTTGAACACAGGATCCACAAAATTAACGATGAATTCCCTCATAAACTATATATTGTGCTTTTTCTTAAAAAGAGGTTAACAAGACAGTTATGATCATTGTCTTCAAGGAATTTACATTATAATGTAATAATGGGTGAAAAAAAAGCAAGTAAAGAAAAACTGAACAAAATTACAGACTGTGATAAGTGCTAAAAAGGAATATACATAAGGATTGGCATAAGGGAAAACAAAAAAAGGAAGGTCCCTCAGGTGGTCAGGAAAAGCATCTCTGAAAAGAGAAAGCTGAGACACCTAGAAGAAAAAGAAATGAGCTGTACAGAGAATGAAGTATAAGAACCTATCAGGCAGAGATGGAAGCATGTTCAAAGGCTCTAATGCCAGCATTGGCATGGTATTTTCCAGAAATAGAAGTTTAGTGAACCAAGCATAGAGTGCCACAGTATGAGAGAGAAGGGAGTTAAAGTTCTGCAGATCAACATAAGGTTTTTTGAATTTATTTTAAATGCAGTGATGGTCATTGAACAGTTTTAAACGGGAGTACCATACTCTGGTTGACACGTGAGCAAGATCACTGTTGGTTCTGTATAAAGAGTGGATCAGACTGGGCGAGAGTGGAAAGAAACAAGCCCACTAGGAGGATTAGGGACTTGTAGAAATAACATGGCATGGAAGAGGACGTGGCAGTGCAGATGGACTGGTACGGGCAGATTTGAAATATATTTTGGGCCGGTGCGGTGGCTTACACCTGTAATCCCAGCACCCTGGGAGGCCGAGGCGGGTGTATCACGAGGTTGGGAGATCAAGAACATCCTGGCCAACAAGGTGAAACTCCATCTCTACTAAAGTACAAAAAATTAGCCAGGCGTGGTGGCATGCGCCTGTAGTCCCAGCTACTCAGGAGGCTGAGGCAGGGGAATCACCTGAGACTGGGAGGCAGAGGTTACAGTGAACTGAGATTGCACCACTGCACTCCAGCCTAGGTGAAAGAATGAGACTCCATCTAAAAATAAATAAATAAATAAATATATATATATATATATATATATATAGAGAGAGAGAGAGAGAGAGAGAGAGAAAGAGAGAGGGAGAGAGAAAGAAGGAAGAAATTTAAAAGACTTGCTAAAAACTATGGATGTTGAAGGAGACAAAACAATCCAGGATGACTCCAGGTTTGGAGCTTCAACACCTGGGAAGATGATGGGATTTACTAAGATGGAAGGCCTGGTGGAGGAAGAGGGAGAACGAGAGGACAAACCAGCTGGGCATTTGGGGCTCAGTCTTTTTTGATCAAAGCATTCTGCCTTTCTTTTCATGTATATTTCTACAAAACCATCTAGTTAGAATTACAGATATCTGTTTTTCTTGTATTTGTTATTGAAAAATAGGATTTTGCCTTTCTCAATAATGTCTAATATGTCAATAGAGCCTAAATCTAATGTAAACCCTCGATTAGGTAAATACTTTCAACTTACAAGACCAGTGTCTGCCCTAAGCCTGCAGATACCCACAGAAAACAACATCATGGTAGCAGATTCACCGGAGTAAAGAATCAGTAGGAAAACTGGTGGAGTAAAGGACTGGAGGTGTCCTCCACTCATTAAAAACAATAAAGTCCATTTAGCAATGAAGCAGAGAAGCGAGCTCCAACTGATCAAAGCTTGTAGCATTAGAAGAGAGTCCAAAATGCTCTATAGGATAAACAGAGGCTGTGATAGCATCTAGTCAATATAATTCAATTAAGGAAAATGGGCTCCAACAGTGAAACAGCACATGAACATCATCGGTGCAAATTTTTAAAAAGATAAAATCAATGACAAAATGAGAAGTCTAGAAATGCAGTGCCCCATGTAATAATGTCAGGAAAACCCCCGTCTGAAAAGTGCAAAATAAAGCCATCACCACCTCCACAGCTTTTGCTTGCAACACAACAGGGCACACACAGGAGACAACAGACAGGACGAGGAGGGAAACTGCCCTTTTTCTAATGCCGTCTCACTCTCTCCAGCCAAAATAAGCATCTGCGGGTAATTAACTAAATACCAACCATGGCATATACATTTGAAACCATTGGTCCTTTAAGACCAATAGTTCTCAATTTTTATAAGACACAACCCTTTTTAAAGGTGATGACATTAGAAATTCTCTCTTTAGGAAAAATGTACTTAGAATGACAAACATTTACTTACATACCATTTCAGAGTGTTCACAGCACTCTCTCTCCCCCCAGTCTTAGAGTCTCAGGATTTTAGGGGTTTCAGATTAAGAACATCTCTTGTTTTGGTGTAAATGAAAGTGGTCTCATAATAAAAGCCTGTTTTGTGGAACAGTCCAGTAACAATCTGTAGGTCTCTTTGCTGCCTGGTCAGCAGCTGAAACAGGCATTCCTATCCCCACCCTTTTGGGCTGTAAATGTCAAGTTGTTTTCTCAGCTCCCTTTACGCCTCTGGGGCTCCCAATATTTCAAGAGCTTTTGATGTTACTGCAAATGGAGTTTGGTCTCAAAAACCATAGTGCCACCTGTTCCAAGTACAATAATAATAAACATTTATCACACACTTCCTACAGTCAGAAATTTTCACAACAACCTGTGAGATAAGGCCCATTATTAGCTCCATCTTAACATTTGAAGAAACTTCAATGAAGAAACTTCATAAAGAGACTTTCCTGGTATTAACCATTTAATTTTCACCTCGGAACACAGAAGACTATAATTTTCAGTATCCTTGTATCCAGATCAGGCCATATTTCTGGTTATACCCAACAAAATGTGAATGGAAATAACATTCACCTCTTTTCCCCTTGCACCCCAAATGTTCTGAGAGATCATCTATGGTTTGCTACACATTGATGCCCAGATAAATGTAGGGATTCAGGAGAACATCCAGGGGATAGCAGACATCATTACACAGAAGGGACATGGATCTCTTAGTCACCATCTGGAGTAAGGCCCCCAGGATAGCTGAGGAACGTCTGAACTGAATTTCATGATAGCTAGAAATACATGCACTGTGTTGTGTTAAGGCACTGAAATTGTAAGGTAGTTTGTTACAGTGTGCATTAGCAGCCCTGATTAAGGTAACTGTTCTTGATTATTTGAGAGAGTGGGTTTGAAACCCAGGCCTTCTCACTCCAAAACACTCAAGTTTAAATGCCACACTACACAGCTCCCATCCAGCTGCTTGGCATGTATGTTTTCAATAAAGATACAATAATTGGTTAGTTGCTTGAAAATCATAGTTTTTATGGGGAGCAAAAAAGGGCCAGAGCCAGGGAATTTGTTAGTACAGAAAAAGTAGCAGCATATCTGGGGAAAGTGACTTAGGAAAGAATAAAGAAGGTTTTGAGAGTGTTTGCCCAGCCCTTGTCTTGTGATGCTCTGGCTATAACATCCCTCTCATCGTCACCCAGAAAACAGCAAACAAAACAACTTGAAAGCTTGAAAAAAAAAATCACAATCATTTTTATAGAATGGGTCTCTGAACCTTTAGGATAAAAAGAGCTTTCAGTGGGAATTAAGATAATTACTGAAGGAAGATTGACAGAAATCGTTTCACCAGCATGAGTGAAATCTGGAGCCGTGTTAATGAGAACTGGGACATGGGAAGATAGGAAAGGAAATCTTGATGGTATGCAAGAGAAATAAGTGGCTATCACTTCACATGGAATACTATTAGGTCCTGGAGTTAACTCCTCCTCTTCCAGGAGGAAAAAAAAAAAAGAAGAAGAAGAAAAAAAAATAGAATTTGGCTTGAATAAAAAGAAAGAGAAAAAAAATGGAGTATCTGGGATTGAACTGTACTCTGTATCCGGGGAAACAGAAAATGAACAGACGGTCATAAAAATGGAGAGATTTACAAATATGGAAAAAAACAAAGAATTTTGTGACTATAAAAGTGGATCAAGTTGGCACTTCATACCTAAAGATGCTATGAGAGAATGATGCAACAAGAGCAGTTGGCAGTGGAAAGAATGGTAGATAGCCTCTTTGTTAATATTAATAGTTTATGTGTAGTTCCAGACAACTAAACGATTTCTGATTTTCCAATTCAATTTCTGGATTATACTGTTAGAATGATTTCTTTGTAGATTAGTTCACAAGGGAATTCGGCAATGACATTATGGCGTCTTCTTTGCTGAGGAAGTGAAGCAATTTGTACGAACAATGGGCTATTCTTACGTTGGAAATGGATAGACACAGGAGAAGAAAGACCAGCAAGCATGCAGGACTCTCTTCTGCCATCACCCTCTGCTCCAAGTTAGGCTTGGGAAGTGAAGCAATGGCATCTTGTATTCCTTATTGTCTCTTTTTTCAAAGAAGGATTTCTTATGAAATTATAGGTGTCAAAAGACCACCAATAACTCACTTATAAAGATATCACTTCTCTCCAATTAAATCTATCAGTTAAAAGCAATTCCCATCAAAATGAAATGACTTTTGTTTCTGGTGTTTGTATTCATCTTGACAAGCTAATTTTAAAATCTATATGGAAATACATATAAACGCATTTTGCCTTCTCTCCAGGATATAAAACAAACCTACAAACCAATACAAAAACAGACACATTGCAGAAAAAAAAAATGGGCAAAAGACTAAAACTGGCATTCCCAAAAGTGATTTTCCAAATTACCATTACATATTTGAACTGCTTAACATCAATAATCACAAAAAATGTTAATTAAAAACAAAATGAGAAAATACTACACATTGTCTAATACTAAGGTGTTGTTGAAAATGTTAAAGAACTGAACCTCTTATATGGTTCTGGTAGGAATGGAATGTATGTAATCTCAAAAAAATGTATAGCATTATCTACTAAATTTGGACATATACATATCCTATGAACAGAATATTCGCATATGTAATTTGCACAAAATAGAATCAATTTATACCTGTTGCTCTGGTATAATGATGAATAATACCTTATTTTATTCTCAAAGTGTACTGGTTTGAATGATAAATTTTATTCTACCAATAACTTAGCTATTTTACAATTAGGCATGTACCCAATAGGAATGTGTATGCACATGGTACAAAAAATCAGGGACAATAACTATTTTTTAAACAGCAGTACTATTTTTTAAATAAATTTCATTGTGTATATTTGAGGTTTACAACATGATGTTATGGGGTATGTGTTGATAGTAAAATAGTTGCTATGGTGAAGAAGATCAACATATCTATCATTTCACATAGTTTTTCATGACAAATGCAACTAAAATCAACCTGTTTAATGAAAATTCCTAATATAATACAATTTTATTAACTTGAGTCATCACATAGAGCAGCAGCACTATTCTCAACAGACATTACTAGAAACAGCCCTACTGTCCATTACAATAAAATGAAAAAGTAACTTGTGGTAAGTTAATTCAACAGAACTTAATATAGCCATAAAGTGAACAAATTACATCTACATATACAGTATAGTTGTGCAGTGATAATTTTTATAATGATAATACAATTACCTGTCAATTTATATTTTACTCACTCCTCTGTATGAGTATTCTTACTTCAATTTAAAAGCTTAATTTCTCATCCTGACTGCATATATGCATTTTTTCAACATTGCCATAGTGTCTCCAGATATGAAGCAGAGAGAAGAAACATACAAAAAATCCTCCCCAGTTGGGTTCTCCTGGGTTTCTCCTAAGTGGACTTCATGCCTGTTACAAAGTCAGGTTTTTCCTGAAGCACCAACTCCAATTCAGTGACTTTGAATGTTTGGGGTTCTGTATTGAAAAGAATTGGAAGTCTTTGTACAACAATAACAACAACACAAAATATTATAACAAATAATGATACCTGCCATGAGAATCAGAGAGGGGAGAGGCAATGAGTACAATGTATTCGTTATCCCAGATAAAAAAACACTCTAAAAGTCTCCATAATTTCAATAAAGGGAAAAACCATATTTATAATTAAGAAATTCACTTGACTTGTGGAGGCAAAAGGAGAGGTTTGCATGAGGCTATACTGACTCCTGGGAGTGATACTGGAAATAGAATTAAGAGGAATGAGCAGGAGAGAAGAAACAAAGATCATAATGCTGCATCAAACTCCTTCTGCCTGAGCTTACTACAAAGTCTTAGAGTAAAAGATCTGATTTCTGTGTCCTTAATTGTTTTAGAGTAAGACTACATTTATACAAATTCCTAAATAGCTCAAAGTCTTCCGTTTTCTCATAATTTTGGATAATATCATCTATCTTAAATAACCATACACTTCAGCCTTTGGCATATAGATGACTGGGCATTCTGTGGAATTATTACACTTTAGAAAAACAAATATACACTTCATATGAAAAATCTTTAAAGCAATCTCACAAAAGTAGGAGAGTTTTCTCCAAAGATATTTGTCACTTTCTAAAACATGACCTAGGCTTCAGCATCAGGGAATTGCAGATAGAATGACTGGGAACCTAAATAGGCAGACTTCCCCGGAAGATGGATGCTGCATCAGAGCCCTCATGTTGCAAAGCTTTGTTCCTCCTGTGAATTGGGTCACCTACAAAGATACATATGGGACAAACTAAACTCATAAAGAGAGTGTAGTGATCCCAGGTGAGTCATGTAACTTGACCATCAATAGTTCCTATCCGGAAGAAATCTTTCTCAATTCAAGTGATAAAGGTTAAGGTAAAGCCATCTATTTACCACTAAAAGGACTACCAAGCAATTAAGGAAGCGGCTCCTATGAATAAAAGTCAGTAGAAACAACAAATAATGTATTTAGACCCCCAAACACTTCAAATATTGAGATTATAAGACACAGATATATATAGTCATATATGTAAATTATATGCAGAAATGAATAATGAAATGTCAAAGATTAGTTTTGCAGTAAGAAGCTATCAGTAATCAATAGACAGATGAGAGAAATATAAAAAGACAGCTAGAGATACAAACTATAGCTCTTCGAATAAAAAATCATAATGGACCAATTTAACAGCAGATTTAACAAACCTGAAGATGAATCCAATAAAATGATACAGAATGTAGTATACTGAGGCAAGATTAAATGTTTGAAATATGCATAAAATACTGAAAACATATAAAATACATGTAAATTGAGTTAAAAAAATAAAGAATGGAGGCAGAGTATGTGTAGATATAATGGATGGAAGTTTTTCAGACTAAGTAAAATTGTATCTCTCAATCACAAATCCACTTATCCAAGAATCATAGTACACATTAGTCATGATAAATGAAAAGAAATTCCCATATAAACCTGTTGCAGTGAAACTGCAGGACATCAAAGATCAGAGAAATAAAACATAAAGGAATCAGAGAGAAACAAACAGATTTTCTAAAAGCAACAAAAATTAGAATAACAGCAGAAATGGAAACAACCACAATAGAAGCTGGTAAACAATGGAGTAAAATGCACAAATTGCTTTACATAATTTTTTTTCTAAAAAACAAATTACGAATGCAGGAAACTATCATTAAAAACAAAAGCAAAGTTGTAGTCACAATCAGAAAGGTACGGAATTCTACAGGACCAACAATCCCTCAAGCTAATTACTAGACCTGGAATACTGCTACTGAAACATTCAATATTCTCTGGCCTTGCACTTATCACTGAGACACCTAAACAGCAAGAAAATGGCTTTTACTTCACTTTTGGAATATAAATCTTAAATAACTGTATCTGATTACTGGAATCCAAAATCACATCATAAAGCCTAACTACAAGGGAACCAGCAAATTAAAAGTGGATGGCATAGATAGATGTGTGCACAGTCTCACCAGCTTTTTGATCTAAATATGAGAACATTGATTGCCAAAGATTGCAATACTAAGACCTGGCATGGGGATGTCTGGTTAAATCAAAATGACTGTATTACTTGAACCCTGTGAAACTATAGACCCTCTCTACCAAAATTTGCTAAGTCTCCTCGTACGAGAGAGCATGGAGAGCAAAAAAGATGGAAAGAAAACAACGTGGCTGGCATGCAGGAAATGAGAAACATAGTGTGAGGAAATTTCACAATACAGGGCTGGGTCTTCAACACAAAGGACCTGAAAAGTTAGAGTAAGAAATTTATTCTTTATCCAAAGAGCAAAGGAAGTCCATTTAGACTTTGTCATAGAGTGCTCATACAACATTTGAACGACATCACTGTGAGTTCAAACATGGAAAACAGATTATCGCAGGGGCAGCTACTCTCATGGTGGACTAATTCAGTGGTTGTGCTTGAGAGTCATTACTGAAGACGCTGACCAGATTCTACTCCTTCACCCCTCCACAGATACCAGAAGTACCTGTTTCTTTTATTAAATCTCCTTCTGCTTAAAAAATTATACATGGTTTCAGTTTCTTACAATTAAAATCCAACAAATTACACACACACACACACACACACACACACTAGACGTAGTTGATGCAAACACATCATCAAGGATGGAATCTGGTATTGATTATCTCACCTCCTCAGGTTTCAAGGAAATGAGTTCCAGATGTCATTAGAAAACAGGATATTGGTGATCCAAGGGACACATCAACAAAAATGTTATAAAATTGTTTCCTGTGGTACTAACACCTGCAAGGAAGTGCCTATGAAAGGAGGAACTTTAGCATATCAAAGAGTGGCTGCTATAGAATGTTATGTGGGAATACGTGAAAAAAATGTACTGTTCTGTACATTGAAAGAAAGAAAATTATAAGCAATATTTTGAAATTCTTAGCTCAAGCCACAGTCAGTAGGCCAAAAAACCATAGAAGACATTCTCTCTAAAGGTTAATATAGCCAAAAATTTAGTTCAAAATCTGATCAGGGATGTTGTTTAATTACAGCATAAGTTGAATTCACAATCTCAATAGCTCTTTTATCTAAATACAAAAGCATTAATTGCCAAAGACTGTAATTCTAAGACTTGGCTTGGGGATATTTCATTAAATTCAGGTGACTCTGGAACATTTGAGCCCTATGAAGCTGCAGACTCTAAGGAGTACTTTTCGTCAGCAGAATTAGCCTGCATCTATCTTTCCTGAGTCATTTGAAGACCTTAAAACAAACATGTGAAGCAAAAGCATGCTAATTGTCCCAAATCTCCACTGACATCAACTCTCTTTGCTTCAAGATGTCGACATAGATATGTAACTCAAGCCATGTCTCTCATTGGAAAACATCTGACAGGTCTTCAAAAGTCAGAACAGAAAGAGTATTTTTCATTGTTTTAAGTCACTCATTCATTTGTGTTATTACTGGGTGCTTATGATGTGCCAGGCAGTGTTCTAAATACTTGGGAGAGAGTAGTAAACAAGATGAACACAAATTTAGCTCTCATTGTAGAGACTGAATGAAACGAGGAAATGAGCAGACCATATGAAGATCTGGAGGAAGAACATCCTGGCAGATGAGGGAGCACTTGCAAAAGTCTCGAGGTGGAAATTAACTTGGTCCTATTGGGAAGACCAACATATCTCAGGCAGAATCAATCAGGTTAAGTGTAATAGGAGATAGAATTAAAGAAGTATGCAAGACTCCAGGCAATATAAGACTTTGTGGACCAAAGTAAAGACTGGATTCTGTGTAAACATAATATGACGACAATATTTGAGAGAATCTCATAATTAGAGTAATAATGCACCACATTGGACTATTTATATGTCAATAAATAAAAGAAAACCCAATTCAACATGCTTAACCGTGAAGGTTGATTTCTTCACAATACTAAATACTCCAAAAGTTGTTCAATCAGGTGGAGTTTGATCAAGGGTTTAAAATATATAATTAAAATTCCATTTTCCTAGTTGTATTTCTGCACTGATTACCTATTAGTCTCATTCTCAGTTAAGTTTTTCTTACTGTTAAAAAAAAAAATTGGGGCGGGGGTGTAAATCCAGAGCTCTATCATTCACCAGGTATATCCAGTAGAAAGAGAATGTCATGTGTTTATAACTGTAATGAGAAAGGAATTTTTCCTAACCTAGAAGACTTATAAAATACCTCACTGTATATCACTGGCTCTGGTGGTTTTAAATGTCCATCCCAGTATACTGAAGAATGGGCTATGATTACATAAGCCAGAGCCCATTTTTAGAGTGGGAAGATGAGTTAGGAAAAACGACCTGGGTAACAGTGGAGAAATGATTAATTTCTAAACAGTAAATTAGGATATTTTTATTGGGAAAAAAGGTTCTCACAAAAGTGAATGTTATGGAGGACATCAGCAAATTTCTACCACCATGAATTCTGCAGTAATCGATTGCATTCATATGTTAGGGCTGCCATAGAAAATACCACTGACTGGGTGGCTTCAACAACAGAAATTTATTTCTTGAGTACTGAAATCTGAGATCAAAATGTCAGCAGCACTGGCTTCTTTTGAGTCTTCTCTTTTAGACTTGTAGATGCCTGTCTTCTTCCTGTCTTCACATCATCTTTCCTTTCCTCAGTACATGTATGTGTCCATATATCTTCTTTTTATAAGGATACCAGTTATTGGATTGGGGCCCACAACAATGACCTCCTTTTTAATGCAATTACTTCTTTAAAGATTCTAACTCCAAGTACAGTTACATTCCAAAGTACTGGGCATTAGAACTTCAACACATAAATCTGAGGAAGCAACATTCAGCCCATAACACCAATAATATAGATATAGATAAAGATGATATAGATATATTTGTGCCTACTTTATGAACTAGCATAAACAGATTCAAGAATCTCTTATGGATTCCTACAGCCCAGATGTTTTTAAAAAATTAGGGCTAGTCTATTAGAGGATTGGAATCAACCTATGGGTCTTAGCAGAAGCAGTACTCATTTCAGGACTGCTAGTATCTGTGGGTGAAAATAGCTACATGGACCTGAGCAGCAGTTTAATCCTGTGAGGACATGGGAAGGTAAATCAGGGAGACACTGACCTGGAAAAATGGCCCTTGGCTGTCACCATGAGTTCGTTCTACATAAAACGAAAACCACATTTAAGTAACACCCCATAGAGCAGTGATTTTTGACCCTGATTGCATACACCGGAATGTCTAAACCCTAGCCCAGAATTTCCAGGAGTGACGTTTAGCCATTAGTATCTTTTATGAGCACTCCAGGTAATTCTAATATGTGGCCATGGTTGTGAAACATTGCCATAGAGATAATATAATGAAATATCTGAAGAATATCTTTTCTGAAGACTTGAGAAGAAGAAATAGCTCTTAATTTCCATCACTGTCCTAACTAGCAATCTGGTTCAATTTATCTCTGAGTCTAGGGTTTCAATCATACTACACATTGGTGCTACTGCAACCAATAATAACCAGTGAGTCCCCTCCCCCAGCAATTAGTTTCTGGGGTTTCTAAAATATTTATAAAGTAGGTGCCATTTCTTCTTGTTATACATAATATAATATTTGCCCTAAAGGAATTTATATTCCAAAATGGATAAATTTAGAAATAGGCTCAAAAACTCCAGGGAGGTATTTTCATTATTTATTAGAATTGCAAAATTTTATTTTTCTCCAAATAGCTGAAAGCAAGTTACTCTACTTTCTTGCTGAGATGGACAAACCATCCTGGATAACTGATTTAGAGTGACCTATTTTCATTTAGAATATACCTGCATTTCTTGCTTTTCTTTTTTCTTTCTTTCCTTTTTTTCTTTTTTTGTTTTTTTCCCCCAGGATTGCTTAAACATCCTTTAATTGAGTTTAAGAAACAGTACTTTGAACAATGACTCAACTTCTATGGCTGTGAACTCCTCAAGCATTGGAAATGAGATTCCGGATATTCTAGAATACAGATTCAAAGCTGACTGGTGGTTGAAATGCTACAAATACATCCACATGGAATGCAGCATTTGTATTGATATTACCTTGAAGGCAATGCTGCTTCATCTGTCTCCCCTGAGAGTCTGGCACTGGGATAGCACATATCTCTTATCTAGTTTGTAATCTTGGAGCACAATAAGCATTACCACTATTCTATTCCATTGCAAGGAAGAAGTTAAAAACATCTAGAAGATCTTTCTCTGCCCTGCTTTAAATAGAAGCTTATTTTGGCTTATTTAGCTGAAACTTCTTTTACCAACCAAAATGTAACCTCCTTTTGGAAAGGGCTATGTGTTTTTTGGTCACCACTGTAACCTCAGTACCTAGTATTTTATGAGTCATATAGAGGTTTCCATGTAAATTTCAGTTGAATGGCCACTTAAACATGAGGGAAGTTTACACATAAATAACTCATATACTTCAACTAGCTCATATTGCTTGCTTTGTGAAAGGACCATGTGTGTCTTGCTCTGCCATTATAGCCCTCCATAACCAAAAATGTATGAGCCACATAAAAGATTCCACATAGATTTTATTTGGATATTTACTTAAATATGGGGGCAGTTTAATATGCATGTTAACATACACTTTGAGGAAATTAATGCCCTTAATTACAGATTCAGAAATTGCCTCCATCCCCAAAACTACAGTTAGGCTTATCATGAAGAATGAAGATATTCATCAAAAGAAAAATTAAAAATGAACCCTGATAAAAGAAACAGCCCTACCAAGGCATGAATTCAAGAAAGCAGTGGTACTATCTGGGGCACATAAGAGACCACAGCTTGAGCATGAGACTGGAAAGAAAGGCAAAGACTGATGTATTTGGGATGGACTAGGAATATTAGACTGTATTCTTCAGATTAACCAATGAAGGATTTTTAAATTTGTGACTACTAAGATTACACTTGGATTTTAGAATGATCTCTCTCAGGATGCGAAAATTGAAAGGAATCACTGAAACTGGACATAGGAAGACTCTATTGTAAACCTTACCCAATTTATAATTTATTCCTCATCATAAAAATTGACCCTCTTGCCCAGAAAAAGCCAGTGCTCTGACTTTTTTAATATGTTGGTGAAGACTAGCTCAACAAATAGTGTTGAATGTCAGAGTTACAATAGAAACTCAGATCTATTTGACTCCAAACACCATGTTTCTACTCCATTCTAGTGCTGCTCTGAAATTTATGAGGCAGATAAAGACTGGAAATATTAATTTGGAAGTAGTCTAGCTATGGGTAATAGTCAAAGCCATAAGAGCAAAAAGAGTTCTCACAGGAGAGTCTGCATAGTGACATTGGTAATTATTAGTTACTGGTAAGACCAAAATGTTTGTGACATTGACCTCCTCAGCTTTTCCTGGTCTCCCACATTTCAGTATTCTTTTGTCTCTCTTAACCAATTCTCACTGTAGCTAGATTAATTTCTCTAAAGCGCATCCCAAATCATGCCACATATTGCTTAAACATCCATTTATCCAACAGGTATTTGAACATCCATTTTAGTCCTATATAAAGAGAAAAGCCAAAATCTCTGCCCTTAAGGAGGTCACAGTGAATTAGGGGAAAACTTTTAAATAAGTGGGCAATTTGATAACAGAATGTTCAAAATAGAGGTATGTACAGCAGTCTATGGCATTCTATGGCAGCATAGAGTGGAAATGACTAAACTACACTGACTTTGTAAGAGTGGACATCCAAAAGAAGGATGCTCTATGAGCTCTTTTTAGAAAGAAACGAAGGACACAGATAAAAATGGTATCCTGGAGCCTTTTTGTTCAGAGAGGACTTTATTGCAACTGAGAAAATATGATGCTTTTAAGATACTTTAAGAAGCTGGGAGATTAGGTGGAGATAAATGAAATGAGCTGTGGAAGAAATCAGCTGACAGAACATGAATGGCCTTGTGCGCTTAGCTCAGGAGTTTGGATTTTATCCTGAAAGAAATCAGAAACTGTGTAGAAAGGTATATAGCAGAGTGATTGGAGCAGATTTACAATTTGGAAAACCATTCTCACCTTGATGGGTAGACAAATATTAGATTAGTCTGGGAGCAAAGATATCAGTTAGGAGTCTACAGAAGTAGTTTAAGTAAAACCTGATAATATTAATTATTGCTCCAAATGAATTCCTCAGCCTAACATTTAATTCATCCCACATTTTGGCTCTAACCTTCCTTCCCTATCTTCTGTCATATCCTTTCCAATAGGCTATGCTTCCATCAAAAACTATCTGGCTATTTTAAAAGCACTATCCTCCTATTCCTGTGTTTTTAACACCAGACCTTGGTTTCGACCATCTTTTATGGCCTAGCACACTGTGCAGCAGGTGGTGGATGCTCAATAGAAATTGAGAGGATGGAAGGTTTCAAGATGGCCGAATAGGAACAGCTCCAGTCTATAGCTCCCAGTGTGAATGATGCAGAAGATGGGTGATTTCTGCATTTCCAACTGTGGTACTGGGTTCATCTCACTGGGGCTTGTCGGACAGTGGGTGCAGGACAGGGTAGATAAAACCCTTTCCTAGTCAAGGGAAGCCATGACAAACGGCACCTGGAAAATTGGGTCACTCCCACCCTAATACTATGCTTTTCCAATGGTCTTAGCAAACAGCACACCAGGAGGTTATATCCTGTGCCTGGCTCAGAGGGTTCCATGCACACGGAGCCTTGCTCACTGCTAGCACAGCAGTCTGAGATCTAACTGCAAGGTGGCAGTGAGGCTGGAAGAGGGGCGCCTGCCATTGCTGAGGCTTGAGTAGGTAAACAAAGCAACAGGGAAGCTCGAACTCGGTGGAGCCCACCTCAGCTTAAGGAGGCCTGCCTGCCTCTGTAGACTCCACCTCTGGGGGCAGGGCATAGCTGAACAAAAGGCAGCAGAAACTTCTGCAGACTTAAATATCCCTGTCTGGCAGTTTTCAAGAGAGTAGTGGTTCTCCCAGCATGGAGTTTGAGATCTGAGAATGGACAGACTGCCTCCTCAAGTGGGTTCCTGACCCCCGAGTAGCCTAACTGGGAGGCACCTCCCAGTAGGGGCCGAATGACACCTCATACAGCCAGGTGCCCCTCTGAGACGAAGCGTCCAGAGGAACAATCAGGCAGCAACATTTACCGTTCTGCAATATTTGCAGTTCTGCAGCCTCCACTGGTGATACTCAGGCAAACAGGGTCTAGAGTGGACCTCCAGCAAACTCCAACAGACCTGTGGCTGAGGGTCCTGGCTGTTAGAAGGAAAACTAACAAACAGAAAGTACATCCATACCAAAACCCCATCTGTACGTTACCATCATCAAAGACCAAAGGTAGATAAAACCACAAAGATGTGGAGAAACCAGAGCAGAAAAGCTGAAAATTCTACAAATCAGAGAGCCTCTTCTCCTCCAAAGGAATGCAGCTCCTCGCCAGCAATGGAACAAAGCTGGATGGAAATGACTTTGACGAGTTGAGAGAAGAAGACTTCAGAAGATTGGTAATAACAAACGAAAGGAAGATGTTCAAATCCATCACAAAGAAGCTAAAAACCTTGAAAAAAGATTGGATGAATGGAAAACTAGAATAAAGAGAATAGAGAAGACCTTAAGTGACCTGATGGAGCTGAAAACTATGGCACAAGAACTAAGTGACCCATGCACAAGCTTCATAGACAATTCAGTCAACTGGAAGAAAGGGTAAAGTGATTGAAGATCAAATGAATGAAATGAAGCAAGAATAGAAGTTTAGAGAAAAAAAGAGTAAAAAGAAATGAAGAAAGCCTCCAAGAAATATGGACTATGTGAAAAGACCAAATCTATGTCTGATTGGTGTACCTGAAAGTGATGGGGAGAATGGAACCAAGTTGGAAAACACTCTGCAGGATATTATCCAGGAGAACTTCCCTAACCTAGCAAGGCAGGCCAACATTCCAATTCAGGAAATACAGAGAATGCCACAAAGATACTCCTCGAGAAGAGCAACTCCAAGAAACATAATTGTCAGATTCACCAAAGTTGAAATGAAGGAAAAAATGTTAAGGGCAACCAGAGAGAAAGGTCAGGTTACCCATAAAGGGAAGCC
>NW_012108264.1:952637-953151 GCF_000951045.1 Mandrillus leucophaeus | reverse complement strand
CAAAACCACAGTGAGATACCATCTCACACCAGTTAGAATGGTGATCATTAAAAAGTCAGGAAACAACAGGTGCTGGAGAGGATGTGGAGAAACAGAAACACTTTTACACTGTTGGTGGGACTGTACACTTGTTCAACCATTGTGGAAGACTGTGGTGATTCCTCAAGGATCTGGAACTAGAAATACCATTTTGCCCAGTCATCCCATAACTGGGTATATACCCAAAGGATTATAAGTCATGCTGCTATAAAGACACATGGACACGCATGTTTATTGTGGCAATACTCACAATAGCAAAGACTTGGAACCAACCCAAATGTCCATCAATGATAGACTGGATTAAGAAACTGTGGCACATATACATGATGGAATACTATGCAGCCATAAAAAGGATGAGTTCATGTCCTTTGTAGGGACACGGATGAAGCTGGAAACCATCATTCTGAGCAAACTATCACAAGGACAGAAAACCAAACACCGCATGTTCTCACTCACAGGTGGGAATTGAACAATG
>NW_012108264.1:951561-952337 GCF_000951045.1 Mandrillus leucophaeus | reverse complement strand
GTGGGCTTCATCCCTGGGATGCAAGGCTGGTTCAACATATGCAAATCAATAAATGTAATCCAGCATATAAACAGAGCCAAAGACAAAAACCACATGATTATCTTAACAGATGCAGAAAAGTCCTCTGACAAAATTCAACAGCCTTTCATGCCGAAAACTCTCAATACATTCGGTATCAATGGAATATATCTCAAAATAATAAGAGCTATTTCTGACAAACCCACAGTCAATATCATACTGAATGGGCAAAAATGGGAAGCATTCCCTTTGAAAACTGGCACAAGACAGGGATGCACTCTCTCACTACTCCTATTCAACATAGTGTTGGAAGTTCTGGCCAGGGCAATCAGGCAGGAGAAAGAAATAACAGGTATTCAATTAGAAAAAGAGGAAGTCAAATTGTTCCTCTTTGCAGATGACATGATTGTATATTTAGAATACCCCATTCTCTCAGCCCAAAATCTTCTTAAGCTGATAAGCAACTTCAGCAAAGTCTCAGGATACAAAATCAATGTGCACAAATCACAAGCATTCCTATATACCAATAACAGACAGACAGCCAAATCATGAGTGAACTCCCATTCACAATTGCTTCAAAGAGAATAAAATACCTAGCAATCCAACTTAAAATGGATATGAAGGATTGGACCTCTTCAAGGAGAAATACAAATGAAATAAAACAGGACACAAACAAATGAAAGAACATTCCATGCTCATGGATAGGAAGAATCAATATCATGAAAATGGCCATACTGCCCAAGATAATTTATAGATTC
>NW_012108264.1:950711-951511 GCF_000951045.1 Mandrillus leucophaeus | reverse complement strand
AAAATAACCAGCTAACATCATAATGACAGGAACAAATTCACACATAACAATATTAACCTTCAATGTAAATGAGCTAAATGCTCCAATTAAAAGACACAGACTGGCAATTGGATAAAGATTCAAGACCCATCAGTGTGCTGTATTCAGGAGAACCATCTCACATGCAGAGACACACATACGCTCAAAATAAAGGGATAGAGGAAGATCTACCAAGCAAATGGAAAAAAACAAAACAAACAACAACAACAAAAAAAAAATAAGGGGTTGCAATCCTAGTCTCTGATAAAGCAGACTGTAAACCAACAAAGATAAGAAGAGACAAAGGTGACCATTACATAGTGGTAAAGGGATCAATTAAACAAGATAGAGCTAACTATCCTAAATATATATGCACCCAATACAGGAGCACCCAGATTCAAACAGTAAGTCCTTAGAGATCTACAAAGAGACTTAGACTCCCACACAATAATAATGGGAGACTTTAACACCCCATTGTTAACATTAGACAGATCCACAAGACAGAAACTTAACAAGGATACCCAGGAATTGAACTCAGCTCTGCATCAACTGGACCTAATAGACATCTACAGAACTCTCCACCCCAAATCAACAGAATATACATTCTTCTCAGTATCACATCACACTTATTTAAAAATTGACCACATAGTTGTAAGTAAAGCACTCCTCAGCAAATGTAAAAGAACAAAATTATAACAAACTGTCTCTCAGACCACAGTGCAATCAAACTAGAACTCAGGACTAAGAAACTCACTAAAAACCACTCAACTACATGGAAACTG
>NW_012108264.1:941595-946206 GCF_000951045.1 Mandrillus leucophaeus | reverse complement strand
GCAGCACACCAACATGGCACATGTATACATATGTAACAAACCTGCACGTTGTGCACATGTACCCTAGAACTCAAGGTATAATGAAAAAAAAAAAAAACAGACGATTAGTAAAGAGCAGATACTTTAAAGAAATGGTTTCAGAAATTTCATAGCCAAAGTAATGTCTTAACTTGAATTCTTGTGCAAATCTTTCAAAATACAAAAGCTAAAATAGTTTGAAAATTGAATTCCTAAGTTTAACCTTTTAAAATTAATCTCGAGCTAGTGGTACTTTAGTCACTACTGGACAGATACATTCCTTTACCTCGTATAATTGAAATGTCAAAAATGGGCCGGGTGCAGTGGCTGACACCTGTAATCCTAGTACTTTGGGAGGCTGAGACGGGTGAATTGCTTGAGTTCAGGAGTTCGAGACCAGCCTGGGCAACATGGCAAAACCCTGTCTCTGCTAAAATTACAAAAATTAGCCAAGTGTGGTGGTACACACCTGTCATCACAGCTACTTGAGAGGTTGAGTGGGAGGATGGCTTGAGCTTGGGAGGCAGAGGCAGCATTGAGTCCAGATCACACCACTGCACTCCAGCCTAGGCAACAGAGCAAGACACTGTCTCAAAAAAAAAGGAAAAAAAAGTAACATAAATGATAGCAATTCTGGTTAAATGTCATAAGTAAATTAATGAAGTATGACTGCATTTCAATTTCAACACATCAAATTCCCATTGATTGAACTCAAACTCTTCTTAGCTCTTGCTTTTATAAGCATATTATTTTCAAATTTCCTGTTAGATACCAACCTGATGCAGAAATCCACAGCAATTAATGCAGTTGTCTGGTCTTTTAAAATGTTATTTGGTATCCAAGGAAGTTAACAGAAATTTTAAAATATGGGTTCAAGTGCAAAAATTGTCTTGAGGAAATGGTTTAGAAATATGTTTTATGCCAAAAGGTAAAATTAAATAAACAAAAAAAAAGAACCACACTTTATATGGTGCAGAAAGTATAGTGTAGCTAATAAAATGAGGGTGTCATATACCTACTATAATATTGTATAAATCATGAATTATACAACAGACAAAAATGAGAAGCTGCAAAGGAATCAAACCTATATGGAAATAAATACAACATACAAGCAAAGTAGCAATCATGTTTGCTCTGCTAATAAAATGTGCATCACAGGGGGCTTCTTATAAAATAATGGAATACGTTCGTAGTAATTATTATTTTAGAATTTCAATGTAACTATGAAATACTTGGTAATTAACAAGTAACTAGTGCTGGAAGTTCTCTGGAAGATAAAGCAGTGGCTCATAAAATACCTATACACCTTGAATGGATCTCTTAGAATGGAAGAAAAAAATAAAATGTAATAAGCACTTTTTGGATTGAATATAGCAGAGTTTTCTTGTGGGGTAGGGGTTCCTCTATCAGAATTCTTGATAACTGAAAAAAAAAATCTAGTGCTTTGCTTTGGTTTTTTATGCCTATGCCTCTGTTTATATTATTGGTTATAAAGGATGGAAGCATGCATTGGAAATTTTAAGATCATTTTTATTCTGAAAAAATCAGGCTGCATTCATTTGATCTTTTATCTGTCATTATTGAATGTCCATTTGCAAGGAAAATTGTTTTATGTGATGAATAGTTTGACTTATATTTGTGTCTCACTTCTTGTCCTTAGAATCTTTAACAAACCATGTATGAAACCATGTGCCCTACTGCTTGACATCATAAACTCTTACATCCTTCATTTCTCCCTACATCCCACCACTGCTTCATGGCCCAACCATCCTGGTCGACCAAACACTCAACTTTAGGGTTGAATATTAAAAATAATTTGTTCAGAATATTTTTTAAATGGAGGCATTTAGCTGGAATCTGGAGAAGACAGGAGCTTGCAACCCTCCTGCACTCCACTCATGGGCCTATCCCTGATGGGCCATATAGCTCAGCCAAATCTTGTCTCCATGATTTCCCTTGTGGTGAGAGTATTTCAACAGCTTCTAAAAGAATCAATGCACCACTTATGTGACTCACTTTTCACCTTTATTAATCTGTCCCACAAGTAAGGGCAGGGTGAGGCTGAAGGAACTTATTACATTTATTGGTCAGAATTAAATTATTCACTCAGACTTTTAAAGAGGCCACAATACTTCGTGATCCATGATGACCACAGCAGCATTGCCCCAAGCTAAGTGGACTCAGATTTCAACTTTTAAAAAGTATTAACTAGTTGTCAGAGAAAAAGGCAGAAAAGGCACTTTATCCTGAGGGCTTCTTGGAAACACAGAGTTTATTCTCTCAGATCTGAGCACTTAGGCTTAAGATTCTATTATGACCAATTTTATAACAAATGTGATGAGATGCTGAGAAGAAAGCATATTCTGTTGATTTGGGGTGGAGAGTTCTGTAGATGTCTATTAGGTCCACTTTGTCCAGAGCTGAGTTCAAGTCCTGAATATCCTTGTTAATTTTCTGTCTCATTGATCCATCTAATATTGACAGTGGGGTGTTAAAGTCTCCCACTATTATTGTGTGGGAGTCTAAGTCTCTTTGTAGGTCTGTAAGAACTTGCTTTATGAATCTGGGTGCTAAATATATATATATATAAAATATATGTTATATATATAATAAATATATATAGTTATTATAGTTAGCTATTCTTGCTGCATTGTTCCCTTTACCATTATGCAATGACCTTCTTTGTCTCTTTTGATCTTTGTTGGCTTAAAGTCTGTTTTTTCAGAGATTAGGATTGCAACTACTGCTTTTTTTTTTTTTTTGCTTTCCATTTGCTTAGTAAGGATTCCTCCATCCTTTTATTTTGAGTCTGCGTGTGTCTTTGCACATTTGATGGGTCTCCTGAATACAGCACACTGATGGGTCTTGAATCTTAATCCAATTTGCCAGTTTGTGTCTTTTAATTGGAGCATTTAGCCCATTTACATTGAAGGTTAGTATTGTTATGTGTGAATTTGATCCTGTCATTATGATGCTAGCTGGTTGTTTTGCCCTTTAGTTAATGCAGTTTTTTCATAATGTCGATGTTCTTTACAGTTTGGTATGTTTTTGCAGTGGTTGGTACCAGTTGATCTTTTCCATGTTTAGTGATTTCTTCAGCAGCTCTTGTAAGGCAGGTCTGGTGGTAACAAAATCCCTCAGCGTTTGCTTGTCTTTAAAGGCTTTTATTTCTCCTTCACTTATGAATCTTAGTTTGGCTGGATATGAAATTCTGGGTTGAAAGTTCTTTTCTTTAAGAATGTTGAATATTGGCCCTCACTCTCTTGTGGCTTGTAGGGTTTGGGCAGAGAGATCCTCTGTTAGCCTGATGGGCTTCCCTTTGTGGGTAACCTGACCTTTCTCTCTGGCTGTCCTTAACATTTTTTCCTTCATTTCAATCTTGGTGAATCTGACAATTATGTGTCTTGGGGTTGCTCTTCTTGAGGAGTATCTTTGTGGTGTTCTCTGTATTTCCTGAATTTGAATGTCGGCCTGTTTTGGTAGGTTGGGGAAGTTCTCCTGGATAATATCCTGGAGAGTGTTTTCCAACTTGGTCCGTCACTCATGGACATTACCATGTCCCCCGCAACAGGACTGAGTTTATTTCCAGGCATCCGGTGAGCAGGGTTGAGAACTTGCCCCAGGCCACAAGCCTTCCATGATAAAGCAAGCCAACTCATGGTTCCTGGGCTGTCCCAGGGAGCCTGCAGCAGCAATCCACCTCCTTCAAAGTGAATAATTGAGGAAAACTTCCCTGGCCTTGCTAGAGATCTAGACATTCAAACATAAGAATCTCAAAGAACACTTGGGAGATTAATCACAAAAGATTATCACCTAGGCACATAGTCATCAGATTATCCGAAGTCAAGATGAAGAAAAGAATCTTAACAGCTGTGAGGCAAAAGCATTGGGTAACCTATAAAGGAAAACCTATGGGATTAACAGCAGTTTTCTCAGCAGAAACCCTACAAGCTAGAAGGGATTAAGGTCCTATCTTTAGATTATTTAAACAAAACAAGTATCAGCCAGGAATTTTGTATCTAGCAAAACCAAGCTTCATAAATGAAAGAAAGATATAGTCTTTTTTCAGACAAACAAATGCTGAGAGAATTTGCCACTAAGCCAGCACTACAAGAACTGCTAAAGGAGCTCTACATCTTGAAACAAATTTTCAAAATAAACCAAAATTAAAACATCTTAAAGCATAAATCTCACAGGACCTTTAAAACAATAACACAGTGGGGAAAAAAATAGGTATTCAGGCAACAAATAGCACAATGAATAGAATAGTGTCTCACATCTCAATACTAATGTTGAATGCAAATGGCCTAAATGCTCCACTTAAAAGATACAGAATGACAGAATGGATACGAATTAACCAACCAAGGATCTACTGTCTTCAAGAGACTCACCTGACACATAAGGACTCACATGAACTTAACGTAAAGGGTTGGAAAAAGACATTCCATTGAAATGGAAATCAAAAGTGAGCAGGAGCAGCCATTCTTACATCACACAAAACAAACTTTAAACCAACAGCAGTTAAAAAAGACAAAGAGGGACATTATATAATGATAAAAGGACTAGTCCAACAGGAAAATATCACAGTCCTCT
>NW_012108264.1:937877-941535 GCF_000951045.1 Mandrillus leucophaeus | reverse complement strand
TATATATATGCACATAATACTGGTGCTCCCAAATTTATAGAACAATTACTACTAGACCTAAGAAATAAGATAGACCGCAACACATAATAATGGGGGAATTCAATACTTCACTGACAACACTAAACAGGTCATCAAGACAGAAAGTCAACATAGAAACAATGGACTTAAAACTATACCCTAGAACAAACGGACTTAGTAGATATTTACACAAGATTCTACCCAACAACTGCAGAATATACTTTCTATTCATCAGCCCATGAAACATTCTCCATGATAGACCATAAGATAGGCCACAAAAAAAGTCTCAACAAATTTAAGAAAATCAAAATTATATCAAGTACTCTCTCAGACCACAATAGAATAAAAGTGGAAATCCACTCTAAAAGCAACACTCAAAACTCTGCAAATACATGGAAATTAAGTAACCTGCTCCTGAATGATTGTTGGATTAACAAGAAAATCAAGATGGAAATTAAGGCCAGGCACAGTGGCTCACATCTGTAATCCTAGCACTTTGGGAGGCTGAAGCCAGCAGATCACCTGAGGTCAGGAGTTCAAGACAAGCCTGACCAACATGGTAAAACCCTGTCTCTAGTAAAAATATAAAAATTAGCTGGATGTGGTGGTACACACCTGTAGTTTCAGCTACTCAGGAAACTGAGGCAGGACAATCGCTTGAACCCAGGAGAAGGAAGTTGCAATGAGCCGAGATTGTGCCACTGCACTCTAGCCTAGATGACAGTACAAAACTTCGACTCAAAACAAACAAACAAAAAAGATGGAAATTAAACATTCTTTGGACTGAATGATAATAATGACACAACCTATTGAAACCTCTGGGATATAGCAAAGGTGGTGCTAATAGGAAAGTTCATGGCGTTAAATACCTACATCAAAAAGTCTGAAAGAGCACAAATAGACAATTTAAGGTCACACCTCATGGAACTGGAGAGATAAGAACACCACAAACCCAAACCCAACAGAAGAAAGGAAATAACAAAGATCACAGGAGAAATAAATGAAACTGAAACAAACAAACAAAAAACTACAAAAGATAAGTGAAACAAAAAGCTGGTTCTTTGAAAAGATGAATAAAATTGATAGACCATTAGTGAGACTAACCAAAAGAATAGAGACATGATCCAGATAAGCTCAATTAGAAATGAAATGGGAGATATTACAACTAATACCACAGAAATAAAAAAGGTCAATCAAGGCTACTGTGAACACCTTTACACACATAAACTAGAAAACCTAGAGGAGAAGGATACATTTCTGGAAATGTACAACCCTCCTAGATTAAAACAGGAAGAAACAGAAACTCTAAACCAATAACAAGCAGTGAGGTTCAAATGGTAATTTAAAAGTTACCAACAGCAAAAAAAAAAAAAAAAAAAAAAAAAAGCCTGTGACTACATGGATTCACAGCCGAATTCTATTAGGCATTCAAAGGAGAATTGGTAACAATACTATTGACACTATTCCAAAAGATGGAGAAAAAGGGAATCCTCCCTAAACCATTCTATTAAGCCAGTATCACCCTAATACCAAAACCAAGAAAAGACATAACAAAAAATGAAAGCTACAGACCAATATCCCTAATGAACACAGATGCAAAAATTCTCAACGTAATACTAGTTAACCAAAACCAACAGCATATCAAAAAGATAATCCACCACAATCAAGTGGGTTTCATACCAGGGATGCAGGGGTAGTTTAGCATATGCAAGTCAATAAATGTGATACACCACATAAACAGAATTAAAAACAAAAATCACATGATCATCTCAGTAGATGCAGGAAAAGCATTTGACAAAATTCAGCATCCCTTTATGATTAAAACCCTCAGCAAAACCAGCATAGAAGGGATTAACTTAAAGTAACCTACAACCAACATTATACTGAATAGGGAATAATTGAAAGCATTCTCAGCAACAGCTGGAACAAGACAAGGGTGCCCACTTTCACCACTTCTACTCAACATAATACTGGACTTCGTAGCCAGAGCAATCAGACAAGCGAAAGAAATAAAGGGCATCTAAATCAGTAAAGAGGAAGTCAAACTGTTGCTGTTTGCTGATGATATGACTGTATACCTAGAAAACCCTATAGACTCCTTCAAAAAGCTCCAAGAACTGGTAAATGAATTCAGCAAAGTGTGAGGATACAAAATTAATGTACACAAATTAGTAGCTTTGCTATAGACCAACAGCAACCAAGCAACTAATCAAATCAAGAACACAACCACTTTTACAATAGCTATAAAAATTAAATTAAATTAAATTCTTAGGAATATACTTAACCAACAAGGTGAAAGACCTCTACAAGGAAAACTACAAACACTGCCGAAAGAAATCATTGACAATACAAACAAATGGAAACACATCCCATGCTGATGGATGGGTAGAATCAATACTGTAAAAATGGTCATACTGCCAAAAGCAATCTAAAATTCAACGCAATTCCAATAAAAAATACCACCATCATTCCTCACAGAACTAGAAAAAGCAATTCTAAAATTCATACGGAAACAAAAATGAGCCCACATAGCCAAAGCAAGACTAAACAAAAAGAACAAATCTGGAGACATCACATTACCCAATTTCAAACTATACTATAAGGCCAGAGTAACCAAAACAGCATGGTATTGGTATAAAAATGGGCACATAGGCTAATGGAACAGAACAGAGAACACAGAAATAAACCCAAATACGTATGGCCAACTAATCTTCGACAAAGCAGACAAAAAGATAAAGTGGGGAAAAGACACCCTATTCCTCAAAAGGTGCTGGGACAATTGGCAAACCATATGTAGAAGAATGAAACTGGATCCTCATCTCTCACCTTATACAAAAATCAACTCAAGATAGATCAAAAAATTAAATCCAAGAACTGAAACCACAGAAATTCTAGAAGACATTGGAAAAATCCTTCTAGACATTGACTTAGGCAAAGACTTCATAACTAAGAGCCCAAAAGCAAATGCAACAAAAACAAAGATAAATAGATGAGACTTAATTAATCTAAACAGCTTCTGCACAGCAAAAGAAATACTCAGCAGGATAAATAAACAAGCCACAGAGTGGGAGAAAAATCTTCACAAGCTATATATCCAACAAAGGTCTAATATCCAGAATCTACAAGGAAGTCAGACAAATCAGCAAGAAAAAAAAAAGCGAACAATCGATTGAAAAGTGAGCTAAGGTCATGAATAGACGATTCTCAAAAGAAGATATACAAATGGCCGAGAAACAT
The DNA here is from genome assembly GCF_000951045.1 of Mandrillus leucophaeus. NCBI lineage: Eukaryota > Metazoa > Chordata > Mammalia > Primates > Cercopithecidae > Mandrillus > Mandrillus leucophaeus. The sequence continues at coordinate 938,280 of NW_012108264.1, read as the reverse complement.
ATGAAACAATGCTCAACATCACTAATGATCAGGAAAATGCAAATTAAAACCACAATGCATATCACCTTACTTCTGCAAGAATAGCCATGATCAAAAAATGTAGAAATAATAGATGTTGGTGGGGATGTGGGGAAAAGGGAACACTTTTACACTGCTAGTGGGAATGTAAATTAATACGACCACTGTGGAAAACAGTGTGGAGATTCTTCAAAATTAAAAGTATATTTACCATTTAATCCAGCAATCCTGCTCCTAAGTATCTACCCAGAGGGAAGGAAATCATTATATTAAAACAATACTTGCAGACACATGTTTATAGCAGCACAATTTGCAATTCCAAAAATATGGAACCAGTCCAAATGCCCATCAATCAATGAGTGGATAAAGAAAATGTATATATATA
>NW_012108264.1:918665-937564 GCF_000951045.1 Mandrillus leucophaeus | reverse complement strand
ATACAGCAACCTGGATGGAATTGGAGACTATTATTTTAAATGAAGTGACTTAGGAATGGAAAATCAAACATTTTATGTTCTCACAAGTGGGAACTAAGCTATGAGGACACAAAGGCACAAGAATCATACAATGTACTTTGGAGACTCTGGGAAAAGGATGAGAGTGGGGTGAGTGATAAAAGACTGCACATTGGATACGGATGATGGGTGCACCAAAATATCGGAAATCACTACTAAATAACTTATTTATGTAAGCAAACACCAGCTGTTCCCCAAAAACCTATTGAAATAATAATAATAATAATAAAAGATTAGTGTTGTAATATGTTCCTCTGAAAAGAGAACCTCTTTAGACTTTGGAGTCCAGGGGTCCTGGTGACTAACCTTAGAGCTCTAGAAGATGAAGCCAAAGGTGACAATAGAAGATGAAATAAGCCACAGGTGTTCCAGCTGTGTCTTGGCAAACAGCCACATGAGGAAACATGCTGAGAGGGTTGGTCTTACTGTGGCCAACCTTCCAGCTTGTCTAGAACTATCCTGGTTTCAGCACTGATGGTTCAGCATCCCAGGGAATTCTTCTCTGGAAAGCAAAAGTCCTGGAATTCAGTCATCAGTGCAAAAGTTTCAGGGATAAACGGAAAACCCCACTAAATATTCCAAAACATAGCAGGTCTGAAAGGAACACTGTTTTTAGTATCAAATGACTAAAACATAGATTGCTCACCTGCTGGAGTTGCTGTCACGGATTTGCCCTCTTACTGCTGATGTTGGCAACTGTGTTTTGTGGTTTAGCACGGTAGATAGCCATTGTTCCATCACTCCAAGTGACTTAAATGTGACCTAAATGTGCAACCTAAGCAAATTGTAATCATGAGCATTAACAATCTGTGAATAAACTGTTCCGTTTTTTATCAAGATGACGCCAGTTTAATTTTGAACATTCTAAATATGATGACCATGTTTTCTAAGAATTCGGGTAATCAAAATGAGAATGGTGACAATATTGATGCTAGACATCACCACAAAAAGAAGGCTAAATAGCTGTGCTGATTCAGTGACAGGTGACATGATTAGGAAATAAAATAACCAAAACAGAGCATTCTGCACAATATGTCAAAAATAATTTGGGATTGGGCACAATGAAGAAAGAGATATATCAGTCCATATCGACATGGAATCTCACAAATTAGGTATAAGATAGGAAAGCACTGCTAAATCAATACCTTTTTCTTTTTTTTAATATCACCAATGCTCCTCTTGAAAATAATCAGGCATCAATGAATTTGGACCTGCCAGGAAATGTGCACATACACTGCCCCATCGCTCTCTTGATTATTCTATGAAACTGAGTAAACTTATAGTTCCTGATTCAAATATTGCAACTAAAATGTGGACAAACAAAAGTGGAAATTTTGATAACATATGTGTTAGTCCTTTACAGCCTCTATACAGGTCATCTATCTGCATATTCAGTAGACAGTGCAAATGTAAATTGTGGCAAATTCCATTTTGGCAAATTCCATTCAGTCTGTGATTTCTTATGCAAGACAGAAAAATATCTTAGCTGCTAATATCCTGCACATTTTATACCCAATAACGTTACAAGGAGGTGTCATCCTTTGAGTTGAAATATAGCACTTTTATACTGAGGTTTGGGTCACTTTCAGTTTCTTCAAAATGTGTAGAAACACTTACTGACATTTTGTTTTACAGAAATGGAAGGATACAGCCACGTAGGCACAATTCTGCAAGATGGCTGTGATCATTGTAGGCCATGAAAAAGATATTAAAATGCTGTCCCTCCATAAAATCGTATTTTCAAGGAGTGCAGCAAAAAAAAATGAATATCTCTAATATGGGAATACATGGAGGATGAGAATAAAGAAAAGAACTGTAGTAAAACAAACATTTTTGTATTGTTTTCCCAAAGCTATTTAGTAATTTTTCCTCCTAGTTTAGAGGCAGGATCTTGCTATGTTGTCTAGGCTGGACTTAAACTCTTGGGCAGAAGGGAGCCTCCACCTCACCTCCCAAGTAGTGGGGACTACAGATGTGCATCACTGTGCCAGGCCTAGGTTTTTATTTGGTAATCCTTGATGGGACAAAAGGAGAAAGTTGAAGTGATTGTCTTGGTGGTGTTCAATGTTAAGTGTAGGTTGAGACAAAAACTTACTGGAATGAAATGACTCTTTTGGTTGAAAATAAGATTGTCTCAGAACTTAAGAAATGTCACTAGAAAAGGGCAGCCAAGTTAAATAAGACTTTCTCAATTTCTTTGCCTAAACTCTAACTTATTTGGAATTCAACTTTGACTTCACAAGTTCAAATGACCTCTGTGCTTTAAAACCATATTCTCTGACAAAGAAAGGTGTAACTTATGATGACATCCAATATGTTTTTAAATGATGACATTGTAGACGTAGATACACTACATAGTAAATTTAAAGATGTAAAGGGTTTGATTGACAAACAGCTGCCTACCAAAATAAGTCAGTCAATAAAAAGTAAATTCAGTTTTGGAGAGGTGTAAGCTAATTTCTACAAGTTTAAAAATGTGCTGCTTGCAGTAAGTAAAATCTCAAGTATTCCATATTCAGATATTTTTGTTTAAAAGATATTTGACTTGATGTTCAGTTCACATTGAACTGACACTAGGGATGAGTGCAAGGTGGGCTTAATGAAAACAGATCTGCAAGTCAAAGTGAATTGTACAACACTTAACTACATTAAGTTTTACTGATACATGACAGAACAATATTCTAAAGGCTGCAGGAAATTCAAATAAGAACTATTAGGAAAGTAAACAGAAAAAAGTAAAAATATGTATGGCACAAAAAATATATAGTTTTAAAATGAAATATAGGTAATATTTTTTAATTAGTCATATTAATGAGTTTTTGTTCTGTTAAAATATCTTATATTTATAGGCTTTAGAAAATAACATAAATAGCTTTCCAATTTATGTACCCAAGTAAGAGCTTTGTAAGAATTTAAAAATAATCCACTATACCACAGAACAAAAAGAGGCATTATTAAATACTACTGTTTTTCATATACATTAATTAGTTCTACTATTAACTATTTATAATTGTCATAATTATGTAACAGAAAAGTAAATAATACAGAATACTATAAAGTTTATTTTAATACCTGTTCTGTATACATTTGTGATAAGGTCATAAAATATATTGTTTGGTCTGGCTATATCCCAGGTTGGCTTTCTGAAAATTTGGTCACCCTAGTTGGTAGAGAAATAAAAACTGGGTTTAAGAAGGAGAAAGTGTATCAGTCAGTTTTTACAATGTTAGCAAACAACCCCAAACATATCAGTGGCTTATAACAACAAAGCTTTACCTCATGCATTCCCTGTTGTATTTTCAATGCATTTCTGTTACTATTTGTTTTCAGTCTGGAAATGGGGCTGAAGGAACAGCCCCTACCTGGGCAAAGCTCATCTGATTGTGGCAGGAAGACAAAGCTTTCCTTAGATGTGGCATGCACCCTTTCTACTGACATTTTATTGACCAAGTGGGTCACAGTGCAATGTGTTAGGGATGTGTTACCCTCCTAAAGGATGCAAGAGAGAGTGCTCCAGAGAAGTAATATGATTTCCTAAGCTCCTCTCTTGGTCACAATTAGTTACTTCCCTTCATTTACTCCCATAATACACTTAACCCCTTTCCTAAGGAAAGATAGTGTCTACCACCAATTGGAGGTAGTTCTGCTGCTTGTGTTTATTTTTAGACTGAGACTGAAAAAGAAGATCCTATATGGGCCATGACACTTTTGTAATGGAGAGAAAAGGAATAATGATGAAACAATGGCTTTTAAATATCCTGCTCAGTCATGACATGCGCCATCTGTTCACATTTTATTGGCCAGCACAAGTCACTGTCACCACTCCTGATATCAGTGGGTGAGGCGTTACTATCTCCTTACCAAGTATGGCAGCAGAAATTTGGAAATAATAGTCAATTTCCCCAAAAGAGAAAAAAGAGATGTCAAGGCAGAAAGAAAGTGTTTAAAATAGAGTGGAAGACAGAACATAGTGTGATTCTAGGAGTCACAGGAGCCACTGCCCCTTCTATCAGGTGTCTGAAGCTTTGGTTTCACATGGAAAAAGGATTGATACATTCCCCTGTACATTTAAAATGAAGTTTCTGTCCAAATATCCCAACATTATAGCAACAGACAAACCTCCAATCATTATTGTTTGTATGGTACCTGAAATTCATAAGTGACTTTTCTTCCAACAATTGAATAGGTATTCATAACTATTATTTCATTTATTCTTCCAAGTTTTTGTAAAATAATATGTGGAGGTGGTTGATAAATTCTACCATTCTTAATTAAAAAAAAAAAACACGAAACTTTAAGAATAAGAAGATACCTCTTAAGCAAGGTAGAGAACACATCCTTTAAGTCCACAGTGAACACAGCAATGAAGATTAAGCATTAAAAGCTTTTCCATAGATAGAATAAACTATTGAATGAACCAGGGATGTAATACTACCTCTATTATTAATATTTTCCAAAAATTTTCCACAATATACTAAAACCTAAAATAAGATGTGAAATAAGTATTTGACACAAGATTTAAATTAAATATTAGAAAGACAAAGCTCATATGATAGGCTATACAAGATAAATACATAAAAATCAATAGTTTCTTATATACCTACAGTTAGGAGATGTAATAGGAAAATAATGTTCCATTTTCAAAGGCATCATAAGCTATAAGGAGAGACTGAACATTAAATGTGTTGCCAAATGGAACTGAATTTGTATCCCAGCTCCGCCACTTACTGTGCATGTCTATTACCAAATTGCTTAGCTCTCTACATTTCAATTTATCTTACTTGGAAAACATGGATAACAATAGTACTTATTGAGATAAGATTGTTGCAGAGAGTAAATAATAACTGAAAATTTTAGAGAGTTTGCTATATGTGCAGTAATTTTTTTAATTTGCATGTTATTTTAGTTAATCAAAGATTAATTAGTCTTAAACATTGACTCCATGAGGTAGATAACCTTATTAACTCTGTTTTTTCCAGATAAGTAATGATATCACAAAATCCCAGGTAGCTTGCAGTGTCACTCAGCTACTAAAGGCAGTGATGAAATTTGAACCCAAGCTGTTTGACTCCAGAGCCCACACTCCTAACAACTGCATATATTCATTAATATTTATTGATGGGTGGTTAAGTGCTTGGGATGCATTAATGAATAAATAAAAATGTGTGACCTCATGGAGGTTATACTCCAGCCAGAAGTACATAAATAATAAATAGATTATACAGCATGCCAGGAGTCAAAAGTGCTGTGCCAAAAAAATTTAAAAATTAAGTGCCAGGAGTTGTAAAATCAGCCTCGTTGAGAAGGTGATGAACAAAGATGTGGAAGATAGGAGGGAACTGGCCAAACAGATAACCGGGGAAACATATTCTATGCAAACAGGACAACCAGATCAAAGGCTCTAAGCAGAATCAAACATAGGCAGAATTCACAAGGATACATGGAGCTAGAGTGGACTGAACAAACAGGAGGGTAGTTGAAGAGGAAACCGCAAATGAGGAGAAACTAGTTCATATAGAACATCTGTGAGCTTCCCTTTGTGTAATATTTTGGCTTTTACTCTAAGTTAAATGGAGAGTCACTGCAGTGTTTTGAAAAGGAATGACAAAATCTAACTTACATTTAAATTGTCACTCTGGCTGCTGTGCTGAGAATGGGTTGTAGGGGAACAAGAGTAGGGTCAGGGGGACCTGCTGGGAGCTATTGCAGTAATCCAGGAAATAAGTTATTGGATTGTACTACCAAGGTAGTAGTAGTAAGAGAGGTTGTGAGACATAGTCACATCCTGTATATAGAAATGGATCCAAGGTTAAGATGGGTTACATGTGAAATATGAGAAAAATGGAGTAGTCAACGATGTCAAGTTTTTGACCGAACTGTAAAGATGGAGTTACCATTCCCTGATGTGTGAAAACTGTAGGAGGGACATATTTGGAAAAAAAAAAAAAAAAAAAAAAGAAAAAGACCAGGATTTTTTCTTACCAAAAATGGACACGTTTCTTACCAAATATGAACACGTTGAATGTGAGCTGTCTCTTCACTGTCCATGTAAAGATGTGGAATTGGCAGCTGCATATACAAATGAAGAGTTTAGGAAGGAAGTCTGTGCTAGAGATATAAAACCAAGAGGCTGGAGGAGAACAAGAAGAAGGCAAGTATAAATAAAGAGACAAGGACCAAGACTCAGTCCTGGAGTGCTCCATTAGAAAGTTTGAAAAAAAGAGGATCCAGCAGAGAAGACTGAGAAGCAGCAGTCAGCGAAGTCATAGGAAAACCAAAAATCCTGGAAGCAAAGTGAAGAAAGTGAATCAAAGAGAAGGAAGACAATTGTGATAAATGCTAGTAGGTCAAATGCTTCTGATAAGTCAAATTAAATGGAAATTGATCATTAACTACCAGGTTTAGCAACAAGTGGGTTATTAGAGATCCCAATTGTAATATTTAGTAGCGGGACAAATGCCTAAAGTGGCTTTAATACAGAATAGGGTGAATTTTACGGTATGTGAATTATATCTCAATGAGAGAGGAAGAATATTATGGGAGGAGAGAAATTAGTGAAAGCATCTCAACCAAGGAGTTTTACAGCAAAAGTGGGCATATGAGCAGTGACGCTTGCAAGAAGGTAAAGTCAAAGATTTGAAAATTTTTATTATTTTTCATTTTTTTGTTTAAGATGAAAGTATGTTTTTGTTGATGAGTATAATGAAGAGTAAATATTTGATTAAAAAAAGACAAAGTGGGAAACATGTCTGCAGCAATGCCCTCAAGTAGGGAAGAGAGATGGGATTTGAAAAGCAAGTATTGATGTTGACTGTAGATGAGAGCACAGACATTTCAGGTTTGGTATATGGGTGTAGATGCTTCTACATGGGTAGATGTGGTCGTGGGAATCTATGGCACACCTCTTCTGTTTACTTCAATTTTTCAGTGAAGTTAAGAGACAAAATCTCTGAAACTGAAGAAGGCAGATGGGGCTCTTGGGTATTTTGAAAAGAGTGGAGAAGGGGTGAAATAGTCACCTAAAATAAGTAGAGAAATAAATGGACTGGGATGTATATCTGATTGCCTGGTGTCATCTAAGACCCAACTGAGGTCTACGTATCACACTACAGGATAAATATGCAAAGCCCTAAGTCAAGTGCCTGCACAGTGTAAACATTCAGTATATGTTAACGTGTCATTTGTTCTTTATTCCTTTGGACATTAAGCATGTATTATTTATTGCACATTATCCATCCACTAGGCACAATCTTGAATATTGAGCATGCAGCACAAATGAGAAAAGAAAATCTCTTCCCTTATGAACTTTGCATTCTAGAGGGAGGAGTTAAAACTGAAAACATGCAAAATAACAAATGACAACAGACTGTAAGAAGTCCTGTGAAGGAAAGCATTAGGAACGCAGTCTGTGTTATCGAAAAAGTCGTCTCTTTGGAAGTGAAACTTGCATTGAAAAGTAAATAAATAGAAATGGGCAGCCCAATAAATTTTGGGAAAAGTGTATCTCAAAGGGGAAAACAAGTCAAATGCTCTGAATCTGAAAGCAAGCTAAGGAAACTTGGGAGCCCCGGTAAAAGAGTTTGGATGTTTTCTCATTGCAGAGGGAAGTTCTTGGAGGGTCGGTTGTAAGCGCTAATCATCGTCAAAGCTGTTTGGGGAATGAATGATGGACCCACAAAATGGGTAGCAAAGAGGACAGTTAGGAAGCTCTACAATGATCTAGTTAAGGAAGGAAAGAGTTAGGACCAGGATGACATCAATGGAGATGACAAGAAGTTGTGGGACCCCATGCATATTATATTTTGGAGGGCATGCTAAGGTATTGAGAGTATGAGAGAGTGTATATGAAAAAAAAAAAAAAGTTTAACCCTTAGAATAGTTGACCTCAGAAAGATGCTGATGCAATTAACTAAGATAAGCAAAGAAGGATAACAGCAGACTTGGGAAAGGGCAGAGCACAAGTGACATTTACACGTTTTATGGATGTGTTGGTTTTCAGATACCTAATAGACCTCCAAGTATTGAGGTGATGCAAAAGTAATTGTAGTATTTGCCATTAAAAGTAACTTTTAATGGTAATAAACTTTACTTTAAAAGTTTAAAAGATACTTTTAATAACTTTACTTTTAAAGTAAAGCTTATTACCATTAAAAGTTACTTTTAATGGCAAATACCGTAATTACTTTTGCATCAACCTAATGGAAATGCTGAGGAGCCCACTGGATACTAAGTCTGCAATCCAAACTAAAGATTGTTTTGTATAGTTTTAGATAGGACTAAAGATAAAGATTTATGAATAGAATTTTCAGATTTATCAAATAATAAAAAAGACATTCAGTTAAATTTGAATTCAGATAATCAATGAGTATTTTTAGTAGAAGTATCTCATGTAATATTTGGAACATACTTATACTAAAAAAAAAAGTTTTATATTTGAAATGTAAATCTAGCTGGGCATCCTATATTTAATCTGGCAATTCTACTATGAGTCCAGTATGTATTTGTTTACTATCTTTATACATTATTTTGTTATTTGTCTTGAAACAGCTTCAAAATAAATATATAGGACTAATATATACAGAAGTGTTTTAAAAAGAAAAACAGACACTGATATTTTAAAATCTTAAAACTTAAAAGGATTCAAAGAAATTAAAATTTTTTAAAAGATACGTTTTTGCCCATAGAATTGTTAAAGTTATCAGAAAATATTATGGATTACCATCAAGGAATTTATGAAACGGAAACTTGTATACACTATTAGTATAACCAAATTAAACGTTCCTAGGAGCAATTTGGCAATATGTATCAAAATTAGTTAAGAAATGTCACAGATTCCAGGAGGGTCTACCTCCAACCAAAATTGTCTCTGACGTAAAAGGACTTGACTTGATACCATTATTCAACGTTGGGGTGCAAATATCACTGGAAAGGTCAATACATCAATTGTTATCAGTTGTAATTACTTGCTCAGATTAAAACCATTCTTCAGGACAACGAGTTAGTAGCAACATCCCATAGATTAAGCACATGATAGATAAACTATAATAGAGGAAACAGCTCTGGGAATAGTTTGGAAAGAAAATCCTGCTCAGAGTTGAGGAAATGCTTTGTAACTAGGGAAGTATAATGAGAGCCAGGACACCCAGTGGTGTGGGCTAGCAACTAGGGGGAAAAATAATGGGTCGAAAACTGCTTAAAGTAGACGACACCCCAAGTTTGTCTTTTGATCATCCCACTTTGAAAAAAAAAACTATGAAGAAAATATATTGCAAGAGAAGATGGTGTGACTGAGAAAAGGCATCCAGCCCAATGAACAGAGATCACAAACATGATCCAGAAAAGATTGTCCATCTCCATCCCCTCTGGATTTTGCAAGCCTGGTCTCAGTACCAAGCATAAAATAAAGAAAACACAGGTTGTGCAGATGTTAAATAGCACTTACAAGCAGATGCAGTCAAGGAAAGGACCCAGGGGAGAACTCACACAGGAACTCATGCTCTCACATTTGTTAATATGATAAATGAGTTTGGGGCACCAGTTTCTTCTTTTTCCCTTCACACTCCTCAATACTTCCAGAACTTCCTAATTGCTTCTGTTCCTTCAATCTTTCTAATGATAACAGCATTAACTCAGGCTCACTTTTATTTTGGGCCAACTTATCATCATTATACCATATGGAATTAATTAAAATGTAGCCAGGAAAGGCTGCTGTGAACGACAGAGGCAGGGTTTGATTCTAAAAACCTGTGGGAATCATCAGTGAGCCATGAAGAACAGCCAGCCAGCCAGCCAGGCTGTGCCAGAGCCCTGGCTGATATTTCAAATGCTATTTGTAAGGGAGAGGATGGGGTGCTTGGGGAAGGAGACAGTGAAGACAGAGGAAATGCTGTTAAGAAAGTGAGATAACAGGTTTTACGGTTTTAAAAACAAGCTGGGGCTGTTCAAGTTGGGAGCATCATTTGGTGTAATTGCATATGTCCAGAATTTAATATCTCTAGAGAGATTTAGCTTGAGTTGCGACTTCTCACATTTAATGAAGCGAAACTCTCTCAGGCCACTGGAAGACATATCTAAGGATGAAAACCAATAATTTACGGCTTTAGTGACCTTATTACAGTGTACTTTGTGCTTGGCTGCTCTTCTCTCTTATGTGGGCCATTATCAAAGACTTCCTGGAATATTGGCCATTAGCTACATGCAGACCAAGGGGCTTTGTCTTCAAGGGCTGGGAGGGGTGGGGGAATGAGAAAGATATTGAATATTTTATCTTAACTCCTAGGAAAAATCAAAATAGCAACATGCTTTTTGAAACGCTAATATGCATGTGAATGCTGGTGATGAGGAGAAGTCTCCAATAACAAACAAGCCGTGGAGCAAAGGCTTCTAAAAGATGAGCTAATTACAGCAACAGCCCAAATAACAATGAATATTCCCCACTAGCTGATGAATAGCTCCTGATTTTGAGATGCCTAACCTACATCTGTGCTATGGAGATGGAAATAACAACAGGATAGAAAACACCATCAGATTTGCCAGATGCCAGTGGCTCACGGTGGGAAGACGAGGAGTTCAGGTTGGATAGGCCTTATTGCTAGGAAATTAACTCCACTTCAACACATGTGCATGCCTGCCCACATTCACTCAACAAATAGATGGAGTCCCTACCGTGTGCAGGCAAAACTCTAGCCCAGGAGTCAGCAAACATTCTCTAGAAGGGGTCAGGTAATACATATTTTAGGATTTGTGAGCCACACATGGTTTCTGTCACGCCTTCTTCTTTAGTCTTTTTTAACAAACCTTTAAGAATGTTAAACTATTGTTGGTTTGAGAGGTCATGCAAAAACCAACTGCAAGCTATGCTGTGCTGACCTTTGGTCCAGGCACTTGACCAAAACAAAGCAACACAAAATAATCTTGCCGTCAAGGAGCCTTGGGGAGGGAATGAACCAGAGAGCCCACAATTAATATAGTAAGAAACACATTAAAAGATTATTAAAGCTGGGACAAAAAGAAAAAAAATGTAGATCTGGGCAAGATGGGAGAATAGCATTAAAGAAAAGAAATGTTTATAAGAAAAATAATTTATCTGATTTGAGCTTTTATGATTTGAAATTATGATGAAGATAGTACCGTCTGGGTTTGGATTTTAGTGCTTCAGGAAAGCAATATGGTAATAGAAATCTCAGAGATTTAAGAATCAACACACTTGAGTTTAAATAATAATTCTGCCACTTAAGACTTGTATTGTAATCAAGCATCCAAACCTTGAAATGCATTTTAAAACTTGATTTCCTTTCTTGTGTTCAGCCTTGAAACATACTCTGAAACTCTGTTTCTACCTTTTCCCACCAGGCACTTCTGTGAACAGTGCTCGCTTACCCAATTATGTGCATGCTGAGAAATTTTAAAACAAACCAGGCCGAGAGAGCTGTTGTAGGCCAAAAGAGTGAGGGTCGCGATCAACTCTGTATACCACTGGAGGCTCTATGAGTAAACAGCAAACTGTTCTCATAAATACAGACTATTGGCAAAATTACAAGCTGCGTCTGCCGCCCAGAAGGAATGCTCAGGACAGTCATGCCCCAAGTGCAGTGTTTCTTGTAATTAGGCACATCTGAAGCCTCTTAGCAATAATGTGACCCTGTGATCAATTAAGCAGCTGACCAATGGTTATCTCCTGCTCCCTGCTCTTTCTACCCAATAAATACAAAGGGCTATAGAGACTCAAGTGGCTGCCCTTGCTCACTAGGGTCTGGGAGCCCTCTTCTTCTCCTAATGGCCCCTTCCTTTAAAATAGTTACTTTTAAGTTTTCATTTCTGCATTCATCCTCCTTTGTTCAGTCCTGTAGTAACCGTGGCAAACTGCTGGAGAGATCCAGCTGCAGAATCCTCCCGCTTAGGGGGAGTTACAGTTAGCCCCCCACCACTGGGCCGAAGTCAGGATGATGCCAACTGAACCCCTGGATGGGCAATTACTCAAGATAACCACTGGAAAAAGACACACAGACCTGCATCCCAGTGCCCCACTCCTGCATGTTTCACACATCTTTTCCTTTTTAAACAAGCCCTTTGCTCAGTCCCCAAAGTGGGAGTGGCTTTTGGACCATTCTCCAACTGCTAGCATTTGAATAAAGTTGCTTTCCTTTTCTCACACCTTGCTTTCTCAGGCTTTGACCTCTGAGCAGCAAGCAGCCTGACTTAAGTCAGTTACACTATGGCCACAAGAACATCCAACCTGGTTGGATTTTCATTTCCTCATCTGAAAATGAGATACTTATGCATGTTCTTCCTTTCTGCAAGTTTGCTGTGAAGCTCAATTTGAAGACAGATTTTTGTGGCATTCTCATGAGAGCTACAGCTACTAGGAAGGCAGTTATTTGGGGTGTTTGTTTGTTTTGCTCATGGATACTATAAACATGGATGGTCAGCTTGAAACAAATGATATCAATACGATTTTATGTTTCTAGGATAAAGGCAAGGGCAGAAGGAAAGGGTAGTCTGTGTGTGAATGGAAAAGTCATCCTCCCATTTGAAGTAATTTGACAGACAAAATTCAAAAGTCCCATTTAACATAAAATAGTTTTTTACAAGGACTATTAAAGTGTCTGCAATTCTGAGTGTTCGTTTCTCTCTCTTGACTAAGTTAAATCTTGTGTCATCATGAAGGCTTCCATAAATATGAAGAATTTGGCTAGTGATGGTTAATGCTTATGTTATAATCTGTTCTAGAATGCAATTGATTTCTTAATTAAACCAGGGATAGCCTCCTGGATGACGATTTATCCAAAGCATGAAACACTGGATTAGAAGACAGATGTTCAGGGACATCTGATAGAGTATTTGCACACTTGGGCATAAGAATTACCAGATAGCTAGGTGTGGTGGCTTGTACTCATTATCCCAATACTTTAGAAGGCCAATGTGGGAGAATTGCTTGAGGCCAGGAGTTGTAGACCAGCTGTGGCAACATAGTGAGACCCCATCTCTTTATCTCATAAAAAATTGAAAAATTAGCCAGGAGTTGTGGTGCATGCCTGTAGTCCCAGCTACTCAGGAGGCTGAGGTGGGAAGATCTCTTGAGCCTAGGAGTTCTAGGCTGCCGTGAGCTGTGATCCCACCACTGCATTCCAGCCTGAGGGACAGAGCAAGACTCTATCTCTAAAGGAAAAAATAAAAACACCAAAGCACAAAGCAGAAATCTAAGCAACCTGGGAAGGCAGAAGTTCTTGATTAGCAATTGAGGCTGGAAGATGAACATCAAAAGGAAGGCATATAGACCCCAAATATGGCTTTAGCCATTTTACTTTTTTAATAAAGGACAATCCTGGGACTGTAACAGAAAGTAATGGACAAATTGAAGAAAAACCTGCCTTAGGATTCATGGAATTTCTTTAACTCCTTAATCATTCAAGTACTCTTGAAGCTAAAACATAAACAGACACTATGTCCTATTCCTTCCACTTAGCAGGTACAACAGTTTCCCCAGGCGGGATCTGGTACTATTGTCCTGAAATACTAACAAAGCTATATTCTAGAAGATAAAATGTTTTGAAGTCATTTGAACTGATCAGGAGCCTCTAAAATGGATTCGTCAGTATATTTGAAAAGGAGCCAATGGTACCGCAAAATGTATAAATGGTGAGTATACCTGATAAAATGCCAGGACCTGAAGTGGGCTCCATGATGTAGAACATGTTAAAAGGAACAGCTTCCTGAAAGAGTATTTAAAAAATGCATACCTGTGGGTGGACACCATGCCTATAATCATGCCTGTTATCACAGTCGACAGTCATGCCTGTAATCACAATGCTTTGGGAGGATAAGGAGAGAGGATCTCTTGAGACCAGGAGTTCGAGACCTGCCTGGGCAACATAGTGAGAACCTGTGTCTGAAAAATCAATAAAAATTTAAAAATTAACTGGGCATGGTGGCATGTGCCTGTAGTCCTGGCTATTAGGGAGGCTGAGGTGGGAGGGTCAGTAGAGCCCAGGAACTTCAGGCTGCAGTAAGCTGTGATTATGCCACTGCACTCCAGTCTTAGTGACAGACAAACACCCTGTCTCAAAAAATGTATATTAAAAAAAAAATGAAAAAAGGCAAAGTTGAGACTGAGCCCATAATTAATCTATTTAAAAAATATTTTCTTTGTAATTAATCAAAAAAGACCCCTCTCCCTGTCTCTTATACACATCTAGATGTGTATAAGAGACAGAGTTGAGACTGAGCCCATAATTAATCTATTTAAAAAATATTTTCTTTGTAATTAATCAAAAAAGACCCCTCTCCCCTACACACACACACACACAAACACATAGTGAGAAATATAGATACCTATGTAAGTGCTATCATTTTGTAAAAGCAATGAAAAGTAAGTCTTACTCTCAGAGACGTTCTCTGACAACCTGTTACAAAACTATTCCCTTCAACTCAGCCTGAGGCCAATTCATTTTAAAGATTTCTTCCTATATAATTAAAGAACCACTGCCACACTCTGGCAAGCGCTACCAAATGTACTTTTTTTAAAACTTCAAACTCCATTTAACTGGCATTTGCCTATGTTTCCTCTCTTGTCATCACTGATTAGCAGGATATTTATATGTAAACAGAAGCTGTCTCAGTTCTAATCAGCCTGCCCATTGCCTCTGCCTCTGATGACTCACTCACGATGCACCAGCACCATGAATGTTTTCTGCAGTTTCCAAGGTCTGTGATGTCCACAGTTGTCAAGCTGACTTATCTGGAGAGGGTGCTGGTAAAGGAGGGGTCCTAGACCTCATTTCCAATTAGCCAGCAAGCTATAGCACAGGGTGATGGACTTTACTGTGTTTGAAATCACCAATATATATATAAAAGAGCAATTCGAATCCAGTTTTTAGTGCCAGCACATAAAAGAAGCTCAATAATATTTAGAAGAAGCTCAATAATAATATAGAAGCTACATATAGTAGCTAGCACATAGAAGAAGCTCAATAATATTTATTAAATAAATATTGAATGAGTTACTTGCAGATATGGCAACTGAAGTTTAGCAAGGCTAACTAATATGGTGTCGGATAACAATATAGATCTGAGCATTTCTGTTCTTACCCAACCTGTACTATAAACTCTATATTGTGAAAGATTGCAGTTTTACAAAGCAAAATGGGTTTGTTAAATACATTGAATTGCCATGTTTTAGATATCAGAGATGTAAAACCGCCAAATAAATCTGAATAAAGTGATCAGCATTACCACTTGGGATTGATACACTTTCAATCGAAACAAGAAATCTGAGATTTAGTTGGCCTGTGCATCATGGCATTGTAACCACCTGATAGGTCCTTCCTGTCCACTGTATAGTCAAAAGCAATTCATGAGACCATGGCATTGCAGTAAAGAAAGAGCTTAATTGACATGAGGACGCCCACGCTTTAAAAAGGTGGCTGAGTTTTGGGGAAGGGCTATTACCATTGAAACTATAAACTGAATGTCTCCCAAAGTTAGCTTGGCACAATCTTAAGAATAATTAAAGGCAGTTTGAAGGCTAAAGGCAAGAGGGGTGTTGGTTAGATCAGATCTTTCCTACTGCCATAATGGTCTAACTGTTACATTTTTTTCCAAAGGCAATTTCAACCTTAGAATATTTAAAATAAGGAAAAGTGCTTACAAGCCTTACTTGCTACATATGTCCGGAGAACTTGGATGGCGGCTCAATACCTAAAGAGAATTCCTATCAATCTCTCAATTATCATTAGGAACAAAGACCTCAGTGGATGCCCAGCATCAGGGTGAGGTTACAGCGTCATCTGTGTATATCAGGGAACCCTAGAGTAAAATGTCAGGATAAGTCAGAAGATCTAAATTTCTAATTTTGATTTGACTGCTAACTACCAAGTAAACTTAGGCAGATCATTTTGCAGCTCTGATTGTTTATCTTCAGTTTTCTCATATGGCTATGCTGCGTACTATATAAAGTCATGTCTATAAAATTATTTTTAAGCTATAAAAATTCTACATTAACTTAGGTGCTGTAAAATAATACCATTAGTAAAGAACTGGGAAAAAGACTACATTACATTTCAAACTTTGTCTATCACACTTGCTAATTTTGTCTGCTAGAAAAATAAGTACTCAAAGGGAGAAGATCAGTGGCATTGAAACCTTCCTCAATGCAAAGAAGTCATCAGCATAAACATTTCATCAACCATGTATAACTGGTAATGGAAAAACTGATAATGTTGATTGATTTCCAATTTGAAAAGGACAAACATATTTGATTGTCATTACATTTATAGCCTCTGGTGAAAGGTACTATAAAATACTGATTATCCTTTCCATAAGGAGGCTTAATTCCAGCTCTGGCAGCTGAAGGATAGAGAAGGGGAGAATTTGATTAATAAATATTTCTTGAGGGTCCATCATGTGGGTGACATCTAGTCAGGATGGGAAAAATGCATACACAGAAAAACACGACACATTGCGTATCCCCCAAATAAGTTGGGAGAAAAAAAAAGTCTGATTGAGAAAATGCATCACCTTTGATTTTAAATAATTTCTTAGTTCCCCAGATGTGTAGAAAGCATTCTAATGTCCCCTTCCACCTAGGTTCAATTTCTGATTGAAAAACGCCAATACTCAGCCAGGCAGGATGGCTCATGCCTGTAATCCCAACACTTTGGGAGGCCAAGGCAGGAGGATGGCTTGAGGCCAGGAATTC
The DNA here is from genome assembly GCF_000951045.1 of Mandrillus leucophaeus. Taxonomy (NCBI): domain Eukaryota; kingdom Metazoa; phylum Chordata; class Mammalia; order Primates; family Cercopithecidae; genus Mandrillus; species Mandrillus leucophaeus. Next base: position 920,790 of record NW_012108264.1, on the reverse strand, counting down.
AAGACCAATTCGGCCAACATAATGAGAGCCTGTCTCTATAAAAACAATATTTAAAAATTAGCCAGGTGTGATGGCACTGATATAGGAGATAGATATTATTTAGGCAGATCGTAAGGGCAACAGAGTCCTTGGCAGAATTTCTCCTTTAACAAAAAGTAGCTCCAAAATCATTTCTTTTCTAACAAAGAGTAGCCTGAAAAACTGAGCTGCAGACATAGTTAAGCAAGCTGGAAGTTTGCATGGGTGAATACCAGCAGCTGTACCAGTAGAAACGGGCTACCTGAGGGCCAGGTATGTTCAACATAGAGGCTCCATCTTTTCTTTTCTTTGTCACCTCATATACAATAAAGAAACAGAAAACATGGTGCCAACCAGGCCATGAAGCTATCTGCATAATAAAAGATTAGGGTGGGGCCTACCGGAAATTTGCACCCTATGCAAATGGGGCACCTGGTCCAAGCAATCTTCCATGCCCTATGTAAATCAGACACTTTTCTCCTCAAACTCATCTATAAAACTCACTGCATTTCACAACAGAACTGGCAACCCATTTCTCTGGGACCCCTCTCTGTAGCAAGAGAGCTTTTCTCTTTCTTTCACCTTTTAAAGTTCCACTCTTAACCTCACTCTGTTGTGTCTGCATGCTAGTTTTCCATGGCCATGAGACAATGAATCTCGGATACTTACCCCAGACAAACGATGCCACTTCAGCATGTGCCTATAATCCCAGCTACTCAGGAGGCTAAGGTAGGAGGATTCCTTGTGCCCAGGAGTTTGAGGCTGCAGTGAGCTATGATCCCACCATTGCTTCTAGCCTGGGTGACAGAGAAAAGTCCTGTCTCAAAAAACAAACAAAACAAAAGTGAATACTCTCCATTCGGATTGGGATTCACAACAATTTCTCCCCGCTCCCAGCCCTCTATTCAACTGTATCACACAATCTAGTTGACATTAGCTCCTGATCGTTTCTTGAAAGTGGGCATTCCTTTCATCTACAAAGACTTAGGTAAGACCTTCATTGTTTATAATAGCCTCTGGGCTATTATATTTTATATTATATTTTATTTATCTTCCATGTAGATTTCTTTTTAAATGACTTGTGATGGAATTAATTTTCTAACATAATTTTCGTCAGGTCAATTTTCTACTAATAGCTATAAATGGTGTCTCATCACCTGAAGGATGAGATAGAAACAATGCTTGCGAAGTAAGGCTTTGCCTCAAGTGGTTTTCTGCTGCCTCTCTAGCCAAGCCACTATTCCCTGTCTTGTTTCTGTACTCTGGTAATAACTAAGTAAACGAGGGCCTCTCAGTAACTAGGTGAGAATTTGATAGGCTTTTCCCAAGTGTATTTGCTTATAAATCCACACTGGAACTTATGTCCGACTGAACTATATACAACTTCAAAATACACATAATGTGGATTTTTTAAACTTTTTAAATTAAATTTATTTTTTAAAATTTCCACAGATGCTTCTGAATACACACACAATTATATACATATATACATATGCACACAGACACATATATAGTGTGCGTGTGTGTTTCTGTGTTTGTGTGTGTGTATACACACATAATGGATTTGCAAACTTTTGTAATTTTCTTGTATGTTTCCATCCTCATGCTTTTCCTTACTATGTTTTGAATATTGTCACTACTTTTGTCCATACATGATATAGTGAGGTTAATAATGCTCAAATGCATTTTTTAAAAGCCTAAGTTCTTCCTCCACTTAAAATGCAAAAAGTTGAAAGTCAGACTTGAGAAAAAGCCAGATAAACTACCAAATCACAACTCTTCTAAAATACACTGGAAGGCTGAAGTTACAGGGCAACCAAGTATTCTGAAATCTAAGAACAACAGAACGCCTAACACAAAAAACATAACGGTGCTTCCATAGATGGTTACTGGTAATGGCCTTTAAAAATGAGGGTTGTGCCCACTTTTTCAGTGAAGACTCTACTTATTTGTTAGCTCACTGCTAGCATTTCAGCTCTTTGATTAAAGCAATGTACACTTATGTTAAAATAGAAATAGTTGGCCACATGCGGTAGCTTATGCCTGTAATCTCAGCACTTTGGGAGGCTGAGGTGGGCAGATCACTTGAGGTCAGGAGTTCAAGACC
>NW_012108264.1:893810-917670 GCF_000951045.1 Mandrillus leucophaeus | reverse complement strand
ACCCCATAATAAGTTATTTTGTCTTATAGAAAACTGCTCCCAAATTTGGTTTGATACATTTTAGAAACAGTAGAAAGTGATTATAGGAATAGAAAAAACAAGAGCAATGGAATCATACATACTTGCCTTCATATACCGGTTCTACCAGACATGAATTGTGTAAACATGGTCTTCTATATCTCTGCTTCTACCTTATATATTTTTGTGAAGATTAAATAAAATAATATTTGATATCATTTTCATAAAAATTAAATAATATATATGAGGATTTAATACTGACCTTTTTTCTTTTTCTTGCTCAAATTCCTTTCCAAGGAGCCTGAGGAATCATGCCTTACAAACCATCAAATGCCCTTAAACAGGTATTTTCTGATCCAGTACATTGTGGCTTACTTTCCAACCTAACTCTGGTATGGCATTACATGACAGGTAACAGACCCCCTTATCTTAACTTAAGCATTCCTTTCTACTTTAGACAAAGCTTAACTCTTTCAACCAATTACCAACTGAAGAATCCCTAAACTCTGTCTATGACTTGTAAGCCTCCACTTCAAAATGTTCTGCCTTTTTGGGTCAAACCAATGTATACTTTCTATGTATTGATTTATGATTTTACTTGCAATTTCTGTCACCCTGGAATGTGTAAAACCAAACTCTTACCAGAACACGCTGGGCACACCATCTCAGGACCTCTTGAGACTGTTTCCCGGAGGCCATGGGCACTTATATTTGCTAAGAATAAATCTCTTTTACTGTTTTGACAGAATTTGGTTTTTCTCTCATCATATGTGAGACATTTACCAAAAATGTTTAATTAAAAGTAGATATTACTCTTATACAGTAGTGCCAATCTGTGGTTTCAACAAGGAATGTTTCACATAAACATTAATAAGTTTCAATTATAGGGAGATTTCAGCATGAGGGAAAACACAACTCTTAGGTGTATGGTTACCATTCTTAGGTACCTAAAAATGTATGAGGCTGACAATTTATTTCCATTTGAGTCTAGTCCTTAAGCTTGATGATCTTGAAGCCATGGGAAGATTGTCAGAGTTTAGTCAGACGTAACAAATATCTTTGATCTAAATAAAGGTTATTAACTACCACAAAGGCTCAATGCTGTCTCAAGAGACATTTAAAAATGAGATAGGCGATTTTGTCATGTAGGGATTAGGTGCCAACTGACCAGGATCAGGACAGACAGGCTAGTTTCACTCCCGTGAATTCTTCCTTCTGCTGATTGACTGACTGCTCTATGATTTGTGCAAAAACACCTGGCACTTTTGTGACTTCACCTTGCTTCTCAGCAGCAAATAGGGAATAATAATGTCCTCCCACTTCTAACCTCATAGGAATTATAAAAGGGAGGACAAGACTTGAAATGACTTCATGAGAAGCCCCAGAGCACTTTGGAGATGGGTACCTTGGCAACACTGCACCATGTCATCCAAGTTTAATGTTAGCATTGACTCACAGAATTCTGACTACTGTTATTTAAAACTTAGCCTGTAGCACTAAAGCAACTACTCAGTCACATGTAAAACCTCTTTTCTTAACTTTTAAAGATACCAGAGCCAAGATTTTTTTTCTTTTTAATTTACACCTTTATAGATTGTCTTGATTGTGTTTACCCAGCAGTGTGTGTACATTTAGGGTCATCAAATACATTCACAGTTTTGTAAAATGCCCTTATAAAATAGACACACATTCGTCTGAGTAAATATAACTAAAGTCAGCTGATAAAAGGAAAAGAACAGCTTAGTATTTCTAAAATAAGAAGTAAATATCAGACTTCTGTATACTTATAGGATGGGAAGAAATCATGAAAGAATGTACTACAAGCCAGACAAGCTACAAAAATAATAGATTATTGAAACCTGTAAGAAAGTTGTGGATGCAAAGACACCCAAATGAGCCAAATCGCAGAGATAATTTTCTTCCTAGGAAAAAGAGACCATCTACTGATAGTTTTATACCTGGAGAAGCAGCAGAAAGAAGGTGAACCACCCTATGGGAGGCAATGGAAAAACAACTATGATTGGTTAGTGTGACAGATTGAATCTCGCAGAGGCCCAGGTACAAAGTAAGTTTGTATCTATGCATCTATTTTATTTAGGCTTTCAGTGAGTGCACAGGGGTGAAATGCTGAGTTTGAGGTTGTGGCAAGAGAGCTGAAAGTAATTCTTCAGTGGTACTTCAGGTTTTTATTGAAACTTTTGCAGCCACCTGGCAAAAGCTGGCTGCAGGGCAGTGAGTAGAAAGTCTCCTAGATGCAAAAAGCCAAGGGAAGGATTTGAAAGCAATGAGAATTCCCCAGCAACTCAAAAAGTTTGCAACTAGGCTCTAAAACAAGTGATCTCCCATCTATAAAGTGCTAAAATAATTCTATATCCAGTGAAAATATCTTTTAAAAATAAAAACATATTCAAATAACAATCACTGACAGATTTGTCTCTAGTAGACCTGTACTATAAGAAACGCTCATATCTTTGCTAAATGGAAGGTCCTATTTCCACTCTTAAAATGTTTGGAGCACTGGTCAACTGAGTCTAACTAAAGCTGCCACAAACTAACTTTCTTTCTTTCTTCTTTCTCTCTTTCTCTCTTTCTTTTTCTCTTTCTCTTTCTCCTTCTCCTTCTCCTTCCTTCCTTCCTTTCTTCCTCCCTCTCTCCCTTCCTTCTTTCTTTAGACAGAGTCTCACTCTTGTCGACCAGCTTGGTGTACAATGGAGCAATCTCAGAGTCACTGCAACCTCCACCTCCTGGATTCAAGTGATTCTCCTGCCTCAGTCTCCCAAATAGCTGGGATTGCAGGCACCTGCCACCACACCTGGCTAATTTTTGTCTTTTTAGTAGAGACGGGGTTTCACCATGTTGGTCACGCTGGTCTCAAATTCCTGACCTCAGGTGATCTGTCCACCTCAGCCTCCCAAAGTGCTGGGATTACAGGTGTGAGCCACTGCATCTGGCCCAAACTTGAATTCAGCTCTGCTACTAGTTATATTGACACCAGTGGACTGACAGAAGAAATAAGTTGACCTTTTTATTAAGGTAATATTACTTAATTCAGTTATAGATAGATAGGTAGATAGATAATTCTCTTACCAAAAAAATTGTGATATAATAAAAAATTAAAAGTTAAGTGAATTAATGAGAAAATGCTTCCCATAGCTAAAAGAAAATATGATTAATAGATGCAGACTCAGAATAGACTCAAATATTGGAATTATCTGATGGGAATTTATAACTACGATGATACATTCTTTAAATGAGTTTTGGGAAAGGTATAAAACGTGTGAATGACTGGAAAAATGCCATGAAAAAAAGTAAACTATTAAAAGGAAGAAAATAAAAATTCTGTAAATGAAAATCAAAATGACAATGTCTCCTCATGTGCTTAAAGTACACTGAACCCAGCACAGGAAAGAATTAACTCAAGGAAAGGTCAGTAGAAATTAAATAAACTAATACATAAAAAGAAAAAAAAATGAAACAAAATAGAGCATCTGTAATCAGTGGGACGATATTAAATGTCTAGTTTATGTATATTTTGTGCATCAGAAAGAGAGAAAAGAAAAAAATGGAGCAATAGCAATGTTGACAATTTCTCACAGTATTGAAAGGAATAAATCCACAAATTAAGATAAGTGAATGAAACAGAACAAGTACAAAGAAAAAAACACCTTGGCACATCATAGTCAAGCTGCAGAAAACCAAAGATAAAAAGAAACTTGAAAAAAGGCAGTAAGACAGAAAGGACATATTACACAGAGGGAACAAAGACAGATGTGATTCTTGTTTTCTTTCTGGATGTAGTAAAGAACAGAAGAAAAATAAATGACATCTCTAAAGTGCTAAAAATTTCTAATCTCAAACTCTATATCCAGTGAAAATACCTTTTAAAAATGAAAACATATTCAAATGACAATCACTGACAGATTTGTCTCTAGTAGACCTGTACTACAAGAAATGCTAAAATAAGACCTCCAGGCCCAAGGAAGTAATAACAGATGGAAGTCTGAATCTGTGGAAAGTAGTGAAGAGAACCAGTAAATATAAGACATATTCTTATTCTCTCTATCCTTTATCTATCTATCTATCTATCTATCTATCTATCTATCTATCTATCTATAGATACTTATACATAGAGAAGTATCAATGGATAGATAGATATCTTAGATAGATACATACATATACACATACATACATGGGTTGGTGCAGAAGTAATTGTGATTTTACCATTAAAAGTAATGGTAAAATTGCAATTATTTTTGCACCAACCTAATAGATACTTATATTTATATTCTCAAATTTCTTTAAAAAGCCAATGACTGTTTAAAGTAAAAATAATAACATGTCATATTGTTTGCATATATGTAGAAATTACATATAAGGCAAAAAATGTGTAAATGGCTGAGAAGTTTATGCTACAGAAGAGATAAAATGGAATAATGAATAAATCTATGAAAATGGATAAATAAAACAAAATGGAATTTGTTTCACTAAAAAAGTGAAAGGAAAGGTGTCATTGACAAACAACAGATGGGACAAATATGAAACAAGTATGAAGATGGTAGACAATTATAACTGCTTCAAAAACTACATTAATATTAAGGCAGCTCCAATTAAAAGTCAGAGATTGACAGACTGAACCAAAAAAGTAATACTCAATTTTATGCTATTTACAGTAAGCACACTTTATGAAGACACAGATAGAAAACAATACATTGAAAAAATATGTACAATGGGTGTACTAAGTTTAACAACTCAAGATAGAAAATACTACCAGAGATAAAGAGAGGCAATCCATAATGATAAAAGGGAATATTCATCAAGAAGACATAGAAATCATAATTATTATGCATGTTTTTAAATAAAAAGCAAAACTGATGAAGGTAAAGAGAAAGATAGGCAAAGTCATAATCTTACAAAGAGATCTTAATATGACTCTTTCTGTAATTGATAAAACAAGGAGAGGCCAGGTGCGGTGGCTCACACCTGTAATCCTAGCACTTTGGGAGGCTGAGGCTGGCAGATTGCTTAAGCCCAGGAACTCAAGACTAGTCTGGACAACATGGTGAAACCCTTCTCTACAAAAAAAATAATAATAATAATACAAAACAGCCAGACATAGTGGTGCATGCCTGTAGTCCCAGTTACTTCCAAGGTTGAAGTGGGAGGATAGTTTGAGCCCAAGAGGTTGAAGTTTCAGTGAGCCATGATTGTGCCACTATACTCCAGCCTGGGCAATAGAGTAAGACCTTGTCTCAAAAACAAACAAACAAAAAGGACAAATAGACACACAAAAATATAAGTAAAACTATAGAGATTTGAACAACGCCAATTAGATCTAATTGATATTTATAGAAGGCCACTCACATTGACTTCAGAATAATCATTGTTTTTAGTGTCTGTGAAACCATAACAAAGCATATGGCGTAAAAAAACTAGACATAAAAAAGTCTCAATATTTTTCAAAGAATAATTATCATACAGAGAATATTCTCAGGAGACAATAAAATTAAATTTGAAATCAATACCATAAAGTATGTATAAAATTTCCAAATACTTGGAAGTTAATCAAAATACTTCTAATCCATGAATCAAAAGTCACAACAAAAATTGATATGTTTTGAATGGAATAACAGTGAAAGCATAACATATCAAAATTCATAGAAAATAGCTAAAGAAGCCCTTAGAAGAAAATTTATACCTTTAACTGTATATATCAGAAAAGAAGAAAGGTATAAAATCATTGAAATATTAACCTCTATCAGATATATGGTTTGTAAATATTTTCTCCCATTTTGAAGATTATGTCTTCACTCTGTTGATTGCTCAATTTGTTGGACAGGAGCTTTTAAATTTGATATAATCCTATTTGTCTAATTTTGCGTTTGTTGCCTGTGCTTTTGGTGTGATATCCAAAAAAAAATCACTGCCCAGACCAATGTCATGGAGCCTTTCCCCTATGTTTTCTCTTTTAGTCCAACCACTCCTCCTCCTCAAAAAAAGATAAATAAACAGCAAGTTAAAAGCACAGTAGAAATGAAAATAATGTGAGTAGGAGTCATTGAAATAAAACATACAGACAACAGAGAAAATCTACAAAGTAAAAATTGATTCTTTGAACAGATTAATAATACTAACAAACCCCAACATCACTGATCAAAAAAAGAGAGAGAAAACAAAAAGTAAATATATTGGGAATGAAAGAAGATATGTCACACAATGTTCCGTAATTGTGAAACCCATGAAGATATTATAAACAATTTCATGTAAATAAATTTGACAACTTAAATAAAATAAACAAGTATCTTCAACAAACCAAATTTAAAACAAAATAAAATAAAAATCTTAAATAACACCATATCAATTAAAGAAATTAACATTTTAATAAAGAAAATAGTAAATGTCTTCACTGGTTGAATTTCAACAAATCTTTAAGTAAAAAAAACAAATACTATACAAATTCATATAAGTGATATTAAAGATATGGTTCCTGATAATTTGATAAACCATATATAATTCTAATACCACTAAAAGAAAAGCATTGCAGATCAATATTCCTCATTAAATGAGAAAAAAAATAAAATCCAGCAATTCATGAAAAGCTAATACATTGTGATCAATGCAATTTATCCCAGGAATGCTTATTTGGTTTAATATTTGAAAATCAATCAATGTAAATCACCACACTAAAAGAATAAAGGAGAATGTGATTTTCAGAAATGATGCAGAAAAAAAGACATTTTTTGACTAAATTTGACTAAATTCTATTACCATTCATGACAAAGACTCTCAGCCAAGTAAAAACAGAAGAAAATATTTTTAAACTTAAAAGTGTACATCAGAGAAACTCATGGTTAATATCATAATCAATGGGGAAACAATCAACAATCTTTTTTTAAGATTGAGAACATGACAAGGATGTGTACTCTACTTCTGTTTAACATTCATTGTACTGCAGATCTTAGCCAGTGCAGTAAGACAAGTTAAGAAATAAATGTCATACAGACTGAAAATTAAGTGAAATTATCTGTATTCTTATATGAAATTATTGTGTACATGCAAAAATTATGGAATTTAATTACAAAAACATCTCCTGGCACTGATTAGAAAATTGAGCAAGTAAATAGGATATAAAAGAAATGTTAAATAAAATTGTATTTCTGTGTAATGGCAACACAATTAGAAGTGAAGTTTAGAAAATAATACAGTTTGTAATGTAATCAAAGAACATTAAACATATTAAAATAAATACAATAAAATGTCTATGATATCTACACTGGACACTGTAAAACCTTTCTAAAAGAGAAAAAAGTCCTATATAAGTAAAAAATGTATTATTTTGTATATTAAAAGACTCAATATAGTTCTCCTCAAAATAATATTTAGGTTCAATGCAATCCTAATCAAAATTCTAGATTAACCAGTATAAATCTGAAAAATAACAGGGGTGGAGGATTTTTACTACCCAAGTCCACAACCAACTATAAAGCAAAAGTAATCAAAACAGTGTGGAATTAGCATAATTTCATTATTTTGTCTACTTATTACACATAGACATCAAAGGAAGACAGTAGAGAGTTTAGATAGGCCCACTTATATTACCAGTTGATTCTAACCAAAGTACCAAATCAGTTCAGTGAGAACAAGATCTTTTGTTCAACAAATATGTAGTTCTAGAATACTGGGATATTCAGATGTAAAACAAAGGACTTAAAAATTATTTTACTCATAAAGTTAATTTTCAATGGACCAGAGACCTACACATAAGAGCTAGAACCACAAACTTTCTAGGGGAAAACAAAGGAGAATACCTTTGTGACCTTATGCTGGAGAAATATGCTTGTGTTAAATCACAAAATACTAACACAAAAGAAAAAGTAGTAAGTTGGACTTCTCCAAAATTAAGAATTTCTGCTCACCAAAAGACATTGTTGAGAAAAATGAATCAGACAGCCATAGAATGGAAGAAATTACTGGCAATACATGTATCTGGCAAATGACTGTGTCCAGAATATGTAAATAACTCCTACAAATTAACAATGAAAAGGCATATAACTCAATTTAAAATGGGCAACAATCTTAGTCACTTCAATACAGAAATATAGGAATATTTCTTGTATTTCTGAAACAATGATAAAGACTTAGTTTATCATTAATAAACAGATGAGAACATGAACAACTGTTCAACATAATTAATCATCGGGGACATAAAAAATTAAACCTACAATAAAATACAATTGCATACATAAGAATGGCTACAATCAAAGAGAGTGGCAATACTAAATTTTGGCCAAAATGTGAAATAAACAGGAAATCTCATCAGCTGTCTGTTAGTATGAGTGTAATATCACACTATCACTTTTGAAAATTGTTCAGCAGCTTCTTATACACAAATAGATACCATATGACCCAGCAATTGAACTCTTAGGTAAATACAAGAAATAAAAACATATGTTTTATACATGAACATCTTGTATGTGAATATTTATGGCAACTTTATTCATAGTAGCCTGATTTTCAAGTGTAAACAATTGAAATGCCCACTGATAAAGAAACAGATTGACAGATTGCTATATAATCATAGAATGAAATACAACTAAGTGATAAAATGGAACATAACTTCTTATATACACAACATGAATTAATCTCTGAAAATGTCATGTTGAGAAACCAAATACAAACACAAACATACCGTATGAATCTGTTTATATAATGACCACAAACAGGCAAACCAAACTATGGTGAAGTCAGAGTGAGATTGTCTCTGGCGGAAGAAATTGCTGGCAATACACATATCTGGCAAATGACTTGGCTGGGAGGAGAGATGGGGAAGGACAAATATTAGGAACTAAAAAGGGAGCAAAAAGGGTTCTTCTCAGAGGATGAAAATATTCCACATCTTGTCAATGTAGTTTTGTGATAGGTGTATACTTCATGGGCATACAGAGTTGTCAAAATCATCAAGCTGAACAATTCATATCTATGCATGTTATGGTAAGGAAATCATATCTCAATAAATATAAATAAATAAACATGAAAAAAAAGGATTAGTGTTTAAATTGAAGAAATTCAGGAGTAGTGATAGCCTCAGATAATATCATTCATACCACCCCGTGGAAAAGTGAACTCTCACATATAAACATTCATCTGCTCTGTGGGAGGCTTGCAGTGGAGAGCATATTGTATAGACAGCCTTGCTAGCGGCTGTGTTTATTTTCAGTTTAAAACAATGAGACAATAACAGGCTGTGAATTTGAGATGAGAATCATTGTGAGAAGGTCTGTTAGGTGTATGAGAAATGGCAGGCAGAATGGGCTTCAGAAAAGAGCAGCCTGAATGTCTCCTTCTCAAGTGGCTAAGCTAATGAGGGGATAGGAATCAGGTGGTCTTTTGTGACTATAGCAGTTCACAGAATCCTCAGGTTCAAGCATCATCCTTTTAACAAGCTTAAACAGCACTTGAGGCAAGTTTAATCTACAAGGTAAAGAAAAACCTCCCTGGGACATACATCCAATTCCCTTTATGGAGTTCTAAACTCCCAATGGTAATCATAGCATGAGAAGAATGGCTCTTATAGTCATCACTATTTTATCTTCACAGCAGCATAAGTAATATATTCCTTCAATTACTAGTTGGACCATTTTACAATTTGGGGAAGAGTTAAGAAAGTATTTTGTAAATCTAAACAAATCAAGCAATTAGTAAACTATGGCCTATTCACTGTGTAATACTCTGTGGTCAAACAAAATAATTGATCTATGATTTGGAAAAGTAACACTGAACCTTTCCTCCATTTTTTATGGAGAGGAAATCATCCACTTTAACCAATGATCAACTATACCACTTTAAACATTTTAAGTGCTCAGATACTCTTATCCCAGTTTCCAAATCTTTGAGGAATGCAGAGAGAGTTCTAACCTCCCTGAACTTTGGTTTTTCCCACTCATAAATGAAGGTAAATGGCTCTCCCAGCTCACAGAGCAAACCGTGAAGCCATAATCCACACTACCTCCTAAAATGATGCCTCTATTATTGATATCATTTTATCTTTATGTCTGTCTCCTGACAGGTCCCTCCTGGGTAGGGTGCAACATAGACTCTTAACAGCAAGGTTAGTAAAGACATGGTGAGTATCGCCCTTCTGTTATCTCATTAAAAACCATATATAGAGCCAGACACAATGGCTCAAGCCTATAATCCCAGCACTTTGGGAGGCTGAGGTGGGCAGATCATGGGTTTGAGACCAGCCTGGCCAACATGGTGAAACCTTGTCTCTACTAAAAATATAAAAATTAGCTGGGTGCAGTGGCACACGCCTGTAATCCCAACTATTCGGGAGGCTGAGGCAGGAAAATTGCTTGAACCTGGAAGGCAGAGTTCACAGTGAATGGAGATCATGCCACTGCACTCCAGCCTGGGTGACAGAGCAAGACTCTGTCTCAAAAAATAAAAATAAAATAAAACACATATACAGGCAGAGATCTAAAGGAAGAGGCATACTGATATTTTAGACAATTCCCCCAAAAGAATATATATATATATATATATATATGAGGGAAAAGAAGATGACTGAAAGGAGTATAACTTGCTGAATGAGCTGTAGAACTTACTTCGAGGAAAAGGAGTCACCCACATAACTGTTTAGGTGGCATTAGCAGCCAATGCTGGTGTCATTCATCTCATGTTCATTTCAACATTGCCTTTGCTCATGCGCTTCTGGGTGAATATAGTATCTTAACTCCTATTGCTAGTTACATCTTTGAATCTATTTAGGATTTTTCTTACGAAATCCTTCAGGGCATGCATCTATAAAAAAGTCATGAAGGATTCAAGAGATCTGCAATTTCTTGCACAGCAAGGCTGGTTAGGACATAAGGCAAAATCAGTGAGGGCAGAGAAGTGTATGGTAAGAAGGGGGCACACAGCTATTTTGATAGGATGCATCCAGGTGAGACATCCAGCACAGGACCGTGGGCAGCCAGAGTCAGTACAAAGGGGTACATATCTGTAGTAATAGAAACTGGAAGGAAAAACCCATGAAAAGTAGAGAGCCAGGAAGGCCACCCACGAAGAAAATTCCAGGTAAAGGACCAGTCTTCAAAGCATTAATCCTACAGATATATTTTGTTTGTTTTGTTTTATTTAGTTTTGTTTTGTTTTTATTTTGAGACAGAGTCTTACTCTGTCTCCCGGGCTGAAGTACAGGGGGATGATCTTGGCTCACTGTAACTTCTGCTTTTCAGGTTCAAGAGTTTCTCCTGCCTCAGCCTCCCAAGCAGCTGGGATTGCAAGTATGTACCACCACGCCTGGCAAATTTTTGTATTTTTAGTAGAGATGGAGTTTTGTCATGTTGGTTAGGCTGGTCTCAAACTCCTGACCTCAAGTAATCTGCCCGTCTCAGCCTCCCAAAGTGCTGGCATTACAGGCATGAGCCACTGTGCCCTGTTACAAATATTTTTTAAGACAACATCATTTGCTAGACTTAGTCATAAGTGCTGGGGAAGTAATTGTAAAGAAAACCAACATGAGTCAGAAATAGGTGCATTTGCTGGGCACAGTGGTGCACGCCTATAGTCGCAGCTATTTGAGGGTGAGGCAGGAAGGATCACTGGACCCCAGGAGGTCAAGGCCAGTCTGGGGAAAGTAAGACAATGCCATCTCTAAAGTAAATACATAAATAGAATAAAAATAAAAATACTCCCAGGCATGGTGGCTCACGCCTGTAATCCCAGCACTTTGGGAGGCCAAGGCAGGTGGATCACCTGTGGTCAGGAGTTCGACAACAGGCTGACCAACATGGTGAAACCTTGTCTCTACTAAAAATACAAAAAAAAAAAAAAAAGTTAGCCGGGTGGGGTGGCAGGCACCTATAATCCCAGCTACTTGGGAGACTGAGGCAGGAGAATTGCTTGAACCCGGGAGGTGGAGGTTGTAGTGAGCTGAGATCGTGCCACTGTGCTCCAGCCTGGGTGACAGAGCCAGACTCTGTTTCAAACAAACAAACAAACAAACAAAAGACTCTGATCCCCTCTCCCCAACAATAACCACATTTGGTTCCATAATTTCGAGAGAACTAGACATGTGGGGAGTGTGGAAAAATTGTAGAAACATGGAGATGGAAGATTTTATAATGTTTGCTTTTTTTCTTTTCTCTGCTGTTTCTTATATTTTGGTCTGATTAGTTAAGTTTTACTTTCAGGAGCTCTGAATAACTATTGGAGTTCTATTTTGAAAATTCGTATCACCTGTCCCTAATTTCAGAACACTATCAGGGTATTTATTTATGAATCATAAAGCATTAATTCTATGGTGTTTTCTTCAGTGATTTTCCTTAGTGGTACATGGGATTGAGTCTTTCGTGCTGCTCTGTTGCATGCTTGATGCTGTTGTACCCACCTCACGTCTGGAGGTCCCATCTCATTAGATGCTACAGCTCTGTGTTCAGAGAGTTGGCATTACTATGATTGGAACATTATTTATTCCTATTAAACAAAAGGTGGTTTTATGTAAGTGTTAAAACATTATTGCTTTTTGACTCCTTGGATCCATCAAATACCAGCTTGTGCTGTATGGCCTGGCAGGGAGTAATCATATGTTAGCATTCAGTCCTGATCTACACAGAAAATGAAACTAGTATTGGTTTGTCTTTAAATGTTAGAAACGTGCTTGTTTCTGATGACTGTTCTTTCCCAGAGCACCAGATAGGAGGAAGTAAACAGACAGCTTTCCTAAATCCTGTGCATGGGAGGAAGGTGGAAAAAGACTGTCAGGAGCCTAAGCCTCACTCTCCATCTCTGAGACAGTAGGTCAGGAAAGAGAAACTTGGGGGCTTTACAAAGGCTTTGAGAAAAATCTAAGAAAAAAGATGCTGACTTAATATCAGTAAGATATGGCCAGAGAGAAGTGGAAGCAGGTCTGTCCATAATTCCCAGAGAAGCAAACCGGTCAGCTGCTTCTGAACCAAAGAATATCCCTAAAAGGGGTGAGGGCAGACTTTTACCTCCATTTTTGCCTGGATTTTTCATTTATTAAATGCAATTCTAAAACCCAGCAATTTCTCATGGTATTTTTGTTATTTACGTGTGGTCACATAATTGTCATGAATAAAGAATGTTGTAATGAATAACTATCACAAGCAACCTCAGTGTAGTAAACTCAGGAAACTTGGATCCTAGTCTTGCCACTGAATGACCAGTGTGGCATTAGCCTGGTGTTTCTAAATATGTGTTCCCGGCCAGCAGTATCAAATGCAAATTCTCAGTCCCTAGACCTATAGCATCAGCAACTAGGGGTAGGATCCAGAACTCTTTGTATTACAAGCACCCCAGATATTGGGCTTAATATAAAATTTGAGGACCATTGCTTTAAGCAATAGAAGTTTTCTGTGACTCAGTTTCCTCATCTACCAAAAAAGAAGATGTACTAGATGATATCTTTAGGTATATCTTACTCTAATACATATTGATTGTGCAACATTTTAAACCATGTAAAGTATCTTTATTGCTTTATGTCCCTGGTACCTAGTAGGGGCTCAAAAAATAAGATGATTATATTGCCCACCCTAACCTAAAAATATCACAGCCTAATGTGGAAATACTCTAACATATTATGATCCATCTATATGAATTGGATCTACCAAGTAGAATTGTGCTCAGAGGCAGAAATAAATTGGTCTATCCAGAAGGGGCAAGAAAGTATCATAAAGGAAGTGTACGCTTCACGTGGCTCCTAAGAATAACTTCATATTCATTACAGTTTAAGAAAGTTGAGGAATGCAGAAAATACAAAGGAATTAAGGTGTGGGAAAGCATTTTGGAGTATTGAAAAGAGTATATGGTAATGCAAAAATAACCTAAGATTTTCATCTAGCAGTTTATTAGATTGTATATATTTCCCAGACTTCTATACCCAATATAAATTTGCAACCCAAATTTAGATACATTTTAAAAAATCACATTTTTCCTCTTTAAAGCAAATCCTATTTGACTCCAATTTCCATTCTGCAAAACTGGCAAACGACTCAGTAATCTGATTCCTATACTATCTGCCCTCTTCCCCAAAGGATGGGCAAAGGTTTGAGAGATAGCGAACCAAATTGAGAATTCTAAAAAGACCGAGGTCCATATCATTTCTTTCAAGTCTGATGGTTCTGTGGTTTCTCTGCCTTCCTAGACGAGAAAGATATTTGCCAGGACTGGGAGCCCCGGTGCCTAAATGTCATTCTCCCTCAGATACCAGGGAATGGCCAGGAAGTAGGTTGTCTATATCCTATGATCTAGGGTTGTATAAACCTCTCATTGTTGGGAGACTGCCATGGATGAATCACTTGAGGTCAGGAGTTCAAGACCAGCCTGGCCAACATAGTGAAACCCTGTTTCTACAAAAAAAAAAAAAAAAATAGCCGGGTGTGGTGGCATGTGTCTGTCGTCCCAGCCACTTGGGAGGCTGAGGCAGGAGAATCACTTGAACTCAGGAGGTGGAGGCTGCAGTGAGCTGAGATTGTGCCACTGCACTCCAGCCTGGGCTACAGGGCGAGATTCTGTCTCAAAAAAAAAAAAAAGGTCTCTACTTCATTGAAAACGAAAGAAATCTCTTCTCTCTTTTGCTGCCTTTTAAATTACTTACCTCTCTCTGGGGCTTCCCCCTACATAATTTCAAATGCTGATGAGAGGTTGTCTGTGAGAAGCTTCTGTCAAGGCTAGCTTTTAAAAAATGATAAGAGGAAAAAAATATCAGGAACAAAATACAAATTAATGCATCATATTCTGAAAAATAAAATCAGTAGCATGAATTTCTTCTTGATATTTGGAGTGTATCATTGTATTCCACAAAATAAAATCAAGATAGGGTCACGTATCCCAAAGTACTGTTATTTTCATAATTCAAAGAGGGTTCTATGAGATAGAATTTTTTATCCTATCAGTTCGTGGCTTAGAAATAAATAAAAATGTTTTGCTGGTAAATGCCCCACAATTGAACGAATCTAACCAAATTCAAATCTTTGCTAAGGCACTAGAAACTAAAGTACATCAAGCAATAAGTGGCTAAGTTTTCTCCTGACATCAGTAGAATCTAAACCATACTTCTGGGGCTCAGACTAATTTTCTGAGAATTTAGAGAGATTCTTGGCAAGGTAGAATCTTTTTTCAAAATAGAATGATTTTGAAAGGTCTATTTTGAAAAAATATTTTGAAAGGTCTGCTGTGTATGATGTTTATACAATTTGTGAAAGAGAAGTACATGTTGTTAGTCATGAATTATGTGACTTAGTGGCTTAGTAAGCACTAAACCCTCACATTCAGGCTGTGTCATATTCCCTAGTCCATCTCTGGTAGAAACTTTAGAAGGGCTAAACATTTAATTAACTGTAGTATTGCAACAACCAGTGAATTTTTTCTCCTAATTTTTTAGTTTTTTTATGTGTAGCTTCCCTCACTGCTCACACCCCCTCCCCACGCCCCAGGAAATTAGTCCTAGGTAAAGACATGACAGTTTACAAAGGAGCAATGTATTTGCTCAGGGAATCTTCCGATGTTTCTCTGAAGTATCATTGTAACTCAGAGCTCTCTGATTTCTTATCACCATTTGAATACATTTCTCCTGGCTTCTTTTTCTTTTTCTTTTTTTTTTAAGTGATATTTTCTTCAGTTTTTAAAGCAGCCATACATATTGATTATAGAATATTGAGAAAATTCAGAAAAGTAGACACAAACACATCACATACAAAAATTGCCCATAATTATAATTTTATGTCTCAGAATTAACTACTACTCACATTTCGATGTTTGTTCTCCAAAACTTTTTTCTATATATATGCACACACACATGAACACTCACACAAAATTACCCATTTTGATCATCATATAATTACCTAGACTCAATCATTGTTAAAATTACCAATAGATTTTAATACAATAATACACCTCTACATGCATACACATACACACACTTTACCAATTGGAAACATATTCAAGATATTAAATTGCTACTTAGATTTTCTCATTTACAACATATGAACATTTTCTAAGTCCTTAAGATTTTTCTGAAGTTAAATAATGTAAACAGAATGCAATTTATTTAATCTCCTGTTGTCTTCAGTATTTTACAAGTGTTAATATCATTGTGTTTCACTATTATTATCACTCTAATTATCTTAAAGATAACTCATTGCACACATCTAGTTTATTCCTTAGGATAAATACAGAAGTGGATTGCTGAATTAAAGCTATGCACATTTTAAATGCATTTGAATAGCAGTGCCCTCCAAGTAGGATTTATCAATATATTTTCCTAAGAAATATTAATATCATTTTTTCTAACTCTCACAAACAGTGTTGTTTTTTAATCTTTTTTTACTCTTCTATTATAGATAGTTGAAAATTAATATAATTGATGCTTAAATTGCATTTAAAGAATTACTAGTGAGATTGAGCTTTTTGTCAAAATTTTTCTTTGGTGACACGTATTTCTTCTTGATGAATTGGCTCTTTATAGCTGATCAGTTTGACCCACTGTTCCTTTAACTTTTATGGTTGATTTTATTTGAGTCAATCAATACAAAATATCAACATCAACAAATACAGCTCTATAAGACATGGCGGTTAAGGCACCACCTAGGAGCTTATTTTCTATCTGTGGATGAGGAACCTGGAACTCCTCTGGCTACTTAATATTATAAGTGGATGAAAAAACATATTTTAAAATTTCTAGTAGAGAAAATGTTATTTAGGCATTCCATGCTAATGCCTTAAATTAGGTAAATTTCCTTATATTTATTTTAGCTGTGTATAGCCACATAATCTCTTCTACAGAATAGAAGCAAATCTGACCTAGAAACTCTTGGAAAATGCTACCAGAAATCCAAATTCCTAAATTCTGTTTATGTCAATCTATTCCTTTAACATTTTCAGATTACTTTTATGCCTCCTTTTCTTTTTGAAAGCACGTGCTCATAGATATATTTTACCAAAAAGAAAGGGAGGAAAAGAAGTGCAAATGATTGATTTTCCCCTTTTACTAGGCTTCTGCTATTTCTTATTCCTGAACTATGGTGCAATTTTGCCATGAGAAGTGATTTTTGGTCCCGCTTTCTCCTGGATTTCTTTGTCACAAGACTACAGTATCAAATATTTAAGATCCTGTATATTCCATGAATAATAGCAGAGTCGATGAGATACAATGACCTTTTCAGTATTCTGTATTGTGACTAGCTATAGTCAATCCATTCATTTTGGTCTTTATGGCCTCCCTGAGCTTGAGAGTAAAGAGTGAAATGGCCATCCGAATCAAAATATGATGTGCCAAAAGGTCAAAATAGTAAAGTACACTAGTATATTTCATAGAATATATTAAGGTATTAAAATCCTAATATCTTGCCCTGGTGCCAGAATCTATAATGGGAAAAGAAAATGGCAGTTTAGGAATTTGCCCTTGTGAGAACTGGAACGAGTCCAAATGGGTAATGACTATTTCTCATCTTAATTAGAGTGAAATTTTATTTCCCATATTCAAAAGTCTATATACAGTGCTACATTTTTTTTTAAAGTATATGTGTTGGAGATTTGTTGACACCGCTGAAGGTGAGAGAACTTGTCTCCTCCATAGCTCCTGCCATCTGGTACATCATTTTCTACAGTTTCCCACATCTTTCTAATTTCACCTTGCTCTTTAAAAGATGTGTATGTGTTTATATGTGTACCTGAAGGTAGATATAGAGAGTTAAGCAGATGGGAAGATAGAAAAATTAATGACACCATTGCCTTTCTTAACTGTTTTATGTGCTTTTCTAACATGATAAAAAGCTTAAACTTAATTTTACCAATAATACTCTGATACTTTGCCTAAGGTTAGAATACTAGCTCAAGGACATTGTTCTTACATCTCTTCTCTCCTAATCTTTTGTGAGAAATCACAGTATATTTTTATCTAGGAGTATTTCAACCAAAAATGATGTCAAGAGTTGAGTCAAAGCCACAATGGTTTCAGGAAAAAAAAATGCCTTTCTAACTCTATGTTATAAAATTAAGTCAGAAAATAACTTTCTACAGGGTCCATGCTACCAATTTTATTGGATCAGAAAACTTTGGGCAGCTAGAATTTTTGTGAAATTTTCCCCTCAACACAATGAAAAAAAAAAAATTTTTTTTAATTGATGAGAAGAAATATACGTGACTATTTTAAAGATCTTTATAGAATAAAATATTCACAAATTGAATACCTCAGGAAGGCTGGAAAGAGACTTTCAAAATAATAATTTATTAAGGAAAAACACTAAATGTTTCTTATCAGGACTCAATATTGTTTTAAATAATCTACAATTAAGGAATTACGCACAGTTTCACATTTAATTTTCAAATTCTATCAACTTTGATGTTACTCAAGGAAATATGAATCTAAAGTAATATTATGGAGAGGAATAAATAAATAATTTTTATACCTTTAATATAAAATGTTTTTATTAATAATTTTTACATCCATAGCTACTTTGCTACTTTTCTTATGTACATGCATACAAACAAAAAAATAGGAATCTTCAGGTTAACATCATCAAGACTATGAACTTTCTCTTTGATCCCATTTTAGGATTATTTTGATGACTAGCAAGCATTGATTACCACTAATGACAAAATTAAATTACCCAGCTGGCCTAAGATTTCTCAGCTTCTCTTCGGATTATCTTCTGACTCTCAGTTGTATGGTTAATTACCTCATTTTCTGCTGTCATCTTTGTTGCAAACTGCTTGTTCCTTTGCAAATTGTGCAAAGAAAAAGGAAGAGGAAAAAGGATTTTTCAGGTTTGTTTTTTGTTTGTTTGTTTGTTTTGTTTTGTTTTTTTTACTTTCCTTAACACATAGTTTAATCTGCATGGAAACCCCATATGCTTTCACAGATAGCCTTTTTTTTTCTTTCTTTTCTTTCTTTCTTTTTTTTTTTTTTTTTAGAATAAATGTGCTATATTACCTAACAATGAAGTGACAATGACCATGGCAAAAATAAAACAGAGAAATAAATATAAAATCCACATGCATAAGCACACACTCCACATCACCAAAAAAGAATAAAGGAGTTTAAAATAACTGACCAGTTTCTCAAACATGCCTCCAAAACAGAGTCCTCCTGGATCATGGTATTACTTTATATCATTTATTTTACATACTGAGGAAATAAGATAATAAACATTTTTCAGATAACTGATGAATACTCTTGATTACCACAGGTAAAAACAGTCATCTTTTATCAAATAGTTTTAAAAATTGACTTCAGTTTTCTATTCTTTAAGCAAATTATTCTGTAAATAACGACTTTTATTTAAAAATTGGAATAGTCACTGTGAACATGCAGTGAGGCAGCAATACCTTTGGGACTATTTAAAAATGGCCTTTAACTACTGTGTTTTGAAGTTCTCATCCATGAGATATATAGATATAGCATCTTTTTTTCTGTCTAAACTCACTTCCTCAGCTATACGTGATGGTTCACACTTGTAATGCTGGCAATATGAAAGGCTGCAGCAGGAGGATTACTTGAGGCTGGGAGTTACAGACCAGCCTGAGAAACATAGCAAGATTGTCTCTACAAAAAAATACCAGACGATTTAGCCAGGCATGGTGGTGTGCATCTGTAGTCCCAGGAAGGCTTAGGTGGAAGCATCTCTTGAGTACCAGGAGTTTGAGATTTCGGTGAGCTATAATTGTGCTACTGCCCTCCAACCTGGGGAGCAGAGCAAGACCTTGGCTCAAAAATAAATAAATTAATTAATTAATTAATTAAAATTATACTCACTTCCTCTGGAGGAAGTTCTCTTTTGCCATATGGTAGCTGCTGTCCTCCCATCTTCTTTACTTCTTAGGTCTTGTTGCCCTTCTACTGGTTTAGTTTCTGAACTACAGATTTGAAAAGAATTACTGTACAGGCCAAACATGTAGGCAGGCTAATAATTTAGTGTTTCCTAAAATATGTTCTTTAAATATTTATCCAATATTTATTAAGATAGTAGCCTGAATGTTGCCTTAGGGAAGGACAGAGAAGAAAGATGGCTGATAGCAGGGCTGACCCTTTCTTCTACTGTTCTAACCTGTGCACTTTGTCCCCCAATTTTTGTACCTCATTCAGCTCTTCTTTTACTTTTTTTCTAAAAAAGTGTGTGAATTAAACATCTAAATATCTACTACCTGTATTTAATAATTGATAACCTTTTGCCATACTTGCATCATCTATTTTACTTGCTGATGTAGCTTAAATTACAAACAATAGGTCATGTCAGTCCTATGTATCTCAATATGAATCTTCATAAAATAAGGAAATGTTCTCATGTAAATACAGAATTATTGTTATATCTAAGATAATTAAAATATATTTTAATGCCCTCTGACAACCTGAATTTAATGAGACCTGTCTTCCTTGGATAGTAACATAGAGATGGAGTATCCATTGTTATGCAATCTGCTCTCTGGAGAATTACTCTCACGCTAAGGTCAACCCAGACCTCCTGAAGGCGTCTCTTTACCACACAGAGGGCTTTTCTTAAGAGAATATGAGATTCTGTCCATTGTGTTACATCCCCAATATTATTTAGAGTAGCAGCAACCATTTAGCTGTCCATCTATTTCATTGTCATTCCAAGCCTGGAAGGTCTTAAAGAAAATGCCCTAATTTTGATCTGGGATAGAAAAAGAACCATCAGAACTCGACACCACAATTGGAGTTCAGGGGACTAAGAAATAAATCAGGGCCAAGACATACTTTGTGATCAAGCTTGCAAAGTGGAAAGAAAGCCAAAACATTTAACATCTGTGAAACTGACTCTTGCACATGACATTCCAAGCTTTATAATTCTGCTGCTTAAATAAGCCACAATAGGAATCTTAGATTTTTGGTCAAAATGAATTTAGCATCCTCTATGATTTGTGCAGCTTGCTATACCATTCTACCTCTTCGGCAGTAGTAACAGTGTTTTTATTGAAGTTGAAACTGTGTGCACCAAATGCTAACTGGAGGTATTAAAACAGTCATGAATCAAGGCTAAGACAGATCATATCTTCAGGGCTCTGTGCCCTTAGATGTGTGGTTAGAATGAAAATTGCAGTTCTTATACACATTTGTTCCCCAAGGGAACATGAATTTGGAAGAGCAGAAGCTGCCACAAAGACTCATGAGTAGAAGATAAAATGTCCTTTTTCATCTACAAGACAAAATTTGATGTTCACAGCAAAGAGGAGCTTCTTCACGGGGGATTTCCAAGCATTTGTGATGATGATATTGAAGTCTATATTTTAATGATGGCAAATAGATGATATTTCTTTGGAAATTAAATGCTTCGCAGTGGTGGGCCCCAACTACAGAGTAACCTTGTCTGCTAAGTGATTAGTGGAAAAGAAATTGTGGGAGGAGGAGATACGGTATCTGGATGGCAGAATATTGAACATAATTTACAGCCTGACAGTGCAGAAAGCCACATGAATGACCAATATAATGAGGATGCATGCCTTTATGAACATTTTTCTCATCAAGAAAGTCAAAATGAAAACAACGTTGAATACTTTTCTATAGAAATTCAAACAGAATTAGCATTGCCCTCATTGGGTTCAAACTTTGGCCTTGCAGCTTACTAATTGGGTAATATTGGGTACTAAAACTCAACCTCTTCAACTCTAAAATAGGGAATCTACCCCCAAAAAGTGATTGTGAGGATTAATTAATTAAATATAAGACAAATTATTTAAAAATACATATTAACCTTTATCCATGTGGTTTATTTAGGGGAGAGGGATCTGGTTGACATTTTGTAATTATACAAACATCCAAATGCCTTACTGTGGTAGCCTCTAACTTGACCCCAGCCCAGTGGTCCTCACCTCCTGGTGTTCATGGCCCTGTATCCCCATTCCAAAATGAATGAGGTCAACCTATATAACCACTAGCGTATTTTAGAAACTATTATATATCACTTATATGGCTAGATCACAAAAGACATTATGGCTTCTCTCTTGCTCTCTCTTGGAACACTGTGAGGAAGGCCAAGTGTCATGTTGTGAGGACATTCAAGCACCCCTGTGGAGGGAATGATATGGCAAGAACCGAAGTCTCCTGACAATAGCCAACAAAAAAACTGAAGCATCCTGCCAACCTCCTTGTGAGTAAGCCATCTTGGAATTAAATTCTTCTATCTCATTCACACCTTTAGATGACTATAACCCTAGTCCAATTTCTTGGGCACAATCTCATGAAAGACTCTTCTCCAGAGCTATACAACTAAGCCACTCCTGAATCCTTGACTCACAGGAATTGCAAAATAATAAATGTTTGTTGCTTTGAACCACTAAGATGGAGTAATTTGTTAAACAGGAATATGTAACTAATACACCTCCCATCTTAAGCTAGGCTAGAAGTGAAAAGATCTATGTAATCTTGGTAATGCAATCAGCAATGTGTATCAAGGTATTTTCATGTTGATTGAATCCCAGTGTAATGAAAGGTTTGCAATTAATACATGACAATACTCAGTCAGGATATAAACTAGCTAATTTAAAGACTGTGATAGAAAGTAGGATGATTGAGAACTAGGAGAGTAGAGGGATTGAAAAAATTTGAAGCTGCAAAGGTGCTATGATCTGAATGTTTATGTCCCCCCAGTATTTATATGTTGAAATCCTCACCCCCAAACTGATTATGTTAGGAGGTGTGGCTTTGGGGTGGTGAGGAGGTAATGAGGGTACAGCCCTCATGAATGGGATTAGTGCCCTTATAAAGGAGCTCCCAGAGAGATGGCTTGCTCCTTCTGTCATGTGAGGTCACAGTGAGATGGCAGTTGTCTATGAGAAAGTGGGCCCTCACTACACACCAAATCTTCTGGCGCTTTGCTTGTAGACATCCCTGCCTCCAGAACTGTGAAAAATAAGTTATATTTTTATAATCTTTATGCTTTTATGAAGTCTATGATCTTTCATTAGAGGAGCCAAGAGTCTTGCAGGCAAGAATGCAGAAAACAATCTGGCAAGTAGGAATTCTAACAAGGTAAGGTACATGTTTTATCTTTCTGTATATTAGAGGCAATAATGTGACATCTCAGCCAGCCACAACTTACTGCAGGCCAAAATCATCCATATGAGAATATTTGGTGAGATTCTTTCAGACAAAGAATAATCCAGGGTTTGCATGTAGTTTGGTGATGTGACAAATCCTCATTGACTATTGCCTCTTTTGGGATATGTTTTGCAGTTCTAAACTCTGGCTGGCATCAGGAATGTGGCTAAACTCACCACTAATATTGAAAAAAGACAGCCCTTTCTTACTTTCAGAGAATTTTCTATATCTCATTACTCCATGAGGTGAAAGACCAGGATTAATACCCATTATTTATCTATGAGCCAAGAAAGCTGGATGGTAGTTTCTTTTGCTGTGCAGAAGCTCTTTAGCTTAATTAGATCCCATTTGTCTATTTTGGTTTTTGTTGCCGTTGCTTTTGGTGTTTTAGTCATGAAGTCCTTGCCCATGTCTATGTCCTGAAAGGTATTGCCTAGGTTTTCTTCTAGGGTTTCTATGGTTTTAGGTCTAACATTTAACTCTTTAATCCATCTTGAATTAGTTTCTGTATAAGGTGTAAGGAAGGGATCCAATTTCAGCTTTTACATATGGCTAGCCAGTTTTCCCAGCACCATTTCTTAAACAGAATTCTTTCCCATTTCTTGTTTTTGTCAGGTTTGTCAAAGATCAGATGGTTATAGATGTGTGATAGTATTTCTGAGGCCTCTGTTCTGTTCCATTGTTCTACATATCCATCTGACATAAGGTTAATATCCAGAATCTTCAAAGAACTTAAACAAATTTACAAGAAAAAAAACAACAACA
>NW_012108264.1:837400-893520 GCF_000951045.1 Mandrillus leucophaeus | reverse complement strand
AAGACACATGCACACGTATGTTTATTGCAGCACTATTCACAATAGCAAAGACTTGGAATCAACCCAAATGTCCATCAGTGATAGACTGGATTAAGAAAATGTGCCACATATACAGCATGGAATACTATGCAGCCATAAAAAAAGGATGAGTTCATGTCCTTTGCAGGGACGTGGATGCAGCTGGAAACCATCATTCTGAGAAAACTATCACAAGGACAGAAAACCAAACACCACATGTTCTCACTCGTAGGTGGGAATTGAATAATGAGAACACTTGGACACAGGGCAGGGAACATCACATCCCGGGGCCTGTTGTGGAGTAGGGGACAGGGGGAGGGATAGCATTAGGAGAAATATCTAATATAAATAATGAGTTAATGGGTGCAGCAAACCAACAGGGCACATATATACCTATGTAACAAAGCTGTATGTTGTGCACATGTAACCTAGAACTTAAAGTATAATAATAAAAAAAAAGTTATTTGTATATTTTGAATACTAGTCATTTATCAGATATATGTTTTGCAACAATTTTCCTTCAGTCTGTAGCTTGTCTTTTCATTCTTTTAGAGTGACTTTTAAAAATTTTTAATGAAGACTAACTTACTATTTTTTCTTTCATAGACTGTGCTTTTGATGTTGTACCAAAAAAGACATCATTGTCAAATCTAAAGACACGTAGATAACAAAGGAGATCTTTCCCCATAGAAATGTTATAGTTTTGTGTTCTACATTTAGGTCTATGATCAATTTTGAGTTAACTTTGTGAAATGTGTAAAATTTGTATCTAGATTTTTTTTACACGTGGGTGTCCAGTTGTTCCAGTACCATTTGTTGAAAAAATTACTATTTTCCCATTGAATTACCTTTGTTCCTTGTCAAACACCAGTTGACTACATGTGTATGAATCTATTTCTGGGTTCTATATTCTGTTCCATTGATGTATTTGGCTATTCTTTCACCAAAACCTTACTCCCTTGATTACTGTGGCTTCATAGCAAATCCTGTAGTTGGGCAATATCAGCCCTTCATCTTTGTTCTTCTCCACAACAATGTTGTAATGGCTATTCTGGCTCCTTGCCTTTCCATATAAGTTTTAGAATCAGGCTGCTAAAATCCACACAACAATTGAAACCATATGGAAAATAAGAGGTAATAAAATCAGAAATCTAATAAATCTAAAATATTTCCAAGTTAAAAACAACACAAAACAATGCACTGGAATTTTGATTAGAATTGCATTGAACCTAGAAATCAAATTTGGAATAATGAATATGTTTATAATATTGAGGTTTTTTAACCATCTTCAAGAAATATCTTCATGTATATGCATTTTTTCTTGCATCGGAATTTTGTAGCTTTTCTCCTATAGATCTCATACATTTTTAGACATATATCAAAGTATTTCACTTTTATGGGTATTAATGTAATGGTATTGTGTTTTTAATTTCAAATCTCACTGTTTGTTGCTGATCTATAGGAAAGTGATTGACTATTGTATATTAATCATGTATCCTGCAACCTTACTATAGTTGCTAATTAGTTCTAGGAGAATTTTTTTTGTTCCTTTTGTCTATTTTTCAGATTTTCTACATAGACAATTATGACATCTGTGAAAAAAGTTTTATTTTTTTCTCCTCAATGAGTACATCTTTTGTTTCTTTTCCTTGTCTTAATGTATTAGGTAGGACATTTAATATGATGTTGAAAGGGAATAGTGGGTGGAGGAATTGCTGCCTTTTTCCTGATTCTAATTGAAAATCTAGTTTCTCACTATTAAATACGATGTTGTCTGTAGGTGCTTAGTACATGTTCTTTATTAATTTGAGCAAGATTCCTTCTATTCCTAGTTTGCTGAGAGATTGATCATGAATGGATAGTGAATTTTGTTAAATGCTTTTTCCGCATCTAATGATGTAGTCATATTTGTGTTCTTTAGACTGTTGATGCAATAAATTACATTGATTTTTTAAAAAGTTGAACCAGCCTTCCATACCTGGATAAATATCACTTGTTCATGGGAGATAATTATTTTTATACATTTTTTTCTTCAATATGCTAATATTTTGTTGAGATTTTTGCATCTGTGTTCATGAGAGAGATTAGTCTCTGCTTTTCCTTTCTTGCAATGTATTTGTTTGTTTTTTATGATGATAATACATCCACCTAAGCCCCAGGTTGTGGCCACAGGCAGGGTAGCCTGTTTTCAGGGTGCTTGTCATGCACTGCTCATCCTGCTGCTGGGTGTGATGGGGTTGCTGCCAATGGCTCATGTTTTGGCCCTGGCAGCAGCAACCAGCAAAAGTGGCAGCTGTGAGTGGGGAATGTCAATGGCAGGGGTATTCCCTGCAGGGCAGGATGCAGTCTGGTGGGGGACTGGGTTCTCAAAGTGGCATCTTGTTGTAGCTGCTTAGGACTCAGTGGTGTATGAGACTCATCATAAGCACCTCTGGGGCAATGTTGTCATATGGTTTCCAGGCAGCTTCCTATGTTAGTCTTAGAGACTGTGAGGGTCAAGGGGCTTTCCTTTGGCTAAAATGGCAGGAATTCATGGTGGGAAAGTGGACTGCTGGGAATCCTTCACTTACTCTTTCCTTGCATTGGGATCCTCTCCAGGCTGCCAGCTGATCCTGGCTAAAGAGGCCACCTCTCCTTCCTTCCCTTAGGTGGTTTTGTCACTTCTCTGTTGAATTTCAGTGTTCTCTCTTAGAGGATCTATTTGTGAAGTGTGATTACTTGCTATTTTGGTTCTTCTCTGAGTAGGAGGTGAGTACCAGATGCCTCTAGTCAGTCATCTTGAAGAAACTGGACATGATGTACTGGGGGAAAAAATGGAAGTAAATACACCTTTAAGGGTGAGATCTTATGTTTTTGTGGCTAGGAATTAGGCTGTGTCACTTCTTGCTATAGCTATATGGGTCAGAAGCGAAGATTTCTTCTGGTATCCTTTTTCTTGTTTCCTCTGTCGTCTTTGGGTTTCCCTAAAGACTTCTCCTTGAGTAAGATCTGAGATGTGCAGTTCATTCAGGTGTATTCCTCTGTTATTTATACAGCAGCCCTATTGATGTGGTGATAAGGTTTAGGGGTAAAGGAAGAATTCTAAGGTCCTGTTACTATGCCTTATTCCTTTTGTAAGCCTCTAACTTTGGGCTACAGCCTTCAAAAGTACTCTTCAGTCTCTCCCCGCCCCTTAAATGAGGCAGTAATGCTAGAATAGTTTGGATTTGTGTATTTCCCTTCCCCTATGATGGAAGCTGGAGTGAGCTGCAGTTCAGTATTTTCTTTCTCTTTGGTTGGTTAGACTAGTAAACTCCATTTGGGGTTAGACTCAGGAAAAATACTTTCCTTTAAGGGAAGTTCATGTTAAAAAGAGCATAATGTTCTGAGCATATTTCAGATGGCTACTTTCCCTTCTTCATGCCAGAAGCACACAGGAGGTTTTCTTTGTTCTTTTTTTGTGAAAACCTGGTAGATTCCTGGAGGAAAGACTCACAAAAGTATGAGGGTCTCACTAAGACAGGGCCCCTGTGGATTTTTTTGTAGCTCTCAAGCTTATCCACAGTAAGCCTCAAGCTATTCCTCAATTATAGTTAAATGTTTCTATCTCTGTACCGGCTCAAGTGATGCAGTCTGCTCCTAGGCTTCTGCCCCAGTAAGCTGTGATTCTCTGTATTCACCTCTCTTTCTCTATAGTTTGGGAAGAAGCAGTTTGCCCATTGACTTCTTTGATGGTGCTAACAGGAATTAGTCATTATTTTCAGTTCGGGCTTTTTTGTTGTGAGAATGGTAGTGATGGCTCTGAGCTCTTTACATTCCGGACTTGAGGTCCTGAATTGTTTTTAACTGATCTGTGGAGGGAAGCTGTACCTCCCGCAGGGACTTTATGCAAAGAGAAGCTAGTTTTAGCCAGGGTTCTATAGTTGAGCCCATGGTGACTGCGACTTTAGTAAGAAAGATAGATTTCAGCATGTATTAAAGACCAAATGCTGAACAACTGAGGTTTATACATGGCATCAGAAGTTCATATTCTGAAACCAGGTGAAGAATGAGATAGGGACCAAAGTCTGAGCTTTGTCAGGTCCTGTATATCTCAGAAGTGGCACTAAATTAGGAGTTTTCCTGGGGTTATACCAAAAGGAAATCATTACCAAATCATCCTTGGGTACAGAAAATGTATAGAAAATGTTCCAAGACATAAAATTAAAAGATTTTGGTGCATATATAAGTTGTCCAATCATATATTGACCTAGGAGAGCAGAAGAATAAACTGATAGTTAGGAAAGGAATGGCCAAAGTCAATATGAGTGGAGAAGTGTGCTAGAGTGGTTCTACAAATAATTCTGTAAACATAGCCTGTCTCCCTCAATACCCTCTCATGTACTGCTCAGTCTGTTTCAAAAGATCTTGGTTATAGCCACTAAAGAACAAGTGGTGGTGTCATCTGTCACATATCAAGAGAAATCTGAAAGGCTGCTCACCCTCCCACTTCAAAACACTCTTCTCATTTGTAATACAGTCTAAAATTCTACCTGTAGAAAGTTCTTAAGATTTCCCCTTACTGTGACACTCTGTAAAACATGAATACTTCTGAGAGGACCAAAACATTTATTTTTACCATATTTCTATCATGTATCAAAACACTATTCATAAGAGGAACTAGATTATGATAACTGGGTACTTGGGGAGGGAGAGGAAGAGGAGGAAAAAAAGAGTATTGAAAGCTGCTGATGCCTTACAACTCAGGAAAGGTGAATGACAATTTGATTTATTTTAAATTTTGTATATGGGTGAAAATGTAGGTATATAAATACACATTATCTGGAAGTGATTTCATCAATCTCAGAATATCATATCATTTTATTTGAACCTGTTATACAATAAATAGGATAGTTGTCCTCTACTGTCCATGAGGAGTATGTTCCAAGATCCCCTATGGATACCTGAAGCCATAGAAGGTGAATCTAAGTTCCTTTTTTGATAAGATGGGGGGGCAGGTACTTTACTTGCAAATGTCTATTGCATATTATACCTATGTTTTGTTAGCCATAATACATCTTAAACTTTTAGAGTTCAAAAGTTGTATCTCATAGATTATGATTGAAGGAAAAAATTCATCAGTCACTTACACACTTATTTAGGCATTTTTTTAATGCAAGATATGTAAAGTGCTAGATCAGATATATGAAAGTAACCATTAATATTTCATGGTAACGATTCACTTGTAGATAACTGCTGTAGGAGCTAAACCCTTTCATATACAGAAGATTTAAAGAAACTAAGTACAGAACCACAACTAAAACAAAGTAGACTCAAGGACCATATGTGCACCATAAAATCGGAAAATTCCCTTAGCAGTTCTTTATGGTCCCCATTAGGTACTTATTCAAAGGCAGATTCAGGACAAGAGGGAAATAGTAAAAGAGTCTCAATACTGCACAGCAGTTTGCTAAATTTCACCAGGTCTCTTGCTGATAATGAATCTCATACGTGTTACTTTGTAAGTGGAGTTGACTGAAATTAGAAAATGGATAAGCAAAAACACTCTGTGGCTCTTGGAACTTTGGAGATTCAAAAGCAATTCACCTGCTAATGTGTTGCTGATTTGTAAGAAAAATAGTATCTCATTTTTCTTTATCAGTTTTAGTTTTAACCAAACACAGGGCAATAAATTGAGCACCACATAAGGTTTAATACCTGCCCCATATGCCAGTAGTAAAGTGGTATCCTTGTAGTTTTGTGTTTGTAAACACAGTTATATGAGAAAACATTGCCTTTAATTTAAGTAAACAATTAAGATATTGACACAGTTGTCATTATAACAACAGAAAACATAATATGGCTCTGTGTGTCTCTTCTCTTCTCTCTCTCTCCCAACAACATTGAGGTTTATTGTATAAAAATAAGATTATAATAGATAGACCTAAATCTGTCAGTACTCAGAGACTTAGATTTCTGACACAGTAACATGTTTGCATTGGCTTCTAACACAGAGTAAAAGTAAATTGTATATGATAGATAGCTAGGTAGGTAGATATGTAGGTAGATAGATACATAGATGATAGCTAGGTAGTTAGCTTAATTTGTAGATGATGATCATGATGAAAATAGATGATAAAGATAGACAGATGATAGATAGATAGATAGATAGATAGATAGATAGATAGATAGATAGACAGATAGAAAGACAGAAGCAAAGCAAGTCCCTCTCTCTCTATCCCACAATAGCAATATCTTTGAACAACAAGATACTCTTTGTTATTTCAACTCTTTGAACAACTATCTCCTTTACGTGAATGAGAACCAAATGAAGAAAGTATCTTGTAGATATTTTTCTTGGGGTGGCTCATTTTTAACTCAGGACTCTTTGGTTCTCACAATATTAACTAACATTACCACTGCCATTACCATTACCATAACATAGCACTATCATTTCACTGTCTTCTACACTTGCCTGAAGAAAAAAAAAAAAATCTTGGTTATTGTTAAAAGCATAAATTCTGCTCATCAAACAGAATCGGCTAAATCAGACTTCCTCAGGGTAAATACTTTATAATCTTCATGTTTGACAGAAACCCCAGGCAATTCTTATTATTAGGAAAGATTGAGAAATAATGATTAATTGTTTCATTTTATTTGAAATGTATCTGAGCAACCATCTGAAGTAGGAGTTATGAGATAGACGATATTCCAATTATTACAAATGAGAAAATTGACACTCAGAGACATGTAATACCATGGTGAAGGTCACACAGCTAAAAAGTGGCAGAGCTAGATCTTAAACCCACATATTCTGGCTCCAATTTTTGTTTGTTTGTTTGTTTGTTTGTTTGTTTTGAGACAGGGTCTCACTTTATCGTTGCAGGCTGGAGTACAGTGGCACAATTTCGGCTCACTGCAGCCTCGACCTCTTGGGCTCAAGTGATGCTCCCACCTCATCCTCCCGAGCAGCTGGAACTACAGGCATGCACCAGCACACCTGGCTAATTTTTGTATTTTTCTAGAGATGGGGTCTCACTGTTTCCCAGGCTGGTCTCGAACTTCTGAGCTCAAGCGATGTGCCTGCCTCAGCCTCCCAAAGTGCTAGGATTACAGGTGTGAGGCACCACAGCCAGCCTCTGGCTTCATTTTTTTTTTAATACTTCTCCACCAAATGCTGAACCACTTGCTACACTGCTAATCACATGGAAGCTACTCAAGATAAAGGCTCTGGAAAAAATTGCAAAGTAAAACATAACCTTCTCTCATTACTCACTGAGGGTCTATACTATCCACTGGTTCTCCTGTTCCTTGCGCAGAAGATTCCTGGAAACCTCTGACAAGCTGAAGCATTCCATTACAATCTCCTACTAGGATGACTCTGTTTCCTCTGGAAGGGCCCAGGCTCCAATGCTTTCTTCCCTTGTCCAGCCTCCTCTTTCCTCTGCACTCATTCTTCCAGGCAGAGGCTGAAATGTAAGATGCAAAAATCACTAGTGTTTAATGAACTAAAACTAGAAAACTGGACTCTCTCTGTGGCCTGAGGCAAAACATTCTTTGTGTTGCCCATGTGAATTACTTAATCTGATCAGAGACTCTACAGCTACAAGAATTTAGTAGTCAAACTCCTTATTTTAGAGGAAAGGAAACTAAAATGCTGAAAAGTAATTTAGTAATTCAAATGGAACTGTAAACCTAAAATGTGTAAGGTAATATGTACGAGCATATACTGTCTTTCTTTGTCCCTCTTTTAAGTTGAGCCCTCCTTTGCCTAACCCACGCTGACCACAAAACAGTTCATTCTCTTTTTGATACCACTTCTCCAGGCCAAACATTTCCCTGAATACTTAATATACATTATTTCACTGAACTTCAAAACAACCTTTCAAACAAAATGATTTACATGTTAGAAACTTATTTCTTTTTGGCAAAAACAAGAATAGGATCAAGACAAGATTCAAATTTAGATATTTTTAAATTGCAAAACGTGCCCCTCCTCCCCTTCTCAAATAGTGGTCACTTCTCAATCTCCACTTTTCTTATTTTTTAATAAATTTTATTGTTTATATTTAAGATATGCAACATGTTACAGGATACATATAGATAGTAAAAAGGCTAGTACAGTGAAGCAAATTAACATATCCATCATCTCACAGTTATTCATTATTGCTTGTTTTGTGGCAAGAGCAGCCAAAATCTACTCATTTAGCATGTATCTCACATACAGTACAATTTTATTACCTTGTTGTATAGTGCCCGTGTTGTACATTAGATCACTAGACTTGTTCATCATGCACATTTGCTGCTTTATATCCTCTGACCTATACCTCCCCCATTACTCCCCAAGCATCACCCCTGGTAATCATTGTTTTATTCTCTGTCTCTGTATATTTGACTTTTTTAAAGATTCATCATATAAGTGGTATCATGTAGTATTTGTCATTCTGTGTCTGACTTGTTTCACTTAGCATAATGTCCTCCAGGCTCATCCATGTTGTGACAAATGGCAGGATCCCATTCTTTTTTAGAGCTGTATAATATTCCATTGTATATACATAACACAGTTTCTTTCTCCATTCATCCACTGATGAACACTTAGGTTATTTTCACTTTTCAAAATGCAAAATGCTTCTAAAAATAGTTCAAATAAGTATATGCTAGAAAACAATGCTCTTGTGTACAAAGCTAAATAATAATTAATAGTAAAGGTAATAGATGAAGGGTAACAGATCCATGATGCAAAGAAGGCTCGGTGGGCTGGAACAATTAACTAAAATCAACCAAATGAAATGTTAACCTACCACACATGTCTGAATTTAGGTGTAGAGCAGATGCACAGACACTGGATAAAAAATGCTAATGGTCAGGGCACAGTGGCTCATGCCTATAATCCCAGCACTTTGGGAGGCCAAGGAAGAAGGACTGCTTGAGGCCAGAAGTTAGAGACCAGATTGGGCAATAAAGTGAGACCCTGTTTCTATAAAAAATAAAAAGTAATTAGCCAGGTGTGATGGGGTGCCACTGTAGTCCCAGCTACTCAGGAAGCTGAGGTGAGAGGATAGCTTAAGGCCAAGAGTTTGAGGTTGCAGTGAATCATAAACACACCACTTTACTTCAGCCTGGGTGAAAGAGCCAGATGCTATCTCAAAAACAAAACAAAAACATCCTAATGTGATTGTTCAGCTGTCAAAAAGTATTAAATTCATTCATAGACTTGCATGCTGGGGAATATTCAGATGGACTTATCTTAAAAGTTCAACAAAATGCAAATAGTATTAACATGGAGCTGTGAAAGAAAATTTTAAAAAATGCAGCTAGTGAAGTAATAATGAAACCAGGAGGGCATGGTGTCCTGGAAGCAAAAGAAAAATATATTTCAAGATGGATGGAATTATCAATTACCTTAAATACTGTAGATGGCACTAGCAAGATGATGGAGAACTATTAGCCATAGGAAGATGTAGATTAACGGTGAGCTTGTTAAGAACTATTTACATACAGTTAGGGAGTCCAATGTCTAATTAGAATGGGTGGAAAACAAAATGCAAGGTGAGTATATGGAGACTACAAATACAAGAAACTACTTTCATGATTTTTTTTTTCCATGAATAGGATCAGAGAAATAGGACTCTAACTGCAAGGTTATATAAGGGTAAGAAAAAATATTTTTAAAGATGCTTTGAAAAAAGCAGGAAAGAGTGGAAACGTGGTGATTCAGGACAGAAAGTGTTTAATTGCAGAAATTAAATTCTTAAGATACTAATGGTGGATTAAATTTGTGGCAAAAGCTAACTTGGTCTTAAGTAGGAACATCATTTTTACTATAATGAGAGAAAATAAGGGAAACTATACTAAGGGAACTGATACAGTAGGGTAGTCGAATTTTTGGTGCAGTTGAAGTAATTAGCTTCTAATTCTGTTTATTGTATGCAAGGCCATCAGCTCAAACATTATGTGGCTGTGGATACTAAAGATTTGACAAAAAGACATGCAATTGTTACTTTAGAAAGTGACTAAGTGCATTTAATAGGAACGTTTAGCAGAATTGTCTTAATATGGAGACTGCTTTTGATACAGTGGACATAAATGTAAAGTAAGTCCTATCAATAACTCTTCTCTAAATATCGAGATACTCGTTAATAAATACAAAATAAAATGGCAGTTGAGCTTAATCAAGGTTCTGGATATTCCAGGTGAATAGAATTCCAGGAGAGAGAAAACAGAGAATTCACAAGGTCTGTAAGGGATCACATAGCTGGACTAAAGAATCGGGCGTTCTATTGAAAGTTAGGACTGGGAGTGATTGACCAATAGTGAAAAGGTGTTAAGACAAATGGAATACAAATTTTTATGCTTTTTGAGGATTGTCGGAAGAAAAATATTGAAGTAAATAAGCTAAAAGAAGAAAAGTTGATAATTAAAGATTGAAATATTTGAAACTAACATTTTGGGAGTAGTATAGTTATAGGTAATGACAAGATCATTCCTGGACGGTCAAGAGAGATAGGAGGAAAATGTTGGAAACAATCATTTAAAGGTTCTAAGAATGTAGGAGGTGGATGTATCATCAGTATGCATGAGGAAATCTTAAAAAAGTCATAGATGTGGAGAGAGAGACAAGAGCTAAGTATCCTACGAGAGAAGGAGGTAAACACGGTGTCTATAGATGGCAGTAATGGAAGTGGGAGCTAAGAAAGTCTGATGGTTGAACCTGACAAAAAGCTAGTGTTTTAAAGGAGGAAGGGAAAGAAATGGTTCTCAAGTTCTCTCATTTCTCAAGAAATGGTTCTCTGTATTCTCAACACAGAATGGAAAAGATACATGAGTTATAGGGAGTGTAGAAGAAAAAACAGGTCTCCGTTCAAGGGGTTATAGAGATGTATTTTCAGTGCAGCCACATTTCAGTTAAGCAAGAACATAAAGTGATCATTCAAGGAAGGGGTTGAGAACAGAATGGAGTATGCTTGCGACAGTGATTCCAAAAGGTACTGAAGGATTTGAAAAAGGTGGAGCATTGGGAGCTAAGATCCGATCACTAAATGTAAACAATTGTAGGGGGATAATCATTGGTATTACGCTGTATGGTATTGAAACTTGGATTTTTGTTGATATCCAAGGATACAAGCACAGTGGATTAATTCCAGAAATCAAAAAAGGGATTGAATACCCTAAAGCAGCTGTTCGTGGCCCTTGGGGAAGGGTCAATGCAGCAAAACATGGAATAACTAGAGACTGAGAATTCAGTTTTGTCCCTGAGTAAAGCAGCTGACTCGCAAAAGCTCAGAGGTGATTGGATGACACAATTTCACTTGAGAAATATATGAAAGATGTGAAGGTTCTAACTATCAGATCAATAAAAGCTGAAAACATGACTCCACTAAAGAAAACAATGTATTCTTTGATTGTGTCAATAAAAATTCACTGCCCTGCCAAAACGAATATACCCACTGGCTGATGTAACGTATCCAGCACACTAAGAATAATTCTGGGCTTTATTCTTAAAGAATAACATTGCTAAGTGAGAGTCAATCTCCAGATCCCTAACATGTGGTGGAAATCAGGAAGTTGTCAAGACACGTAGAAAGAGAAACAGGTCGTCAGTGCCATTTTATCAATAAGTAGAAAGTACTTCCACAAATATAGGCATCTGGACCCTTCGAGATATCTTAGGACCCTTTAAGCATATAAAGGACCAATTGCTTGGGAAATCTGATCTCTCCTTTTAAAATGATCTTAATAAAAATGTAACCTGTGCTATGTTTCAGAATAATCTAGGAAGGTTATTAAAAAGTGTATGCTCCTGGGTCCTTTGTCAAACCCATCCAATCACACTGAGAATGGATCCAGAAATCTGTATGTTTCAACATGCACAGGGAATCTCAGATCATTAATGGACTAATGGGAGGCATTTGACAGGTGGTCAGTTTGGTGCCCCATGCCATGTTGGACAAGAGCTAGGCTTATCTTGGCTCACTGAAATATCTCAGGGCCCAAATCATGCCTGGCACGTAGTGCGTACTCAAACATTTGGTGAATTAATGACTGAAGAAATGAATGATTTCTCTAATATCCATTAAGCCCTCTATCCTCTCAACTACAACTCAGGATATTACTATCAATTAAACACTTCTGTTTCTCAACCTTTACCCAGACACCTCCTCACCAAATTTACCTGTTCCAAAATCTTTCTATGATTGAGCTCCTGCCAATTTAATCTTCTTCTAATTCACTCTTACCTTTAAATTCTGACCCTTGTGTTATAAGCTAACTAATAAGTAAGGGTGAACCCTTTCATTCAATTATCAACTTTGATGCTTGGTTAGGACAGTCTCACCTGGCCTGATAAGTCCTCAGAGCTTCAATCAAGCCCATCATGGTTAAACATGGCCATGTCAATACCACTTCTGGCAGAGCTAGAAATATGATTTGCCAAGGCTTAATGTGGTCATTCATTTCAAATAGCTGAAGAACAAATCCATGAAAAAGAAAATAGAGTTATTCTGAGTTTTTCTAAGAGAGATTTAAGATTAGCAGGAATAAGTTATAGAGAGAAGATTTTGATCCAAAATAAAGGACAATCTAAAATTAATCTTTCTACTATGACATCAATTGCCCAAAAGCAGTCAGCTCCCTTTACTAAGATAATTCAAATCAAAGCAAAATAATTTATCTGAAATAGAATCATAAAACTTGAAAGAATTTTAGACATCAATTCAATATACTACTTCAACCTCCATTCTATAAGTGAAATCTAAGGTCCAGAAAAACTGAGACCTATCTAAATTCATAGACCTTATTAAAGCCAGCCCGGGCAAGCTTATAATCCCAGCACTTTGGGATCACCTGAGGTCAGAGGTTCAAAACTAGCCTGGCCAACATGGCAAAACTGCATCTCTACTAAAAACAGAAAACGAGTTGGGTGTGGTGGCGCATGCCTATAATCCCAGCTACTTGGGAGACTGAGGCAGGAGAATTGCTTGAACCTGGGAGGCAGAGGTTGCAGAAAGCCGAGATTGTGCCCTGCACTCCAGCCTGGGCAACAAGAGTGAAACTCCATCTTAAAATAAAATAAAATAAAATAAAATAAAGTCAGTTGTAGGAACATAGCCTGCCCTGAGGGCTTTGTCCATATATCTACTCAAATTGTAGAAGTAATACCTGCTTTGATTTATATGACTCCAAATGTCTTGTCTAAATTCTAGGACTTAGGACTCTGTATTTTGAACTCGTCTTTTTTCCTTCTTTTTTGCTTATATCCAGAATTTTATAGTTAATTAATTTTTCATGGAAATGAAGTGAATCATGACTCTTGATTTGCGTATTTGCAAATTGAAGAAAAAAAATCAAAAACAAATCTGCCTGAAAACAGTATATGACAACCTGTTATTTACTGAAAAAAGGTATCTCTCTTTCTTTTTTTTAAGGTGAAATAAATTAAATGGCATCCACCGTCTTGTTGTGTGTAACATGATCCTCCCCTTGGGCTTGAGAATACGACTTTTCCAATGGTAGAAAGAGGAAATAACATTTACGGAATGTCTGCTTGCTAGGTGCTTCATATATGTAATCACATCTAATTTCATTTAATCCACACAATTTCTCTGTGAAATGGTTATTATAGACATTTTACAGATGAGGAAATTGGATTTTAAAATGGTTTAGTGCCATGCTGAAAGCACTATAGTTAGTATATGGTAGAACAAGATGTGAAATTAGATCTTAGGGGAACAACTTTTCTGATTAGCCCAGGACTGAGGAGTTTCCTAGGACATGAGACTTACAGTGTTAAACTTGGAAAAGTCAGGCAAACTGAGATAACTGCTCACCTTGGTTAGTCCTAAATCCAGAGAAAAGTGAAGAAAGTTCTCTCCTAAGATCACCAAATGCCAGTGACACAATTTTTTTTAGTGGGGAGAGGTGAGGGTGTAGTTTTGATGTGACATGTTAAGACATACAGATTTCAGGATCCATTCTCTGTGATTTTGATTGAATAGGTCTGGCATGAGACTCCAGAACACATACTGTTAATATCTTCCTAAATTATTCTGACACACATAGATCATAGGTCACATTTTTAGAAAGCGTTTCTAAGAAAGAGAGACTTCCCAAGGAGTCTCTCTTGTATACTCTTACAGGGTCCTACTACATCCAGAGGAGCCTGGCACCTGTATCTGCTGGCATCATTAGTAACATCTGATTTAAAGATAATCATCATTCTGGAGGCCTCTGTTCATATGTATTTGGCAGGAACTGGATAACTTGTCTTTTCCTTAATAGAAGATCCAAAGCCATTTTACAGCCTTTGCAGCCAAAGACCATGACTTAGGGACACCAAACAAGCACTGTCACCATTACTCAGGCATTGGAATGATCTCATCAACCCAGTAGTTCTCAAACTCTAGGTGTATAAGAAGCACATGGGGGCCGGGCGCGGTGGCTCACGCCTGTAATCCCTGCACTTTGGGAGGCCGAGGCGGGCGGATCACGAGGTCAGGAGATCGAGACCATCCTGGCTAACACGGTGAAACCCCGTCTCTACTAAAATACAAAAAATTAGCTGGGCGCGGTGGCGGGCGCCTGTAGTCCCAGCTACTCGGGAGGCTGAGGCAGGAGAATGGCGCAAACCCGGGAGGCGGAGCTTGCAGTGAGCTGAGATGGTGCCACTGCACTCCAGCCTGGGCCACAGAGTGAAGACTCCGCCTCAAAAAAAAAAAAAAAAAAAAGAAGCACATGGGGATCGGTTCAACATGGACATTCTTGTACTCTATATTCTAAGAGTCTGATTTAATTGCGCTGAAGTAAAATTCAAGAATACGCAATTTACACATCCTTTTCTCCCCGCCAGGTGACTTGGCTATCTTCTTGATTCTTTACCTGTGTTAAAATTACATTCATTCTTTGCTTATTGTGTATCCAACACAATATTAAACCCTGGCTTGTGGAGGGATATTTGGAAAATACTAAATTGTATTAAAACAAATCATAAACTACTTAAATAATTTTTAACTTAGAGGGCAATATATTCGATCATACAATTGCCTTTTGTTTATTTATTCTCTTTTTTGGTGACAAAATATCCATTTTGAAACTGTCCCAAAATAAAAGCATCTGCATGGGGAAAAATTACATTAGACATTTTGCTGATTTCTTCTCTTTGTCATTCATATTTCAGTGCTAATTTTCTAAAGTCTCTTACACAGAATAGTTTTAAATTCCATACAAGGCAAATTGGGCAAATTCCATTTCAGAACTGCAGTTGTGTTGACACACAGTAATCTTATTAGCAATAAAAGGATATTACCTATAATTGAATAGCTCTGCAATTAGCAAATTTCAGAGCCAGGGAACACCATCATTCTTCAGTTTTACATTTGTTTTTACCCACACCAGGAAATGTTTGAACTACCAACAAAACTATTAGCATGTTCTTGCTCTACTAAATGAAAAAATAACTTAATAAAAAACTGTTTCACCCAGAATAAATATTAACTACAGTTCATGCAGATAAGCTTAATTTAGCAATTAGAATTGTGTTGTACTCTTACTCTGACAAATAAAGTCTGCATTTATTTTATGCAACATAACATCTATGTCACCCCTAAATCTAATCGGGCACAATTCTGTGTTGACAATAAGGGCCCAGTTTCCATTTATTTAAACAAATATATCTGTGTGAAAAATAATTATTCATCTAGGCAAGTTATATTTGGTGTTTTCATGACAGCTGTATAATTGGGTCATTCTAATATTATAATGCATGCACACACACACACACACACACACACGTACCCACACAATTTCTTTAAAAATGGATTTAGGTACGTTCTAGGGCTCAACATCACCCATGGAACAAATTACATTAAAATTACAATTAACTTCCGCTCAACTGTCAGCAGAAATCGATGTTGCTGTGTACATATTGCCTCTTCCTCACTTTTATTAAGCCCCTTTCAATTACGAGGGAACATAAATTGGAGGGATGTTGCTATGTCATCTACAGTATTAAAATGTACGAGGAACATTGACCCTAGTCTCTAGAGATTATGTGAAAAGCCATTTATATGCACAGCTGTACAAATTGCCTGAGTTTAATGCTAAATTCCGTGGAAAATCATCTTTGCTGCTCTGCATCTGAGGAAGGACAAGGTTTAAATATTTAATGTGTTCCCTTACCAGACAAGCCCACTCAGCAGTAAATTAGTGAACCGGTCAGTACAGAGAGCTCTTTTTGGGAGTGACAGGTTTTGCCTTTAAATACAGGAAATGACCTGAGTTTACACTTAGCTGAAAACAGTAGCCAAGAGAAAAGCAAGCTGGGTTCATGCACATTGGCTTTGCTAGTGCTGTCTTCCATCACATGATTCTCAGACTGATTCTGAGGGCCCTGTCTGTAGCCTAGTCTTCAGATTGGTCACAACAGTGTCCCTTTCCTCCTTTCATCTATCTGACATTTCTTCATGTATATGGACTGATCTGGAAAACATTGTTTTGGGCATATGACTGAAAGA
This sequence comes from Mandrillus leucophaeus, assembly GCF_000951045.1. Classification (NCBI taxonomy): domain Eukaryota; kingdom Metazoa; phylum Chordata; class Mammalia; order Primates; family Cercopithecidae; genus Mandrillus; species Mandrillus leucophaeus. The sequence goes on along the minus strand of NW_012108264.1, from coordinate 877,036 downwards.
GCATCACCACTTCATGTTGTATGTGTGTGGTGGTGGGGAGGGAAGCAAAATCAACCTGTTCACTAACGGAAGCCTTATGTCAGAGTGTGGCTGTGAGGGTAACTGCCATCGTTAAAATCCCACGTGATTATGTACCAGCTGACTCTGTTAATTTACTTATCTTCATATCACTCAGCTTTCTCATCTGTAACAATTAAGAAAATTTCTTTTTATTTTCAAAAAATGAAGATTATAACATTTCCACAGGAATTTTTTAGGGTAAAAGACTTAGTAAGTGAAATATATTATTTATTTTGAAACTTAGCAATTTTCCAAAGTGACTATAACTTGAGTTATGACTTATTTTTAAAATAGCACATGCAATCTTCTTTACAGTGAGCAGAAACCTGTCTCCTCATTACCTCACCTTACCCAGGTAACTTATTGTATCTTTTGCCTTATTGAGACTCTCAAGAGACAGAATTAGTTGCCCAAGAGCTAGTGAGATTTTTGTCATAGATGATGTTCAAACGGAAGCTGGTAGCAATGTTGTAGAGAGCATTCAAGCTTTGAAAGTACAGTTACATCAAGACAACTCTCAACTGGAAGGTTAGAGGAGATAAAAATGGCAGTAAACTGGGGAGTGTGAAAGTCCAACTCAGGTGTCAGAATCACTAGGGAACATTTTCAAAATGCTCGTCTTGAGGGATAAGGAGAAGGGTAAAGGAGTCAGAAATTTCTCCTAAACTAGCCCTCTTCCCCAACCCTGCTTTGAAAATTACTAGGTCAATGGTACCCAAACCTGGCTGATCACTTGAATCATTCAGGTTGAGTGACATCTTGAGTCAGAACTGGAGATATTTGTCTAGACTGAAGAGTCTCAGCCCTGCAGCATTGCAGTCAGCAGGAGAGGGGGCTTTCAAAAACACTGATGGTTATACCTCCCCCAATATTAGTACATGAAGATGAATCTCCCAAAAGGTAAATACAAAGAGAATAGTAATAATAATATCAGTTATCACTAGTCTACTGAATAAGTTCATTCAGCCCTAAACAGCCACAGTGGCAGTGATTTGGGAAGTTTAATTAATTTGAGTAAGTTTACATGGCAGATTAAAGGCCGAAGTAGGACTCAAATCCAGTTCTTCACACTCTTGAGTTGGTTATGTTTTTACTTTATCATCATCAGATAGTTTTCCAGGTTCTTTGGTGCCCAATCCTGTTTGCACTAACAGACCATGCTCCTTTTCTTAAAAGCATTCCACAACAAAATTAGCTATTAGTACTAGCTTTAAGTCAATTTTTAACTTCTAATACCTTCAGACCTGAGACTCTTTAAGTTTCCTTTTGTTTACAAATTATAGTTGTGAAGGATTGGTGACTAGCTGGAGTCTAGTGAACCTCTCAAGAGTTACAATGCTTTGATTAACCTTATAGTAATTTAATATGCAATCATTCTTAATGCAAAGAAAATCAACATACCAGTTGTTGTTGTTGTTTTTTTAAAACAAGGCAACATGGCTGCTAACTCAAAAACAAACAAATCAGATTTCTTTTTTTAAATATAAAGGGTAATGAGAATTGTTTATATTTCATTTTTTAAAATAATTCCATATTTTATTTTAGATTTGGGGGTACATGTGCATGTTTGTTTCATGGGTATGTTGTGTGATACAGAATTTTAATATCTAGAGTGCTAAAATTGAGTTTGACATTTCTAAATTTCTTGCATCGACAATTAAAGTGGTTGTCATGCTTAAAAACATATCCAACTTCCACTTTTAGGAAGCTGGCATAGGCATACTTTTCCTCATTCCTCCCACTAAAATCTTTGTTTTTAGATAAAACAAACAGAGAAGACTCTGAAAGATAAGGAAGAGAAGGAAGACTGGCTAGGGACTCAAAGCCTGAATTTACCCCAGGGTAAATTATCTGGATTTTTTTTTTTTTTTTTTTTTGGTGTCATGTATCCCAACTTGAAGGTAAAGAAGTCAGCAAGCAGGAAATATCAAAAGGCACAGATCAAAAGAGACATGCACAGAAGCCTAATCTCTCTAGCCAAAGGCACAGAAAAGGGGCAGCCTAGCAAGACAATAAACTGCTCTACTCTAGCCAAATAGCACAGAATACAAAACTGTAGCCCTGCTCACACCCACACCAGGAAAGGTCAAATGGGAAGTCTAGAATTTCACCGTCACCAAATTATAACAAGGCACCCAAATGTTGCCCCTGCCTTGTTGTGGGTTTGTATCAGAAAAGTAAAATAGACAGCTGAGACCTTGATCCTTGCTAGATTGTAACAAGGGCCCACCACTGCAGTGTCAGTGGAGACCCTGCAGGGAGCCTGAACTTTTTCCTTCATGTGGTGGTAACAAGATGACCCTTATGTCTCTTCTCAGGTGTCTCATAGAGACAGGGTCTCACCACTCCTAGTGGTCAAGAGACCATTCCTCCCCATGATCTCAATGGAGGCCATGTAGGGAGCAGTGGTTATGTGCTTATACCCTCAGAAAGCTACCAGTGGAGGGTTAGAAGAGGGCCAGGACATTCAGTGAAGAGAAGTACCTTCTCAGGTGTCAACAGAGGCTGATTGGCAGACATAGAATTCTACCTCTACATGGAGGTGAACTTCCCTTTCCTCTGGTAGAGCAACAGCAGTGGAAGCCAGATAAAACAGAAGCTTTAAAGAGATTCGAGTCTCATAACACAACAACAGCAACAAAATGTCCAGATTTCAACTAAAAATAACTCATCATGCCAAGAACCAGGAGTATCTCAAACTGATGAATAATAATAATAATAATAATGCCATAATAGATTTCTAGGGCTGCAATAACAAATACCAAAGACCTTCAAAACTTCCTCCTTTATGTAAGCAATGAAAACACTGGTAAACTAAAACAGCATTTTTAGAACTCTGGAAAGCAACCAATAGCTTACAATAACAGTGAAAATCAGCAGCTTGCCAATCACTGAAAGGGGCAGAGCAGGATTGGAGTTCTTTCAATGCCTCATTTCCAGAGATTGCCATTATTATACTCATTTGATGATTCCTTGGAAGACTCCATTCACAAAACTTTCTTTGTTTAACCTAAGTCATAATTCACGAGTGTAAAAAGCCTTTCTGTTAGTATGTTTGTCAAAAACAATCACAGAAAATTATTTAACATTGCAGCTGCCTGAAGCACTGAGTAAAAATGGACAAATAATAGGCTAATGAAAGAGTTCAAAAGAAGAAATCTTGAAAATGAGTTGTCTATAGGGGTCTTTGAAAAGCTATGGCATATTCCTGGGAATCTAGAAATCCATGTTCATGTGTAGGGTCATACAGCACAATCAGGACACACTAGAGAAGAATCCAAGCTTTCACATCTAGCTAAACTTGAGTCTCTGTGTAAGCAGGAAGCGTAATGCAGACTTGTATAATATCTGGTTAGGTATTAATGACATGTGACAACACACACTTCAGCAGAGTGAGACTTACTGGCTTCAGCCATTTTAAGAATTTCCATTGAATCATTAAGACTTTAGTGATTACATATGACAAAGAAACTGCAGAAATAGTTTAGAAAAGTTACCAAATAAACAACATACAGCAACACCAACACACACTGGGGGAACAAGGGGAAGTAAGGAGAACCTGACTTCCAGTAATTACCTTTATATTATTTTAAATGTATGATTTTCAATAAAAAAAATTATGAGACATATAAAGAAACAAGAAAGTGCAGCCAGTACACATGGAGGGGGCAGGTTATCAATGGTAACTGTGCCTTATGGAGACCAGACGTTGACATTTTAAAAATTCATTGACTAAATTTTTCTCCAGTCCAGACATACTAGACAAAAATTTTAAATGAACTATTTAAGTATGTTCAAGAACTAATGAAAACTATGTTGAAGGAACCGAAGAAATGTGTGATTATGATGCCTCACCAAATAGAGAATATTAATAAAGACAGAAGAAAGACCCAAATAAAAAATCTGGAGTTTAAATGTCTAATGATTTCTGTTAAAAATGTATTAGAGGTGCTCAGAGAAGATTTAAATAGTAGAAGAATGAGTGAGCAAACTTAAAGATTGATGAATTAAAGTTATCTAGTCTGAGGAACAGGAAGAAAAAATGAATGAAGAAAAATGAACACAGCTTCAGAGACCTGTGGGGGACCTTAGGTATGGCAACATAGGCATAATTAGAGTCCCAGACGGAGACAGTGAACTAGTATAATGAATATTACAGGAAATAATCACCACAACTTCCCAAATCTGATTTTAAAAAAACCTCAATTTATACATTAAGTAGGTTCAGCAAATCCAGATAGGATAAGCTTAAAGAGATCCATACCTGGATACATTATAGTCAAATTGTCAAAGACAAAGAGAACCATAAAAGTGGCAAGAGAAGTGACACATTTTATTTAGGCAATCCACAATAAGATCAGTGCCTGATTTCTCATCAGATACCATAAGGGCCAGTAGGCAGTTGGATGATATATTCAAGGATGCTAAAATAGAGATCATCAACCAGTAATTGTATAGCCAGAACAATTATTCTTTAAAAGTAAATACTAAGACATTATCAGATACTCAGACAATAACAGAGAAATTTTTGATAGAATACTAAGTCAACAGGAAATGCTAAAGTGAGTTTTCCAGGTTGAAAGAAATGTATACCAGACAATAATGAGAATAAACATGAAGAAATACAAAACTATTAAAGATACCTACTAGGTAAATATAAAAGACATTATAAAGTTCTTTTTTTAACTCTGTTTTTCCTCCTGTCTAATTTAAACAACACCCATTAAAATCTGTTTTGATGGGCACACAACGTATACAGATTTGATTTTTATGAAAATAGCACCAAAGGATGGGAACAAAACAGAAAGACATATATAGGCTTTTTATACCACTGAATTTTTGTTTGTTTTAATCCAAACTAGATTGTTATAAATTAAGATATTCTTTGTAATCCCAGAGCAAATCAAGCACTAAGATTATAACTGTAAAACACATAGTAAAATAAATGATAAGGAAATGAGTGGTAAGCGATAATGTATCTATTTAACATGCAAAAATTTTAAGAGAACAAAGAAACAAAAAAGACATAAGCCATATAGAAAACAAATAGTAAGGCAGACATGACTCTTACCTTGCAAGTCATTATAATAAATGTAAGTGAAGTCGCAGGGCGCGGTGGCTCACGCCTGTAATCCCAGCACTTTGGGAGGCCGAGGCAGGCGGATCACAAGGTCAGGAGATCGAGACCACGGTGAAACCCCGTCTCCACTAGAAATACAAAAACTTAGCCGGGCGCGGTGGCGGGCGCCTGTAGTCCCAGCTACTCAGGAGGCTGAGGCAGGAGAATGGCGGGAACCCGGGAGGCGGAGCTTGCCGTGAGCCGAGATCGCGCCACTGCACTCCAGCCAGGGGTACAGAGCGAGACTCCGTCTCAAAAAAAATAAAAATAAAATAAATAAATAAATAAATAAATAAATAATAAATAAATGTAAGTGAATTGAACACTCCATAATGTAATGTACAGTTTGGGAGAAGAGACTTTTTAAAAATCATCCAACTATGTGGTGTCTACATTAGAGACACTTTAGATTCAAAGACACAAATGGATTGAAAGTAAAAGGAGGGAAATTATAAGCCATATGAACAGTAACAAAAACATGCTGGAATGAGTGTATTAATATGAGACAAAATAGATATTAAAACAAAAATTGTTATACAGACAAAGGAGAATATTTTATAATAATAAAGGATTAATCCATTAAGAAGATATAATAATTATAAACATATAGGAAACTGATAATGGAGGCTGAAAATATATGAAGTATGAGCTGAAAGAACTGAATAGAGAAATAGAGAATTCTATAATAGTACTTCTAGACTACAATACTTCACTTTGAATAATAGAAAAACTAGCAGGAAAATCAATGAGACAATAAAAGGTATGAACAATACTATAAAACAACTAGAACTAACAAATATCTATGAAACACTACACTCAACAACAGGATAGTATACATTCTTCTCAAGTGCTATCACATTCTCTAGAATAGATCATATGTTAGGCCATAAAACATATCTCAAGAAAACTTAAAATATTAAAATCATGCAAAGTATGTTCTCTGAGAACCCTGAAATAAAATTAAATGTCAATAAGAAATAGAAATATGTAAATTAAGCAACACACAATAAAACAACCAATGAGTCAAAGAATAAATCACAAGGGAAATTAGGAAATACTTTGAGATAAATGAAAGCAAAAACATAAACTATATTAATTTATGTAATACAGGTAAATGATGCATAGAAAAAACATTATCATTTTAAACACCTATATTAAAAGAAACAAGAAAAATCATCTCAACTCAAAAGCCCAACATCCCACCCTAAGAAACTAGAAAAATAAGGGCAAACTAAATCCAAAGAAAACAAAATTCTGAAAATAATAAAGATCAGATGAAATTCAATGAGAGTAAGAATATAAAGACAATTTTAAAAACTAGTCAAAACAAAGGTTGGTTCTTTGAAAAGATCAACAAAGTTAACAAATCTTTAGACCAACTAAGATGAAAGAATAAAGACTCATATTACTAAAATCAAGGACAGAGGAGAAATTACTAATTAAATCATAGAAATAAAAATAATCATAAGAAAATATGATAAATAATTTATGTCAATAAATTTACATAAATTTATAAAACTTTCTAAAATTTCTAAAAATGATGCAAACTACTAAAACTGATTCAAGAAGAAATGGATTATGTAAATAGATTTATAGCATGTAAAAATGTCTATTTAATAATCAAAACACAAAAAAGCCCAGGAACAGATGTTTCATTGATGAAATCTACCAAATGTTTAAACAATATTTAATGGCAATCCTTTGCAAACTCTTGTAGCTACTACAACAACGACCAAAATAGAAGTGCAGGAAATACTTTCCAAGTCACTTTATAAGACCAGTATTATATTTATTGCAAAATCAGAGAATAAGATCCCAAGAATATTACAGACTGTTATCCCTTATGATTATAGCTTCAAAAATTATTGACAAAACAAACTGAACCCAACAATATATTAAAAAAGAAACAAGACCAAGTGAGATTTATCTCTGGAGAGCAAGATTTGTTCAACATATAAAAATCAATCGATACAATATGCTTTATTAAATGGATAAAGGTCAAAAACCACATTATCAGCTCAAAAGACGTAGAAAACCAAAACTGTTCACATTAAGATGAAGAACAAGACAAAGGTGTCCACTCCTGATTCTTCTAGTCAACATTGTAATGAAGTTTCCAGCTAGGGCAAATGGTCAAGAAAAATAAATAAAAGGCACCCAGATTGAAAAAGAAGTAAAATTATCTCTACTTGCAGTTTACTTGATCTTGAATATGGAAAATCTTAAGGTATCTACCAAAGAAGTGATTAAATCTAATAAACAAATTCAGCAACATATCTGGATACAAGATTATATTTAAAACTCAGTTGTATTTCTATACACTAGCAATAAACAACCCAAAACAAAATTATAATGACCATTCTATTTACAATAGCATCAAAAATAAAATATTTAGGCATAATTTTTAATTTAAAATGTATACACTAAAATTTATAAAATATAATTTAAAAATAAATACACTAAAATTTATAAAATATAATTTAAAAAATAAATACACTAAAATTTATAAAATATAATTTAAAAAATAAAGAACCAATAAATGAAAAAACAACTATATTCATGGTTAAAAAAATCATGTTTTTGAGATTTAATACTCACCAAATTGATCTACATTTTTCAAAAAACCCTATCAAAATCCCTCTTGACATTTTTTCAAAAATCGATAAGCTGAATCTAAAATTCATGAGGAAACGCAAGTGACTCAGAATAGCCAAAACAACCTTAAAAAATATGAACAAAGTCAAAGGACTTATACTTCCTGATTTCAAAACTTACTAAAAAACTATACTAATCAAGATTATGAGGCACTCACATGATAGTAGAAAAATAGATCAATGGAATAGGATTGAGAATCTAGAAATGAGGTCATATGTTTATTCTCAGCATATTTTTAACAATTGTGCTGAGACAATTCAAGAGGAAGGAATAGCCTTTTAAGCAAATCGTACAAAGATAAGTGGGTAGCCACATGTGAAAGAATGAAGTCGAACTACTGTTTCATACCATGTTCAAAAATTAACTCATAATAGATCAAAGACATTAATGGAAAAGATAAAATTGTAAAACTCTTAGAAGAAAACATAGGTATATATCTTTGTGATGTTGGATTAGGCAATAATTTGTTTTTTTAAAAACAACAAGTTTTATTATCATTACTGAAGCTTGCAAGATGTATTGCCTTATTTAGTTCTAGATCTGGAAATATAATCAAATACATTTAGAATAAACAATATCACTTAACTACTAATGTTTGTGATGAAGTTTAAGATAATATAATTAGGTAATAATTTCTCACATATGACATCTAAAGTATAATCAACCAAAGAAAGATAAATTGGATATAATCAAAATTAAATATGTTTGTACTTCAAAGACACTATCAAAAATTTTAAAGGCAAAAAATATAGAAAATATATACATATCATAAATTTGATAAGGATCTAATAACCAGAATATGTAAAAAGATAAATAACCCAATTAAAAATAAATGAAGAATTTCAATAGAAATTTCTTCTGAGATGCTACACAAATGACTAATAAGCACATTAAAAAATGCTCAAAACAATTAGTAATTAGGAAAATGCCAGTCGAAACCACAATGAGATATAATTTTATGCCTGTGAGTATGAGTATATTAAGAAAAACAGGCAATGAGAAATGTTGGTGGCAATGTGGAGAAATAGGAACCCTCAAACACTAATTGTGGAAATGTAAAAAGTGTCCACTTTGGAAAATAGTTTGACAGTTCCGAAAATGCTAAACATCAAGTTTCCAGACAAACCAGCATTCCTTGGTCAGCATAATGTTCAGACATCTATTCTCATGTTTTCATTTTCTCTTTCCATGATATTGAGAATGAATATTTATTAAGATATTTCTGTATATCAAGTACTATTTAAATCACTTTGTATTAATCATTCAACTTTACAACAGCTCTAAATATGGAAGTGTTTTAATAAACATTTTAGGTTGATGAAACCAAGCAATAGAAGGGTTAGTTAACTTGCCTAAGATCATAAAACTAATAAGTTTAAAAGCTTAATTATAATCCCAGGGTCTCTGACTCTAAAGATTAAATTAGTATTTAAAAGAGGGAATCTGGTTCCAAAATGGTGGCATAGAAGCAAGCTGACTTTACTCTTCCCCACAGAAAACCAAAAACAAATATACAGCATAAAAATTACCATCAACACTCTCCCTGAACTCGAATATTGAGGATGAGACAATTCCCAGGGTCGCAGAGACATAAAAATATCCAAGCAGATGGTCAGAGAATCAGACTTCCATGGCTGCAGTTCCCCTTTCCTCAATCTGTCCATCACCAAGCATGTAAAAGATATCCCTCCAACTGGCTGTTTCCATACTGGAAAAGTTAGATGAGGTAGACAATCAGCTTCTTCACCATCTTGCATTCCCTTACTGCAGAACTGTATCTGCCTTAACACATAGGGAACATTGGGAGCACCTGAAAGGAGAAAGATGTCTGAGAGCAAAAGACAAAGGAGGGAGGCAAGACTACCATCCCCATCCCTGGAAACTCTGTTCTATAACAAAAGAGATGCCATATCAGAATAGCTCTTCAGCATCACTATGCAGATTTGTTCACAGGTTCCCTGACAAAAATCCTTAGCCAGGCTTCCCACACCACAGAAGTATCAACCCCCTTTTGGATCCTCCTTCCACCCCATTCAGGACCGGTAGTTATCTGATTGTTTATTAGAACCGAAGCTAAGCTGGGATTAAGGTGCCACATAGTGTCAAAAATAAGGCAGCAACCTAGTAGGAAATGAAAGAAATAAAGAAAATCAACAGATAAGTTATAGAGAATTTGTAAGCAAACATAATAAAAAACAAAACAAGCCAGAAAGAGAAGGCTAAATAACCAATCCTTCAATGCAAAGACCTACAGGTATATTAACAAGAAACAATAGCAAACATGGAATCATGACCTCAAGGACATCAAATAGGATTTAAAAAAAAAAAAAAAATCATGCAGAGGTCAGCAACTTCAAGGATTCAAGGAACATCAGCCCACAAATATTAGAAAGAACCAGTGCAAGCAACTGGTTCTTGTAACTGGTTCAGCAACTGGAAAAGCCAGAATGTCTTCTTACCTCCAAACAACCGCATTAGTTCTCCAGCCATGTTTCCTAACCAGCTGAGATGGCTGAAATGGCAGAAACAGAATTCAGAATATGGATAGGAATGAAGATCATCAACATACAACAGAAAGTTGAAAGTCAATCCAGGGAATCTAAGGATTACAGTCAAATGATACAGGAGCTGATAGACAAAATGACCTTCATAAAAAAGAATCAAGCTGATCTCATAGAGCTGACAGATGCTCTACAATAATGTCATAGTGCAATAGCAAGTATTAACAGCAGAATTGACCAGCCTGAGGAAAGAATCTCACAGCTTGAAGACTGACTCTCTGAAATAGCTCAGTCAAAAAAAATCAAAGGGAAAAAACAATAAAGAAGAATGAAGAAAACCTCCAAGAAATATGGGATTATGTAAAGGGACTCAAACTATGACTCATTGGTGTGCCTGAGATAGAGGGAGAGAAACTAAGAAACTTGGAAAACATATTTCAGGATGTCATCTATGAAAATTTCCCTAAGCTTGCTAGAGAGTCCAACATTTACATTTAGGAAATGTAGAAAACCCCTGAGAAATACTTCACAAGAAGACCATCCCCAAGACACATAGTAATCAGATTCTTTAAGGCTGAAATGGAAGACAAAATGTTAAAGGCAGCTAGAGAGAAGGGGCAGGTCACCTACAAAGGGAACCCTACTCAAGCTAACAGCACACTTGTCAGCAGAAGCCCTGCAAGCCAGAAGAGATTTGGGGTCTGAAATCAACATTTTTAAAGAAAAGAATTTTCAATAAATAATTTCATATCCGGCCAAACTAAACTTTATAAGCAAAGGAGAAATAAGATCCTTTTCAGAGAAGCACATGCTAAGAGAATTCATTGCCACCTACCTGGCTTACAAGAGGTCCTGAAGGGAGCACTGAATATGGAAGGAGGAAAGACTGTTACCAGCCACTACAGAAACGTACTTAAGTGCCTAGACCAGTCACACTATAAAACAACCATACAAACAAGTGTGCATAATAACCAGCTTACGACATGATGGCAGAATCAAATCCACACATATTAATATCAACCTTAAATAAAAATGGGCTAAATGTCCTCATTTAAAAGGCACAGAGTGGCAAAATTGGATAAAGAAGCAAAACCCAATGGTATGCTGTCTTAAAAGACCCATCTTACATGTAGTGACACTCATAGGCTCAAAGTAAAGGGATGGAGAAAAATCTAACAAGAAAATGAAAAACAGATCAAAGCAGGGATTGCTATTCTAAATCAGGCAAAACAGACTTTAAACTAACAAAGTTCAGAAAAGACAAGGGCATTACAAAATGGAAAAGGGCTCGATTCAACAAGATGATCTAACAGTCCTAAATATATATACACCCAACACAGGAGCACTCAGATACATAAAGTAAGTTTTTAGAGCCTATGAAAAGATTTAGATAACCACACAATGATTGTGGGATCCTTTAAGATCCCAGTGACCAGGCCGAGGCAGGTGGATCACAAGGTCAGGAGATGGAGACCATCCTGGCTAACACGGTGAAACCCCGTCTCTACTAAAAAATACAAAAAAAAAATTAGCCAGGCGTGGTGGGGGGCACCTGTAGTCCCAGCTACTGGGGAGGCTGAGAGGCAGGAGAATGGCGTGAACCCAGGAGGCGGAGCTTGCAGTGAGCCGAGATCGCGGCACTGCACTCCAGCCTGAACCGACAGAGCAAGACTCTGTCTCAAACAAAAACAAAACAAACAAACAAACAAACAAAGATCCCAGTGATAGTATTAGCTAGATCATTGAGGAAGAAAACTAACAAAATATTCAGGACCTTAACTTAATACTTCACAAAATAGACCTAATAGACATCTACAGAACTCTCCAGCCCAAAACAACAGAATATGCATTCTCACCAGCACATGGCACACACTCTAAAATAACTACACAATCGAGTATAAAACAACCCTCAGCAGATTAAAAAAAAATTCATACCAACCACACTGTTAATCCACAATGCACTAAAAATAGAAATCAATGCTAAGAAAATCACTCAAAACATTGAATAAAACTAAACAATCTGCTCCTGAATGACTACTAGGTAAATAATGAAATTAAGGCAGAAATCAAGATATTCTTTGAAACTCTTGAGAAAAATGTTACAACATACCAGAATCTGGGACATAGTGAAAGCAGTGTTAAGTGGGAAGTTTATATCACTAAACACCCCCATCAAGAAGTTACTATAGAAAGATCTCAAATTAACAACCTAGCATCACATCTAGAGGAAGTAGAGAAACAAGAGCAAACTAACCGCAAATCTAGAAGACAAGAAATAACCGAAATTAGAGCTGATTTAAAGAAAACTGTGATTTAGAAAACCACACACACACACACACACACAAATCAATGAATTCAGACTGTTTTCTTGAAACAATAAAATGCACAGACCTCGAGCTAGACTAATAAAGAAAATAAAAGAGAGAAGATCTAAGTAAGCACAATCAGAAATGATGAAGGGGATGTTACCACTGACCCCACAGAAACACACACACACACACACACATACACACACACACACACACCCCTCAGAGACTATTATGAACACCTCTATGCACACAAGCTAGAAAACCTGGAAGGAATGGATAAATTCCTGGAAACATACAACCTCCCAAGGTGGAATCAGGAAGAGATTGAATCCCTGAACAGATCAATAATGGTTTCCAAAATTAAATCAGTAATAAAAAGCTTATCATGTCTGGCTCAGTGACTCATGCCTGCAATCCCAGATCTTTGAAGGCTGAAGCAGGTGGACCACTAGAACCTCAGACTTTACCAGTAGTGTGAGCAACAGGGCAAAACCCCGTCTCTATAAAAAATACAAAAATTAGCCAGACATGGTGGCAAATGCCTGTAGCCCCAGCTACTCTGGGGGCTGAGGTGGCATGATCACTTAAGCCTGAGAAGCAGAGGTTGCAATGAGCCAAGATCACGTCACTGCACTCCAGCCTGCATGAAAGTATGAGACTCTGTCTCTCAAAAAAATTTTTAAAAAAGCGTACCGGCTAGGCGCGATGGCTTACACCTGTAATCCCTTTGGGGGTGGAGGCGGGTGGATCACTTGAGGTCAACAGTTCAAGACCAGCTTGGCCAACATGGTGAAACCCTGTCTCCACTAAAAATACAAAAATTAGTCGGGCATGGTGGTAGGCGCCTGTAATCCCAGCATTTTGGGAGGCCCAGGTGGGCGGATCACAAGGTCAGGAGTTTGAGACCAGCCTGGCCAATATAGTGAAACCCCATCTCCACCAAAAATACAACAAAAATTAGCTGGACGTGGTGTCCCATGCCTGTAATCCCAGCTACTCAGGAGACTGAGGCAGGATAATTGCTTGAACCTGGGAGGCAGAGGTTGCAGTGAGCCAAGATCGTGCCACTGCACCCCAGCCTGGGCAACAGAGTGAGACTCCATCTCAAAAAATAAAAATTAAATTTAAAAAAGCCTACCAACCAGAAAAAGCCCAACAGACAGATTCACAGCCGAATCCTAGCAGATGTATGCAGAAAAACTGGTACCATTCCTACTGTAACTATTCCAAAAAAATGAAGAGAAAGAATTCCTTCCTAATTCATTCTGTAAGGCCAGCTCATCCTGATAACAAAACCTGGTAGAAACACAACAATAAAAGAAAAATTCAGGGCAATATCTTTGATGAAAAAGGATGCAAAAATATTCAAGAAAATACAAGCAATCCTGGCCAGGCATTGTGGCTCTCGCCTGTAATCCCAGCACTCTGGGAGGCCGAGGCCAGTTGATCACCTGGGAGTCAGGAGTTCGAGACCAGCTCTGCCAACATGGTAAAACCCTGTCTCTACTAAAAATATACCAATTAGCTGGTTGTGGTGGCACACACCTATAATCCTAGCTACTTGGGAGGCTGAGGCAGGAGAATCAATTGAACCTGGGAGGTGGAGGTTGCAGTGAGCCAAGATTGCACCACTGCACTCCAGCCTGGGTGACAGAGCAAGACTCCATCTCAAAAAAAAAAAAAAAAAAAAAGGAAAAGGAAAAAAAAAAAAAAAAAAAAAGGAAAAGAGCAATCCAAATCCAACAGCACATCTAAAAGCTCATACACCATGACCAAGTAGGCTTTATCCCCAGGAGGCAAGGTTTGTTCAACATAATGCAAATCAATGTTATTCACCACATAAGCAGAACCACAGATAAAAATAAACACATGGTTATCTCAATAGATACAGAAAAGTCTTCCAGTAAAATTCAACATCCCTTCATGTTAAAAACCGTGAAAAATAGGCATTGAAGGAACATATTTCAAAATAATAAGAGCCATTTATGAAAAACCCACAGGTGACATCATACTGAATGGGCAAAAGCTGGAAGCATTCCTCTTGAAAACTGGAACAAGACAAGAATGTCATCTTTCACCACCATTATTTAACATAATACTGGAAGTTCTAGCCAGAACAATAAGGCAAGACAAAGAAATAAAAGGCATCCAAATAGGAAGAGAACTCAAACTATGTCTGTTTGCAGATGATATGCTTCTATGTCAAGAAAACCCCATGGTCTTTGCCCCAAAGTTCCTTGATATGACAAACAACTTAGCAAAGTTTCATGATACAAAATCAATGTACAATAATCACTGGCATTCCTATACACGAACAACATCCAAACTGAGAGCCAAATCAAGAATGCAATTCCATTCACAAGAGCCACAAAAAGAATAAAATACTTAGGAGTATAGCTAACCAAGGAGGAGAAAGAGCTCTGCAATGAGAAAACAAAACACTGCTCAGACATATCAGAGATAACTCAAACAAATGGAAAAACTTTCCTTGCTCATGGATAAAAATAATCAATATTGTCAAAATGGCCAGACTGCCCAAAGCAATGAATAGATTCAATGCTATTCCTGTAACACTACTGAAGACATTCTTCCCAGAACTAGAAAACACTATTTTAAAATTCATATGGATCCAAAAAAGAATTCAAATAACCAAGGCTGTCTGAAGAAAAAAGCAAAAAAGCTAGAGACATCATACTAACCAGCTTTAAACTATACTACATGGCTACCATAAATGAAGCAGTATGGTACTGGTACAAAAGTAGACACATAGACCAATGAAACAGAATAGCGAGCCCCAAAATAATGCCACACACCTAGAACCATCTGATCTTTGACAAAATTGACAAAAATTAACAATAAAGAAAGGACTCCTTGTTCAATAAATGTTTCTGAGATAACTGGCTAGCAATATGGAGATTAAAACTGGACCCCTTCCTTAAACCACATACAAAAATTAACTCAAGATGGATTAAAGACTTAAATTTAAAATGAGAAGCTATAAAAACCCTAGAAGAAAATCTAGGAAATACTATTATGGACATAGGACCTGGCAAAGACTTCATGACAAAGATGCCAAAAGCAATTGCAACAAAAAGAAATTGACAAATAGGACCTAATTAAACTAAAGAGCTTCTGCACAGCCAAAGAAATTGCCAACAGATTAAACAGGCAGTATACAAAATGAGAGAAAGTTATTCACAAACTATGTATCCAACAAAAGTCTAATATCCAGTATCTATAAAGAAGTTAAATATACAAGCAGAAAAACAAACAAACCTATTAAAACTTGGGCAAAGGACATAAACTTACACCTTTCAAGAGCAGACATTCATGTTGCCAACAACCATATGAAAAAATATTCAACATCACTAATTATTAGAGAAATGCCACTCAAAACAACAATGAGATACCATCTCACACCAGTCAGAAAGAATGGCTATAATTAACAAGTGAAAAAATATCAGATACTTGCGAGGTTGTGGAAAAAAGGAAACATTTAGGCTTATGCACTACTGGTGGGAATATAAACTAGATCAGCCATTGTGGAAAGAAGTTTGCGGATTTCTCAAAGAACTTAAAACAGAATTACCATTTAACCCACTAATCCCATTATTGAGTACATACCCAAAGGAATATAAATAATTGTTCTGCCATGATGACATATTCATGCATATGTTTATCATACCAGTATTCACTATTGTGAAGATATAGCATAAACCTAAGTGCACATTAATGGCAAACTGGATATATTAAATATGGTACATATACAACATGGAGTACTATGCAGTCCTAAAAAAGAATGAGATTATGTCCTTTGCAGCAACATTGATGGTGCTGGAGGCCATTATCCTAAGTAAAGTAATTCAGGAACAGAAAACCAAATACCACATTTTCACTTTTAAGTGGAAGCTAAACTTTTAGTATGTTTGGACACAAAAAAGGGAAAAACAGACACTGGGGCCTACTTGAGAGGGGGGAGGTTGGGAGGAGGGTGAGAATTAGAAACTACCTAGCAGATACTATGCTTATTATCTGGGTGATAAAATAACTTTTACACAAACTCCTGTGACATGCAACTTTCCTATATAACAAGCCTGTACGTGTATCCCTGAACCTAAAATAAAAGTTGAAAATAAAATTATAAATAAATAAAAGACTATATTATTAACCATTAATATTATATAATGATTATCAAACTGCAGCATAATGTAGGCTTTTTGCCATATCTGTTGGAATCAAAAAGTCATACTGAAAGACCATTATAAGCTATTATAGTGCTATTACCAATCAGTCTGTTGCATACATGTTAACCATCGTAAATCTCAGTCACACTGGTGGGGAATATGAACACCTTAGAATAAAAGAAGTAATAAGGATTCTTAGCTTTCTCATTGATAATGTGTAATCCGAGTTCAAATGGTTAATCACTTGGGAAATTGGTGGTCAAACTGGAAGACATGAGTCTCTGTTCCTCATCTGTTTTTTTATTCCCCAAATTCCTCTCTTATGAAAGAAATTGTGAACAGTGAAATGATTATTGTTACACCATCTGCCACTAGACACCCCAGTTTGTCTCATGAAGCTGTAACATAAGGTATCAAAGTCAAAAGGTGATCTATGATTATACTGAGAAAGAAAAATGTCCCTTTTTGTAACACTATGTTAGAGGGATCCACAAAATAGTATACATTTGTGCCCCAATGTAATACAAAGATCAGAAAAAGATCATTTAATTACTTTTTCAAATTGTATCTATTCCTAACACCATGACGTATCCAGGGGACAAGGCAAGCAATGAATAGCTTTTGGTTTTGTTTTATTCCTCCTTTCCACAGATGAGTTTGTCTAAGAGATTTCTAGAGCCTCGTGCAAATGACCATTAGCCAAGACTGTTCCTTCAGTGTGCCTGACGTGCCCAGACAGTGCCAAATATCAGAATGAAGCCACAGGCTGTTACTGCCATGTTACAAACTTGAAATATGAACATGTACATTGTACCATGCAAGATTATCTAGCTGTCTTGCCATCTATCTACAAAACTGAAAGCTCTGACATTTTAACTTAGAGCCTTCTGAATTATTATGAACCCTATAAAAATCTACAGTAAAAAGACACAAGACCAACTTATATTCAATTCAACTTATATGGATACACATATATGGCATAGATTTAATTTTATCCCAAACATCTTTCATGTATTGTCTAAAATATTACGTTGAACTTAATATTGTTTTGCTGAAAAAAGTCAAGAATATAGTGATTCAAGCAAAATTCATAATGAGATTTTTATATAATGAAATATGTGACTCCAGGAGACAGTGATTTACACAAATAGGGTGTGATGCATCTTTTATGCATGGGTCTATGTACAGGCAGATATAAAGTTATTGTTCTGTATATCAGATATTAGATGTTTGCAGAACGCATTTGATTAAAATGAAGTGTTGAACTGATAATGAATGTGCTGCCCAAATAATCTTCACCAGTTTCTCCCAGAACGTCAGGGTTTAGTTTAGTCAGTGTCTAAGTTTATTGACTACACAATAACAACTCATGCCTATTTTTCAAGACCTTTCTGAGAAGGAGACCCACTCATCACCTTTAGCTCTGTAATGACATGTTTCTCACTGCTGACAGATAGTCATGAAAGAATGGACCCTGATTAAAATCGGTTCTGAACTGAGAGTGATTGTGGTGATCAATACCTGCCTGGACGACAGGTGAAGAGACCAGATTGGCCATGCAGCAGGTCTAGTCATTAGTGGAACATAAACAAAGCACCACAGCTCAACCTGAATCATAGAAATGTTTGAACTTTGCCATGCTTGTCTCTGACCCTGGCTGTCTACAAAGGCTGAAGCAACTAATGAGTTTGTGACCGTCAGTTGTTGAAACTTCCCTGTACAGGGCAAGGTTAGACTGTTTCACATCAGGGTGGCTAGCTGGTTCCTCTCGACACTGAGAATGCATGCCTTATTCTGAAATTCTAGAGCATTTATTTAATTAAATGCAATTATACCAAAGAACTAGGGAATCTACAGAGAGGAGCACTTCACAGTGTTGTATTGCCAGCCTACGCCTCCCTCTGATCATAATTTTATCGCATTCCAAAGCATTTCTTTTTAATTTGTATACCTAGAGATACGATATATGAAACAAATAATTCAGGGCTGAGTATAATATTCCAAGATTCAATGTAATTTATACAGAAAGCTGGATATTTATTACTGATGCTAGAGGTTATTAAGTTATCTGAAAGGTATAGACTTCATTTCTGTTTTCAAGAAATAGAGATTTATATTGCTTATTTATTCCCAGCTGTTGAATATCTGAGTTGTGCTCAGAAAAGAGATTAAAAATATTTGATGATACCAGGGCCAAGATAGCAGCAATTCAGAAAATTTTACCCAATTTTTTTTCAGAATAGGTTTCTGAGTGAATGTTGTATGTGTCTGAGTTTGTATGTCTGATCATGAATGTGGTATCCAATAAAAGACACACATTTTGAACACCATATCATGTAATATTATGTTTCATTGTTTTTGAAATATTAAAAACTAATTTCTTCAAGATAGTTCCCTGACTTAGGTTTTTACCACTGGAACAATAAAAATCCTCGTAGGATCCCTGACCACTGGACTGAGTCTTTGAACTCAGATTGCATTGTAGCTTTGCCACAAACTCTCTGGTGTGGCCTTAAGTGAGTCATTTAACCTTTGGCGTCTATATTTTTCTCATTTATAAAAAAAAGGAGTTGCACTTTTAGAATCTCATTATTCTATGTTTATAAATTAAACTATAAATAAATTGGGATTAATTCCCAGATAGTCTTACCTTAGACATAAAGAAAATGAATCTGAGTTGTTAATACCTGGCTCCATTTCTCATTCTTCTCATTAACATATATGATTACTTATTTTACATAGTTTAGCTGTAGAATATGCTAAATTATATGTACTGTGCCCATGCAACTTCGAGAATCACAGGCTTTGGCAATTACTAAATCCAGAAGACAATTTTGCAACATGTATTTATCCTTCTAATGGAAAGAGCTCCAGGTTATGCATCAATCTTTTCAACCTCTTGGGTAATAGCGATGCCTGCACAGGATTATGGAAAACAATGATATATACTATAAGAATAGATCAATCTGAAGATCGAAACATATATCTATATTTCTATGCAAACTTTACTACAGCATGCTTAGAGAGGTTTGGAAACACCTGAGCGTATGAGCATGCATTTCGAATTCTCGACAGAAATTTAATGTTGCCTCTTTGGTTTGTGCTGTGACTGTAGGCAAGTCAGTCTTCACTTATAATGCCCATAACTAGAAAAAGAAAAAGTGAGAAAAAGATGAAGAGAGAACAAAGGGCCAAAAACAAGGGGCCTTTAAGTCTCGACCTGAATCAAATACTAACAAGCTCTGTGTTGGAGAGTTATTTTATATCCTTGGCCACAAAACTAAAAGAAAATTTGATATATTAATCTTTGAACTAAAATTAAATTATCTTTAATATTCTCTAATGTATTTTCTTTTGCACAATTATTAACTTCCACTTTGGGGCTATTGCAAAGATTGATGAGCTGAGTCCTATCAAAAACTTCTAGGAGAGGTAGGTTTTAAACCAAAGTACAATGAGCAGCTTTTGCTTCACGATTCTTTCTTTCTTCTTTTCAGTGTCCCATTCTGCTTTATGCTTTTCCTTACTTCTCAGACCACTTCTCCATTCTAGGTTTTTTCATGCCAATAGTACACCATGTGTCAGAACTTCCCAATCCCTTCTCCTACAAAAAAACAAAAACAAAAACAAATTCTCTATTTTCCCTTCTCTTTAGTCCACTGTTTAGTGAACAATGCTAGTCACATAAACTAATTTCTCATGCATTCCTATTGATGATCTTGGAAGTCAGTATCTTAAATAAGAGGAAAGACTCAAATAATGTGACTTCTAGGCATTATTAATATCTAACGAGGGATATGTATTGATGCTTTTTGATGTTCCTTAAATTGTACCACAAAAGCACCCTTATTTTCTCTTTTCTTTTTTTCTTTTTTTTTTTTTTATAGATTCTCACTCTGTCACGCAGGTTGGAGTGCAGCGGCATGATCTTGGCTCACTCCACCTCCCAGGTAGCAACCTCTGCCTCCCAGATTCCAGCAATTCTCCTGTCTCAGCCTCCCCAGTAGCTGGGATTACAGGCCTGCACCATCACGTCTGGCTAATTTTTCTATTTGTAGTAGAGACGGGGTTTCACCACTTTGACCAGGCTGCTCTCGAACTCCTGACCTCAGGTAATCTGCCCATCTCAGCCTCCCAAAGTGATGGGATTACAGGCGCGAGCCACCACACCCAATTTAAGTATAATTTTGTTTTCTAAATAGCACTTTACAATTTAAAAGTGCTTTCATATACATTATCTTTTAAGAAAACAAAAGTTATTTCTTAATATATACACATTACTGGACAAAATACCTGATTTTTAGGAAGATCATAACTTTGCATGTTCTTACAACTACTTAGAATGAAAGAGTTTTATGCTAGCTCTCTTATTTTGGTCTCATGTGCTTGTATCAAATATCTATGTCTGCAACAAAGGTACCGGGAACATCCATGTCATGGTTATAAGAGAACAGAAAAACAAAACAAAACAAAAAGCAAAGCACCAGTCTATTCATCCTTAAGGGTTAATTGAAGACCAAGTTTAAAGTTAAAGCATCATAATCATGAATCTTTTAAAGCTAATATTTTGGAAGCCTGATATCAATCACATGAACATCCGAAGTTCAAATAAAACTGGAATAAGTTGTGCCAAAAAGCAACAGGTTCTAATTGTCTCTTTTGCTTCTTCCTGTGTCTTAACCAGAGATCTGACATTTTTCCCCAAAAAAATGCTCAATATCTTTGAATGGCCTTATATTTATACGTTGATTATCTCTGATCCTTGATAAGATTCAAATGACAGAAGAAAATCTGAACTAATTGCTATAGTCACTCATTTAAAATATTCTGATAGTGTCCAGGTTTCCCTATTTTTTTTTTTTTTTTTTGGTAATATAGAATCTGTGCAGCCTTATATTTTTATGAATCAATGGTGGGCATTGGGAAGAAAGACATGGATCTAAAGTAATATGTGGGAAAACAGTGAGTCTGAAATATTTAAAGACATTGACCAAATTTATAAAATGACTAAAAAATGTCAAAGTAAGTGTCAAAGTAAGTGACTTCCACTTTTAATCTTTACAAAATAACAGATATTATAATTTTACCATGAGAAACCATAAAACTAGACAAAATATATGAGGCAATTCTTTTTACATAGTGAAAAACAAACGGTACAGGCATATTATATTTGAGATAAAAGAAGTATACAATACAAACAGCAAATTCACCAGGACTTTCTGGCTGAAGTCAATATTGAAACTGCAGCACAAGGAAGTGGACTGCAAGTAGAAAGTAGCAATCTCATTAGTTAGAATACGAAGTCCAGGATTTCTGAGGAGATGGTTATTTGTAGGGCAAGACACCAGAGAGGAGCTAGCTACCTACACGAAGAGGTCCAGAAATCTAGAGACTTCCCTCCACTTTTTAACAAATGCAAAGCTGCATATATGCAGGAAAATATGAGACAAAGCCTACAGAGAAAAGCTGTTGAGGATTTGTGAGCCAAATGAACATTTTGGACATCATACAATACTGGAGGGTATTGAAGTTCTGACCAGCCAAAGTGTAAAATCCTCTCTAAATATATTGAGATTTTCATTGAGTTCCTAAAAGGCCTCACATGAAGAGTAAAGCTACTCTAGACCTACTCCAACAAAACCTAAAACCAAGTCTTAACAGGAACAAGGCAAAGTTGACAATCTGCTCTTGAGAATGTAATATTCTCCATGTCCATTCCAAAATTTTAAAAAGTACTACTAGATACAAGAAGCAATAAAGTGTGACCTGTAATCAAGAGGAAGTTTAAAAAACAACTGATACAAACAGACATAGAGATGATGCAGATGTTGAAATTAGCAGATCAAGACTTTAAAAGAGCTCTTAGAAACATATCCAATGCCTCAAATAGAAATATGGACATAATGAGTGAATAAATAAGTAATCACAACAGAGAAATAAAAACTTTAACACTGAATTTTAAAATATCAATAATCTTAAAGATGGGTCAAACAAAGCTATATAAATTAAAATACATGAAAATGAAGCACACATACCACCACCACCACTGACAGCAACACAAAACAAATTGCTGGTCACCAAAGTGGTGTATAATATTTGTAATTCAGTTCCCAGAACTAGAGAGAGGAGAAAATAAAGTAAAAATAGGCATCAGAAAAAATAATGACCAGAATTTTCCAAATCTGACTGTAATTATTAATGCATTAAATCCAAGAAGCTCAAGGGAAATTGATCTAAAGAAATAAAAAGAAAACTATGTATGCAGATCATAGTTACATTTATAAAATACAAATATAAAGAGAAAACCTTGAAAGGGCCATTACCTATAGAGGAATAATGACAAGAATAACTGCTAATTTCTTATCAGAAACAATACAAGCCAGAAAAAAATTGAATAATATACTTAAAATATTGTAAGCAAATAGAAAAAACCCTGTTAACTTACGTTTCTATATTCAGCAAAGATATCCTCCAAATATGAGGTCAAAGGAGACATTTTCAGATCAATGAAAACTGAGATTTTTCACCAGTATACTTGCTCCATAAGAAAGTTTAAAAAATTTTTCAAACTGAAGAAATTTTGAATAATTTATGTGAATAACTACCAAGAAGTAGAGCTTAACTCACTTGTCTAGCAAACTTGATTGTGGGCTGCGTTTAGTGACTTGCTTCCAAACAGTAGAATATGAAAAAAGAGGAAAAGTACCTTACATTGGAGAAACCTTGAAAATCACTACCTTCGTCTGATGATGAAGGTTAACTATCAGTGAGAAGTCACATTGATAACATGTAGCCTTAATATACTGTAGTCAGAATGGCATTTCACCTCTGTGGTTTCCTTCCAAGAAGTCATAACCTTTGTCTAACCATGAGAAAAACATCCAATAAACCCCAATTTATGGACATTCTACAAAATACCCTATCATTACTCCTCAAGACTCTCAAGGTCATCGAAAACAAGAAAAGTCACAGGCTAGACAAAACTAAGAAGATATGATGCCTAAATGTAATGTGGCATCCTGGATTGTATTCTAGAACAGAAACATGGTATTAGAGAAAAACTAGTAAAACCAGAATAAAGTTTGAAGTTTAATTAATGGTGGTGTACTGATGTTGGGGTGTGTGTGTGTGTGTGTGTGTGTGTGTGTGTGTGTGTGTATTTAGAGAGAGAGAGAGAGAGAGAGAGAGGAAGATGGATTCTTGCTCTGTTGCCCAGGCTGAAGGGCAGTGGCGTGATCTCGGCTTACTGTAAGCTCCGCCTTCCGGGTTCACACCATTCTCCTTCCTCAGCCTCCCAAGTAGCTGAGACTACAGATGCCTGCCACCACGCCTGGCTAATTTTGTTTTTTGACAAATGTACCATATTAAGGTAACATGCTACCAATAGGAGAAACTAGGTGACAGGAATAGAAACTCTCTGAACTATCTCTGCAACTTTCCTGTAAATCTAAATTTAATTTTAAATTTAGTTTAAATTTAAATTTAATTTAAAAAAATTAAAATTAACATAAAAAAGTGTAAGGAGAGAAAGAGACACAGAGAAAAAGAGACAGAAAGAGAGGAATATAGACCTTCCTCTTGTTCTGATAATAACTACAGAGGGTATGGATAACAAAAAAGTAGTTACATAACTACCCCACCTTTCTCTTAATTAAGGAGGTATGTATAAGATGAGGCTGAAGAGCCACATTGATTTAGAATTTGTTTTGGTTTATATCAGTTGGCAGGATCATCTCTTTTGTTCTGACAGGGTTTCATCTTCACCCATTTCCCAGTCTCTTCTTTGCCTATATAAAGGTGATACGATAAATCATTAGTCAGCTCTGCTTGTGTACATGGAAACTTCATTGAGTGTTCACCTAGAGTTGCTGGGAGGAGTGTGGAGAGGAGCCTAGTGGAACTGTATCCTACCACCCACATGCGTGTGTATATGCGCAAACACAGGCAAACTGTGGCAGCATGTGTGTTCTGATGAATGATTATTCGATAGCACTAATGTATCAAAATGGCAATTATTTTCCCTGCAATCGAGATTCCCACTCCAACTCTATCAGCATCTCTAATAAAAAACATGACACTGAGAACATAGCTAATATTTGCCTCCCCTAGCAGCTTTGGAGACTATTTGGATTGATATAAACTTGTAAGGGTATGGAAATTGTGGAATATGATCACGTAATGGCCTCCACACTTTTTCCAAGGAAATAGCCTCCTTACATTTTACCTTCCCCATAAAATAATTAGAGCTCTCTATTTCTATGTTATTATTGATCAGTGTTAGCTTCTGTAGCACTTAGTCTTAGGAAAAGGCCAGATGGCTGGTTCAGATGTCCTCAGTAAGGGACAACATTCCCAACTAACATCAGAATCTTAGCCAGCTCTTAACCATGCACTGTGTTTGGAGACAGTTTAAGAGAGTAATGACAAATTCAACTGCCAGAAAAAATAAAAAAGCAACAACTAAGTTTCAAATCTCTCCTCTGCCCCTTATGAACTATGTGACCATGGAAAATGGTAATATAGTTACATAGGGTCTTTTTGTTCTAATATTCTTATTTGAAAGATATAGATAATAATGTCTTCCCACCTTACAGATATATTTTGAGATTCTAATGAGTTTATATACAAGAAAGCCTTCATAACCCTTTTACAAAAACATAAATTTTTGAAATATCAAGGGGCAAAACTGTTAGAATTATGACAAGAACACAGCTAGGCAGCACATTGCCATTGGACAGATATTATATTCTCATCCCTGATTCCTATTAAGGGTGCATCTGATCCTGCCCCATTTAGAAAGCATATTTGCTTCTCTTGAAATAAATACAAATACACTAGGAAACAATGTGTAGCCATGGGAGGGGTTTTTCCCTCTTAATTTATTTTCTTGTATTTTCTTCCAAATTGTTTCTCACTTACACTGAGATCTAATTTTCCTATGAGTGCTGCTGCTTACGTATATTGATTCTGACACTCCTCTGGTATTTACTGAGATACAATTCAAACAGATCGAGAGAAATTTAAAAATGATTCTCAAAAGTAAAATCAACAAAACATTTATAGAAGCAAAAAAAAAGCTGGAGGAAGGTAAAGAGAGCAAATAAACACAATTGAGTCGGGGGTACAATGACTAGTTCTCCGTCACCCTGCCTTCATGGATTCTGTTTGCTAGGTTGATAGATGTATGCAAAATAAGTATATATTGATAGATGTATGCAAATATAAGTATATAAAGGATGTTTAATAAACATATGTAAAACTCATATACAAAATAAACTTCAAACTTATATTATACAAAATGGCTGTATATCTAATCTTATGAGACTAGGAATTGGTGGAGTAAGGGACTGTTTCTTATAGTGTAATTCAAAATAAAAAGAAATTATGACTGGATAGTTAGCTCAGGGACTTGAAGAAATTCTTTGTGGTTATTAACGCTGTGGTTGGTTTCTACCATATTATGATTTATAATTATTTTATTTTAATTGTCCATGAAGCTTGCCAGATATTTTCAAAAGACTTCATAAATGAGTTAATATTTTGCCATTTTATTTTTCATTACTCTTCCTGGAAACAGTGACAGAATTGATTCACAAGGTCACCTAACATTCTCTTACCATTCTTTGTACCTTAAGATATCCCATAAGTTTAATGCCTTTTATTTCATCTCATCAAAGGTATAAATGATATTTTGCTGGGTCACAGAGATGATGTTCCTATTATATTCTCTCATCAGATCACTGACACCGTAAACTGTAATGGCTTCTTCAGAACTATTAATGTGTCTGACATCAACCTATATTGGAGAAGTCCTTAATCCTGCAAATGGTTGTTAAGAACTTACATTTACACAGAGCATTTTTAATTTCAATCTTGAAGTGATATATATAAAGAAAGTGTTAATCTATCCACTGCTGCAATGACAGCCATTTCTAAAATGGAATGCAGCAGCTGGATAGCTACTGCTCTTTCAGATGGCCAGAGATGAATATTGTATTTAATATGAGGTGAATTAGGCTTCTGAAATCTGCTCTCACTTTTAAGTGATCATTAAAATAGGTCGCTGTGACCAATATTTCTTTATTTGTGTAAGTAGAAGCTCCCAAGTTTGGTATTTCCCATTTTTCTGTCTCATTTCTTAGACCTGGAGTAAAACTCAGAGAAATGCTGGAACAGACAGCAAGAATTTTTACCCAGAGCATATAGAAGCAATGTCATGGAATACTTTAAAATGAGTGAGAGTTGAGAAAGCCAGAGTGCAATACTATAGAACAACACCAATCGTAATGAGGACAGTACAGGAAAGAGTCAAATCACGAAGAGAAACACTTCCAAAAGTCTTACTTTTGATAGGTCAAGGCAAAGAGTTTAGAGTGCCAGCCATGAACAAGATAGCCTGAAGAGTTGAGGACTTCACTGGTTGTTTATACCATGGGGCTTGAATATAATTGAGCCCATTTTATGACCTACAGTCATGAAAAACAGAGGCATTCACCTGAATGGCTACATAAGATTAATAATTACTTTTTCTAATCTTAGCATGAATTTCTTCAAGGAAGTACATGAATTTCAATGTATTCTAGCAACCTATACAAACTATATGAGTGGATTACTTTTAAGTTAATGCATGGTTAATATGCAGTTAATATTCCAGCCTCTTCCATGAGTACAGAAGCAGCATCAGGCCTCTACTTAAAATTAAACAGACTTAAATATTGAATTTTATAAACATATATTGCAACTAACCCAGAACAATGCTTTTCTGAAAAGAGCACAGAACTTGGAAGCAAAATCTTTTATTTTGAGTCTCAGATCTGTCATTTTATGGCTATGTAATTTTGGACTATGATTTTCAGCTGGAACATTCTCATATGAAAAGTGAAGATAACAATCCTGACTCAGATGACTATATCAAGGATTAAATGGTTTAATGTATATAAAAGTTATTTGGAAATATTAAGTCACCATATAAATATGAAAGATCAGCAATGGCTTAACTAGAGACATATTTCCTTACCTAACCTCAGATCACTAATCTAAAGGGCCTTAAATATTGGAAACAACCTGAAATAGAATAGTAAATATACCTAGCTGAGTTGCCTCTGAATTATCAGGGCGTTTTTACTTGAATATGCTTTTAAATACTGGGATCCCTTAATATTTATATCTTCATTCTTGAAAGATTAAATTACTGATATATACCACTTGAAATATGTATTAGACCTCTTGATCTTTAAAAGATTTACATGAATGCTAATGAGAATGTATCAAATATAAAATGGTCTATTACAAAAACTATTGGGTCTATCTTCATGTCTGATTCATTAAGCAGATGTTGATTGAAAAGGGGTCAAGATCAAAGCACATTATTCTGATTAACAATGAAAAAGATATTCAAAGATATATTATGTAGAAATTAGGACAAAATTGTATAAACAATGGAAATTTCCAACATTGGGAACTCTTACAATATAGCGAGCTTCCATCCACCTACTTAATTGCATCTCTTTGCATAACTCTTTTACGTTGAAGACTTTCCCTCCATCTAGCATAACTTAATGGGTTTATATCCTGAGAAGTAAGTGCAGCTGAAGCTCTAACTTTATTAGTTGTCTGACTCTTTCAGAAATTCTGGCTTCAGACCAATTCAAGGTAAATTTATACTGGGAAATAAGGTTACAAATAAGGTTAAAAGTGGACATATTTGGAGAACAGACTTATGGGTATAGCTTTTCTATATGAAAATGTGATAATATGTGATTGCTTTGAGAGCTTAAGTGCTCATAAAAGTCATAATCAACTATGTATCCAAACTAGATTGAAGATTGCTTTTGAAGATAAGGTAAATGAGTCTGCTTTTTTCTCACCAAAAATATAGAGGTTAACAGAGATCAAGAACTTCTTACCCCACCCAACAACACACTAATCCTCTACCAACATTCACTTAGTTGACCAAATGCATTATTATATCAGCCTTGAAAACTACACAAGGGCCTGTTCTAACACTTTCTATCTTTTTGCTATAAGAATGTATTAGTCCTTTCTCTACTGCTATAAAGAACTACCTGAGACTGGGTAATTTACAAAGAAAACAGGTTTAATTGGCTCACAGTTCCACAGGCTGTACAGGAAGCATGGCTGGGAGGCCTCAGGAAACTTATAATCATGGCCAAAGGGCAAAGAGGAAGCAAGCACATCTTTATATGCCAGCAGGAGAGAGAGTGAAGGGGGAAGTGGTACACACTTTTAAAGTGGTACACACAGATCTCATGGAAACCCATTCACTATCACGAGAATGGCAAAGGGAAAATTTACCCCCATGATCCAATTACTTCCAACAAGGTCCCTCCCACAAAACTTGGGATTACAATTCAACATGAAATTTGAGTGGGGTACACAGAGTCAAACCATATCAAAGAAACACACCTATATTGTGCATTTAAATTATTTTATCTTGATAGAAAATTGACCATGAGCTGCAATTCCCTCTCTCTTAGCTGGTAATTATTCTCTTATATTTCCACAGTACATTATTTTTAATACAAAGAAGATATCACCTGTCTTTATCAGTTCATTCTGCTATAAAAGAACACCATAGACTGGGTGGCTTAAATAACAGAAATTTATTCTCACAATTCTGGAAGGCTGGGAAATCTAATGCTAAGAGGCCAGCAGATCCAGTGTCTGGCGGGATAATTCTTTCTGGTTTGAAAAAGGTGGTGTTCTTATTATATCCTCACATGGTGTAAAGAGAGCACTCTGCTCCCTTCATCTTCATAGAATGGCACTAATCTCATCATGGTGGCTCCAACCTCATGATCTAATTTAACCATAATTATTTTCCAAAGGCCTCATGTCCAAATATCATCACATTGGGAGTTAGGATTTCAACACATAAATGAGAGTAGGGCACAAATGTTCAGTTCACAGCAGGTATGAGATTCATGCACGCAGATCAAAAGATAGCATGTAGTTAGGGTAACCACTAATCAATTGTTTATATTGTGACACTTTTGACAGTGCAAGGGCAGGCAGAATTATACCAGAATTGTGTTGACCCCTAGAGAAGTCCATGTAGGTATCCATGGTGTTTAAAATTTCAGCACCTCTTACCCCCAAAGATTCCTACATACTTCTAAAAATATTTTATTATGCAACGAGCATATCTACTTATCCATCTGTTCCTATTGATATG
Source organism: Mandrillus leucophaeus (assembly GCF_000951045.1). Lineage (NCBI taxonomy): Eukaryota > Metazoa > Chordata > Mammalia > Primates > Cercopithecidae > Mandrillus > Mandrillus leucophaeus. The sequence goes on along the minus strand of NW_012108264.1, from coordinate 847,013 downwards.
ACTTTTCAAAGAATGTTTAAAGTTAACTTGTCTAATGATTCAATCAATGTGAAATCAAATTTTCACGGTGTACTATTACCCATAATAGACAATATGAAGTGCTACAGAGTTTTACAATTTTCTGGTCTGACAGGCTATTAATGAGTACATTTTAAAATAAATTTTCAGATTCCTTTACTTGCCTGGAATTCTATTTTAGTAAATTATTTATTTAGGAGCCAATGATTTCTTATTCTTAAAAAGCCTAATTCCTTTTTTCCTCAAAGCACAATGCAGACACAACCAAAAAGTCCCACTTGATTGTACAAATAAACAAGAATAATATTTCATTCACTTTTCTGGGCATCTTATTTTTTAATAAATCATAAACTAAAAGAAATGAAGCTAATTTGTTCAACAATTAACTTCTCTGTATCTTAGTTTCTTCTTCTTTAAAAACTGTTAATAGTGACAATATCTGTAAGGATATGAGAATAATAACCAAAACCTCCCTATTAAAGTAGTTGTGAAGATTTGTAAGAATAGTGCCCAACAATCGTTGCTGAAAAATTTTGCATTTGTTGTATTCCAGATCAGTCCTTCTATTCCGTACTTGAATTTCCATACAATAAAGAATAAGACAAATAATTCACTGATAAGATCTTGTTATTTATAGAGGCCAGGCTGGAAAATTTAACTTGCATCTTTAGACAATGGGGCTTTCTGATTACATCTTCCAGGCATCATTGGACCTGTAAGACTTATGATATCGAAGAGCAGCAGTAAACCAGGGCTATAGTATCAGGCAGGATTGGTTTATTCCTGGCTCACACAACATTTCTACAGTTCGTCAGTTTTAGGGATGTGGTCCATATGCATCTCACTTTAGGACTTAAGCTGATGGAGTACCCAATATCTGGAACCCTGCAGGTAGCTGTGGCAATGGTAAAGGAAGCTTGGTGAAACACACACAGCCAGAAGTGACACACACCAGTTCTTCTCACATTGTATTGACAAAACCAAGCCTTATGTTCAAACAAACTGAAGTAGGCGGGGAGGTTTGATTCTATTCTGTGCAAAGAATGAAGGACAAGCAGCATATTTGTGAACATCCCCAATAGTTCTCCCTTCTTGCCACTAAATATTTGCTTCACTCTCCTCCTTACACAAAGTAGACTCACCACTTTTTCAAGGAAGGCTACCCCAAGTTCCATCAAGTCAAAGCATCAAGTCAAGGTCTAGGATCTTTGGGTGAACTTGTAGTCAACGCATCAAGAGGTAATGAGGAAAATGTTGATATCAGGACCAGATAAAATTCTTCTTGTTCTGAACACCTATGAAATACAAAACAAGTGATTTTGTTTTTAAATCCTCATCCTGCCACAACCACTACAATCACATATAGAGTATAAAATGGTGGAAGGCAAATAGGACAACCTCAGCATTCTCATTTGAAAAGGATGGGTTGGAGGAGAGGAGATGTCATGTAGTTACCAGTTCATAGCAATTCTAAATCCCACTGAGCAGTTGTTGGATGGGCCCTATCTCTGGCAAAGGTAACCATTCCTTGATTAGTCCTCACTTCTCATTCCTGGAAAAGGCTCCATAGTCAAATAATTTCTATGGCAACTGGTTCTGACTTTCGGAAAAGTCCTCTTTGTTTATTATCTTTCTTGACCACATCTGATGAGGATATTAGAGGACATACCCTCTTGGGAGGTAGAGCAGTTTTTTAGCTTGCTTCCTGCTCAGGAAGGTTAGCACTTCAAGAGTAATTTTTTTAGGTCTCAAAGAATGTTTTTAGTATTGTTTCATATCTTCCCTGACAGTACAACTCAGAAGAATGACTTCTATTTGATTCTAGTAGGATCCAGATACCAATAACCAGGACCACCTTTCTTTTAGAGGCATGCCTCATTCTCTGGACTTACTAAATACTTTGAGCTTGTGAAACTTTGTGGTGAGAACTATACTTTTAGCTTTAATTCCCTGAGTCAGATTGTCAAACTCAGGGGAATTGCTAGGCATGATATTAACCCATTTTTTTCAGGTTTTAATAACTGTTGTGATAAGTAAAATCCCTGATTTTATCCTCACCAGCAATGCTGAGTTATATCAACTTTTAAGTTTTCGTCACACAAAGAACGTCTCAGTTTTATATTTTGCCTTTGTAATAAGCCTTATAAACCTTCAAGTTTCTTCCCAATTTTCATTCTCTTTTTGCAAATTCATAAGCCTTTTCTGTGATTATAGAACCTTTTCAAATGGAGCAGACAGCATCAATTTATGGTAATATGTTCTTTTTTTCTAAACTCTTCACTAAGACCAATAAGTTCATTGGATATATTATCTGCCTGTCTAGTTATTACAGGTGATGCCTTCTATCAAATATCATGTCAATGAAAAACATGGTTCACAATATTTCCAGGCTTTAATATTTCCCTGATTCTCTGTTCCCCAGTCCTTAAGGCAATACCACATAGTTTAGATTTTTTGTTAAGACATCACTCCATTTCTAGGAGCTAATTTCTGCATTGGTGAAAATAGGCTACGTAACAATCTGGGTAGCAAGTCTTTCCACTCACAGAGACTCATACTACGTGTCTATCAAGGGTTGGTTGGGAACTCTCTTCAATATCAACACCATCCTGCTTAATAGTTCAGGCTGCTGATCCTTATGGTAAGAGGAAGGAATAACTGGTCTGACTTCATTTGGGTGGAGAAATGTAACCCTATCATGTGTCTGACAGAAGAAAACAGCCTAATGTTTTCATAGCCTCTTGTGTCCAGGTTCTTTTTCCAACTAATTAAAGGGATGATGTCTCTCCTCTGTTGAAAAGAATGAGTGAAGGAAGAGAGGTGCGGAGAGCTATGGTAATGGAGAGCCTTCCACATGAAAGGACACTCCAGTCCTGGGAAAGAAGATTCTTGGCTGGGCACGGTGGCTCACACCTGTAATCCCTGCACTTTAGGAGGCCGAGGTGGGTGGATCGCCTGAGATCAGGAGATTGAGACCAGCCTGACCAACATGGTGAAACACCATCTCTACTAAAAATACAAAAATCAGCTGAGCATGGTGGTTGGCACATGTAATCCCACCTACTTGGGAGGCTGAGGCAGGAGAATCACTTGAACCCAGGAGGCAGAGGTTACCATGAGCCTAGATGGCTCCACTGTGCTCCAGCCTGGGCAACAGAGTGAGACTCCATCTTGGAGAAAAATAAAAAATAAAAAAAAAGTAAGATTCTTCCCCAAACAATTCACTATTTGTTCTTTTAACACATTAATCTTAACCATTAACCTCATGGCTCACTCAAGTCGTGGCTGTTCCTCTCTACCAAGATCAGTGTTTTGTTGCTGTTTTGTTAACATTTATCTTAAATTTAGGGCAGATGTGCAGGTTTCTTGTAAGTAAGTTGCAAGTCATGAAGGTTTAGTATGCAGATTATTTTGTCATCGAGGTAATAAGTGTAGTACCTGATAAGGAGCTTTTTGATCCTCACCTTCCTCCCATCCTCCACCCTCAACTATGCCCTGATGTTTGCTGATCCCTTCTTTATGTCCATGTGTGCCTAGTGTTTAGCTCCCACTCACAAGTAAGAATATGCAATATTTAGTTTTCTGTTCCTGCGTTTGTTCACTTAGGATAATGGCCTCCAGCTTCATCCATGTTGCTGCAGAGGACATTATCTTGGTTTTCTTTATGTCTGCATGGTATTCTATGATGTATATGTACCACATTTTCTGTATCCAATTTACTGTTGATGGGCATTTAGGTTGATTCTGTGTCTTTGCTATTGTGAACAGTGATGAACATATGTGTGCATGTGCCTTTATGGTAGAACGACTTAAAGGTATATACCCAATACTGGAATTGCTGGGTCAAATGGTAGTTCTCTTTTAAGTTGAGAAATTCATCAAACTACTTTCCACAATGACTGGACTAATTTACACTCCCACCAGCAGTGTATAAGTATTCCCTTTTTCCCTCAGCCTCACCAGCATCTGTTATTTTTTTACATGTTATTAATAGCCAATCTAACTTGTGTGAGATGGTGTCTCCCTGTGGCTTCAATTTGTATTTTTCGAATGCTTAGTGATGTTGAGCTTATTTTTATTTGCTTCTTGGTCACGTGTATATCTTCTTTTGACAAGTGTCTGTTCATGTTCTTTGCCCACTTTTAAATGGAGATGTTTATTTTTGGTTTGTTAATTTGCTTAAGTTCCTTAAAGACTCTGGATATTAGACCTTTGTCAGATGCATAGTTTGCAAATAATTTTTCTCCTGTTTTGTAGCCTGTCTGTTTACTCTGTTGATAGTTTCTTTTGCTGTACAGAACCATTATGTACTGTCTTTCTTTGTCTTTTTTGAGAAGATCAGTGTTTTATTAGGAGACAAGTGCTCCCAGTTTCATAAAACTACCCTCCAACGTAAAGTAAGTACAAATCTTTTAAGTGTTCTCCTGGGGCTGTTGATATGCAGGGTAGATTTTTCCCTTAAGCTCCTAAGTAGTTCACAAAAATCAATTATTAAATTAACACCAGACCCAAACCTGAAAATTTGATCTCTATTTTATTTGATATTCCCAAATTATGTCAAATTTTATTGACCAACAAAGTCCATCAGAGATATTATATTTTAAGTGTCTTCCTTTATTCATCCAGCATATTCCAATTTTAATTCCTCCTTTGACCACCAGAGCTTTGTCAATCCAGTGACATATTGAGGGTGGACACTGTTTGGTAACAGATTTAAATATTGCTAGTGAATAGCCATGCTGTTAGTTTCAATTCTATGTACTTAACTTATAGGGATCATTCTCGAGACCACGTGAACAAGCCATTTTAATCCACGTGAACTGCCCACAATATTTTCACCAGCTCTAAAATGCAGAAAGCAACTTGGGACATAGTGTCTAGGACCATGTGCCTAGACCTGGCATTAAAATTCACAAAAGCAGAGAGAAACATATAGTTAACTTCCATTCATCAATTTCCTTGCATCTACAAGTATAAACTTTATAAAAATCTAGTTGGATCAATTCCTGCCCTTATGCTGATACTGTTGCTGTTTATTTGAAAACAAAACAAAACACCTTGTTATTTCACTTATAAACACTCCAGTTGGCAGTTACAATTTAAAGCAAGAACCTCACCAGTGTTCTGTAGACGTCAGCTGCTTTGCAGTTTAAAAGCATCAAACATTGCTTTTTCTCCAACGTTAAAAAGGCCAATAAAACTCTTTTTTCTGTCTAATTGAAAACCTGAGCCTGCTTATAAGGCCTCTGTGAGCAGCAGAGATGAGCAGAGACCCCACTTCCCACACAACCTTGCTATAGCCCCCAGGTGGCCTGCACATGCAAATGGCCCAGCCTTTGCTGATACAGTCAGGGCCAGCTGGTGTTTGGATAATGCTCTTAAGGCCTGAAGCCAGCGTTTTGGCTGAGGTCTGCACTCTGAAATCTTTGCTGAAGCCCAACCCCCTTGCTGAAACTTGCTCACCGTTTTGTATGGCCCAAACCTTTGCTAAGACAATCAGCCTTCCGAGGCCTGAGCCGTTGCTGAGGCCTTTGTTCAAGAAGAGCAAGGCCTGCACGTTATGAACTGAATACCCAATTTGTTTTAGTGAAGCATCTCCAAAGTTCATCTTCCTGCTCAAGGCACGTAAGAAGCCTCAATTACTTCTCCTATGTTCTGGTCTTCCCCATTTTATTCATTGTCTCTTTTTCAAACTCATTAATTCATGCAGCAGATGTTAGGGTGTTTTGATAGGCTCAGTAAATAGCATCTCTCTTGTCTGCCTAAGTTCTGAACTAACTTGGAAATAAAACAAATGGAGTGAGAATAGCGGGGCTGGGGGAAGGATAAAATCCTGGCTTTATTTACTGGAAAAGCCAATATTGAAGAATGTTCTATACACACACACACACACACACACACACACACACACACACACACAGAGCCAACAGTGCTCCCTGAAACTAGACAGAATTATCCAGTCTCAGGCTCTCAGACATCTCCCCACCTAGAGGCAGGTCCCTATAAAGTAGACAATATGAAGGAGCAAAAGATAATGCATAATCTATGTGAGCAAAGCTGCTTCCACTAATAATGAATTAGCAAGAAGCTGGGCTACTTATGCCTCATCTATTTTTCCAAACACAATAATCTGATTAAGCTACTACTCTTGAAAAAAAGTGCATGAAGAACCAGGAGTGTTGTAATAATGAAGCTCCCTTCACATAGAAAATTTTAGACAGGAGAAGGAGCTCATACCACTGTAATGGTTTTATTTGTGTGTGTGTGTATCATGCCTGACTGTGGACAAGCTGACATGAACATCAGTGAAAATTCCCAGGTTTTGCCTCATAGACACAAGCAAAATAGGTTTCTCAATGAGCAGCAAAGATGAGGAAAAGGAGATTGAACAACTTTGGTGCAGCAGGAATTTTCCAGCCCTGTTATCAGGACATTAGGCCTGGGGAATGTGGCTGACCTCATGGCAAACTTATTGTCTTACTTGCTAGAAATTGTGTTTGGGCATTCAGGTGGCTCTTCTGCACAGGGGAAGATAAAACTCAAGATGCTTTCCTGGAGGGATTCTCAGGTGTGGCAGATTCCTGAAGTTGCTGACTGTTATCATGGTTCCACCCGGATTCCAGGGTTCCACCCAGGATCTTTTTAATCATAAAGATTAAAAAGGGGTCACTTGAGAAACAGGCTTGTATTAGGTATATTCTTTGCCTATGCCATTTTCATGTCTTTTTTCTACTGTGGCAAAATATACATAAAACTTACCATTTTAACCGTGGATAAGTGTCCGATTCAGGGGCACTAAATACATTCGCAGTGTTATGTAGTCATCACCAGTATCCATTTGCAGAACCCATGACTTTCTTGGTGTTTAATAATCCTGTGCATTGAACTGAGCAGAGTCTATTATTTTCAGGTCCAGTATCTTCAAACCCAATCTCAGTGTTCTTGAATTTGGGATTAAGAAATCAGTGTCATGATCATCATCATAATCATTGTCACCAAAGGTCATCCCATAAATGACAGAACTGGGTTTAGCATGGAGACCTTATGATTCTTAATCTCCTGTCTCTCCACAGCTCCTTTCTTACTATGGTGATTGTTACGTTGCTTGCAACAGATGCTTTAAATTCAATTGTGAGGGAAGTAATTCGAAGGTCTGACCAATTGCTTTAGTACCTGAAGCACTTTTTAAGTAAATATTCTTTTATGAGAAGAATATTGAGGAAGGAAGGAAAGACAAAAGGGACTTTAATCATTAGTCTCCTGGTTTTTATCTAAGGAAGGTAATACATTTAAGTAGTGAATACTAAAGAAAATGCAATTCCAGGAATAAATACTAGGCAACTTTCATGTAGAGACAGAATATTTTGTCCGCTGTTTCTTGGTGTCTTTCTGTGAGCATGTTGCCATCAAATCCAGATGTGCTTACTTGCACCTGGGCATCAGTGCTGAGAAGAACTTCACTATATTTAGTTCAGCAGAGCAGGCATGCCTTCCAACTCTTCCATGGGTTTCATGACTCTACTTCTGTTTTCATTGCTTCTAGTATCTTTCCTCATTCCCTTCCACCTAAACTCTAGGATTTCATGATAGCCTGAATAAACAGATAAAGACTCATACATTCTATAAATCTATTGTAAAAAAAAAAAAAAAAGAGAGAGAGAAAAGAAAAATTGTATTTCAATATTTCAGACAAATCAATGAGAGTTTAATGCAAATATGAACACTTCATTCTGTATCACTTTAAAATAGATTCATTTTATTTTTAAAAAATTACAAATAGCTGAGCACAGTGGCTCATGTCTGTAATCCCACCAAGGCGGCCAAGGCAGGTGAATTACTTGAGGTCAGGAGTTCAAGACCAGCCTGTCCAACATGGTGAAACCCCGTCTCTACTAAAAATACAAAAATTAGCCAGGTGTGGTGATGGGCACCTGTAATCCTGGCTACTCTGGAGGTTGAGGCATGAGAATCTCTTGAACCTGGGAGGCAGAGGTTGCAGTGAGCTGAGATGGCACCACCGCACTCCAGCCTAGGTGACACAGCAAGATTCCATCTCAGGAAAAAAAAAAAAAGAAAAAAACCACATAGAAAAGTTAACCCTTTTTGGCATAGAGTGCTATGAGTTCTTAGACACTTGTAACCACCACCACTGATAGAATGCCCAGCATTGCAAACACTTTAAGAAGTCTTCAGACTGCTCCTCTGCATCAGACACCCACGCAGCTCCTCACCCTAACTACTGACTTCCTCTTTCTTCCTATATTTTGCCTTTTCCTGAAGGAATGGGACATACTTTTCATAAAAAGAACACAGAGTTTTAAATTAGTAAAATTTTTATTTTGCTTCACTAAAAGGGTGACATTGTTCACCAACTTTCACCAAAAAACCTATAAAATATTTGACTCAATAATGAATAGGTGATATTTTGGTCAGATACCAATTAAGTTTTCTGTGTTTATTCCATGTATACTAAATAAAAAAAGAAACCCACAACATAATTAAAGGATATTGGAATGGATACAAGCTTTTTGAGTCACTGACAGTTAATTTTGAATATTTGCTTTGAAATAGACCTTGAAATTTGAAGTAATTTTTTTCATGAAGTCTAATCTCAGGATCCTGTCAGATAAAAAAACCATAAGCATTTGCTTTCAAAAGGAGAATTTTGAATATTTTGATTTGGGAAGAAACTGTAGAGAGAGATTTCTACTATATCATGGGCATATTTTTTTCCCTTAGTAACTAAATAAAAACATAAAAAATTTAATTATTTCCACAATAATTAATTCAGTCTTATTAAATCCCTATATTGCCTTAAAGTTAAAAACTTGCTTTCTTTTGCCTGTAAAGTGAGTGATTCATAATTTAAAATCTGAATATATCATCACTTGACTAAGCCACCTGAAATAAAACTATTGAGCTATCAAAATTAATAATAAATATTTGAAATCTCTTAATTGTTCAGTTTACATGTAACCAACATTCCCTAGATGGTCAGTATAGCAAAACTGTGGAATGTTTCTTCAAAAAACATGATAAAAGTACTAACTCTTAATAGCTAAACTCAATCTTAATCCTAATGCTTAGTGTTCATGTCCATGCTGAATAGACATCAGGAAGTGTTTCACTGACCACCACGTTTCTTTGTGAGTAAAGCAGTGTTTATTCCCTAACAGCATATACCACACAGAGCAGGTACATACCTATACAGTCTCTGCTCAGTATAATGAAATGGTAGGAGCCTATATCATGGTTTACAAAATAATGATACAGTAAACCAAAACTATTTTCCCCTATATAGCTTATACTATCAATGATAAAAAGGGCATAGTTGTTGAGCATCTGTTTTATATATTATCACTTAAGGCATCATACTGATTCATGTTTTGTACTTTAACTTATCTAAATATAAGGTCAACTGTCTGTTCAACTGGCAGAAATTCACAAACCAGTAATTGGATTTCTATACTCTATGACATTGCTATTATGTAATATCCATTATTGTCGCTTGAAATGGAATTTTAGGGATAAGGTTCAGAGCATGATGTTTGCTAATAACTTTTCAGGTGATATTACAAGCTTCTCTGTTTCAATG
>NW_012108264.1:823814-835975 GCF_000951045.1 Mandrillus leucophaeus | reverse complement strand
TGTACATGAGCAACTTTCCATAATGACAATTATGAACACTGCAAGTCTCTAATGCTCATAGCCAATTGTGTATTTCATGTGTGTATGATGCATGTAGCTAAGTTATTTAAGTTCATTTTATTTCTAAAGCTAAAAAACTTTGTGTGGTTGGATAAAATACCAGGGACTAGGATACATTTCTTGTAGCACTTAGATAAAAATGTCTAACATGCCCCTGGAGTATTGAATTTTTTCATGACACATTTGTGGTCTCTAACACTAAGTGAAATGGCATAGCAAGTAATTTACCTAGGTTGTCAGCCTATGATATGTGAATTAGAAACAATATAAAATTATCTTTATTTTGTATGATATTAAGCAGTTTACAAAGTACTTTTATTTATGTTATTGTATTTGCATTTTACAATAGCCTTGTGAAATTGGGGGACTCTAATTATCATTTTCTTTCAATAGATTGATGTTTGACAGTTCAGAAGGAATAAACAATTTCCACAAACTCACAGTAGAGGCAAAGTTAACTTTTAAAAATTCATTTAGTATTAATTCATTCAAAATTTATTGAACGTCAACTATGTGCGAGGCTTTATACAAAGGACTGCAAACAAGGATTCTAAGTTCCCTGGCCTCCAATAGCTTGTTGTCTAGTATGATGCTATTTTTCTTCAAATTTAATTCATGTTTTACTCTCACAATTTTTGTCACATCTGGATATCACCTGCACTACTAAAGTAATATTTTTAATCAACTCACAAACTTTCAATACTTAAATGAACTTAGCCCTACCTTAAAGAATATTCCTTTTAAACAAAGGCCTATTTATTATTTATTACAATAATGAACTCTTCAGATATGTGTGTGCATATATATATTTTTACATATACACATACATATGCACACACATACACACCACCACCACCACCAGCACAACACAATCACCTCCTATAACACCAGAAGTATACATACAACACCCGGGAAAATGCCAGGGTTTTTATGACATTTTTTATGGGAAAAACCATAAAAAATGGTTTTTATGATCTTAATATAGCATTATTACCAAGGTCTCAACTAGCACATATGTATAGAGGACAATGAAATGCTGCTCTATTTTGGAGATCTTTCAACTCTATGACCAAAAGCCAGCACAATAATACATTTGGAAATATGCTCCCCCAAATTTACTTTTCAGAACTGTTTCTAAACAGTTTTATTCTAAGCAGTTGCACAATATCTACCATTCATCTGAATGGTAAACTCAAGCTACTACCTACCTATGGCTACTCTAAATGATAGAATCAACAAGTCTCTGGCATCTTCATAGTCCCCGAAGTAAAAACCTATGAAAATTCTTTTTGTTTTATTTACAAATAAGAGAGTGAGATTGCAAGGAGAAAAAATATTGTTGTTGCTTGCTATTTTATATTTTTTGTTTAGCCTTTATCACTCAAGTTTATCTATCTACATGTGATACAGATGTTCATATTGCATCATGTGCAATCAAAATACAGCTTATAGTCATTTCCCTTAGGTACTACTGCACAGAAATAAATTTTACTTTTGTATTTTATTCAAGGGTGCTCTTCTAACAGGGTATGTTGCATGAATATAGAATGTAAGCAAAAATTTTGGTAACACTGATCTCTGAATCCTCTGACTCCTCCTGTCTCCCTCTCCCTCTTCCTCTTCTTCCTACTTTCTCATCTTCAAGTGTATTTAACTTATATTGACACAGACCTGGATACATACTGCTTCTACTACTTGCAGGGTTAACTTGATCCAGTTTGAACTCTAGAGTCCATTTTAATAATGATGCAGAATCCACTAGGTTTATGGGCTACTTGAAAAAAATGTATTTAATTACCTAGTCCTAACAAATGTTATTTCTTCCTTTCTTTTACTTTGCATTAAATTTTTCTTTGAGTAAAATATCTAATTAAATTAATTTACACTGAGGTATAAATGACTGATTAGATTTAATAGGGAACCTATTTGAAATATATGTGTGTCAACCTATAATGAATTTATCTTTAAATTAAAATATTATTCCTGAAGGTATGTAATTTCGGACATAGGGAGAAAATGATGAGAAAGTAATAGTTTTGCAAGGAAAGATTTGTATGTTTCATAAATCACATATTATAGATCAGAATCTATTTACTTACATTTATTAGAGAATCAGAGCTGTCTTGGAATATTTATACTAGGGTTGCAGCAAACCCTGGGACTACTCAGAAAAGACTTGAGCATTGTTTGGGGTCGTGAATCAGCAGGAATGAATAAGCAGAGGCTGCACCAACTTTGTCTGGCCTGCCCCACAGAGTTTTCTTGGAATTGAACCTTGGGTGAGTAGAATAAGGAGTATCCAGCATCACCTTGCTCAATCAGAATGATGCTTTGCATTAGCCTCGCTCCATCTTACAGGATTTCTCAGTTGCTTATTTCTTTGTACTTAATCATTGGCTTATTTAAGATTATTAAAGCCTAACATGTAAAAAAAAAAAAAAATGGGATGCTCTGAGTAGCAATCTCTTTGTGGTACTCTCTCAGGAATTTATGGAAGGAAATTTAGATATGGGAATAGCTCTTCACAGCTACCTAGTTCCAGGAACATCTTGCCTATTGTATCTAAACTTAGAGTTACCACTGAATGATCCAACTCAAATATATTGCCTACATGTCTAGCTGAAGTGTTAATTACTAATTACCTTGATCAGAAGAACAGTTTCCCTGTAAATCCTTATGCAGCTTTGCTTATGACTTATGTATTTTCTTTATGACTTTACTTATGACTTATGCTTTGCTTTTGCGTATATATTTTCTTTAAAGTATTTTATTAATATCATGTCTTAATTTTTTGCCTGGTAGTGCGTAAGCACACTGAAGTCAGGGAGTGTCTTTCTCATTATTATGTTCCCAAAATGTAAATGTTAATAAATCCTTGAAATAAAGAATACCAAAACTAAATTAATTCCATGTGTTTACATAATGCAGTAGTTGATGGAGTTGCTTAAAAGTATACGTAGAATGTCCCAGGCCAGCAGGAGGTTAAGAGTGATCTAAGAACCCAAAGCAATGCTGAAACCACTTTTATGAAACTTGTGTCAGTGGGGTAAATCTAACATAACTGACTCAGTCTTATTTCTAACCTTGCAAGATAACCGTCTTTGCTCATTCTTAGTTAACTATTGGAGGAATTTCATTTGTAGTTTAAGCCTAAAACAAAGATGATAAAGGTCCTTTCCAAACACTGACCTTCTCCTTGCTCAGGAGCTGAAACCACCTTTGTAAAACAAAAGAAGGGCTACAAGATTAGAATTGGAGTAGGTAGGGGCCTGAATTCTGCTAAGCTGTAGGCATAGTGAAACTCTAACCAGCCATTGTTTCTTTTGTTGGCATAAACTCTAAGAAGTCATTGTTTTATAACTTACTTTTTTTAAAACTACTTACTACTCAGGAGTATCACAGCCAATAGTCACAAGATTAACTTCCTCAGTTGCCCCTATGGATAACATCACTACTGTAAATACTTTAAGACTAGTATTTGAATATTTTTCAGACCTTGCATTCTATACAGACCAACTAACATCTTGTAGTTGTAACCCCCACCCAGTAACTGACTCAGCACAATAAGAAAGTGTCAACCCCCTAGGATTTCATCCCAGACCCACCTTATCAGCAATCCTTATTCCCTAGTCCTCTGACTGCCAAGCTATCCTTGAAAAACACTAGTCCCCAAATTCTTGGGAGGCAGATTTAAGATTATCTCCTATCCTTCCACTTGGCTGGCCTTGTGATCTTTAAACTCTTTCTTTGCTGCAAGCATTCCTGTTGTTCTTGGTGTATTAGCTTTTTCTGGGCAGCAGGCAAGAAGAACCCAATTGAGTGATTACAAAACCTTCAAGTCCAGGAAAGGAAGGAGATAAAGATCTAACTTGTTCTAGAAAAGCTCACTGCAATCCAATTTGAGCAAAACATAGTGCTGAATTCCATAGGCTAAATATTTGTGAATTTGGATCAATAGAGATTATAAGACAGAAAGATGTATCACTCCCTTAGATTCCTAAAGAACAAGACAACAAAGTGAGCCTTCCTCTTGGGGAAGGCTCTGAAATAAATATGTTTACCATTTGAAGGATGTCTTCTCCAATCCAACTGAAATATTGAAATGTGCCAAAATGTTTTCAAAACTCTTTCACATTAGATAGTGTCAATGAGTAGTCACGTTTTAGAAAACTGTTTCCTTTTTTTAATAGTATAAATAAATGTTTTCTCTTCCTTTTTACCAAGAAATTCTAAATAAACACTTTTTTTGTATGGTGACTCGCTATTCCAACATGAACTATTCAACTATAAAACCTGGGAAACTGCCTAATACATATGTTGGAGGAAGGAATATTGTCACTATCCTGAATTCAAATAGTTTCTAACATCACTGAAGGGCTGGAAATGTTTACTGCCCCTTTCTGTTAGGTTCTTTTTCTGTCTCTCTGGGGAACATCTCTACTCATAACTTATAGAATGTTTGAGAATCTTCAAGGAGGAAAGAAACTAAGTAAATTCGCAATATTATTTCAGAGAAGAAGGGCTGGTTAAGCCAGCATTGAAGCATTCCATATTTATTTCATAACAAATTTGCAAGTCAAACAGAGTTGGCTTTATTTATTATTTATTTATTTATTTTACCTCAGCCTATTCTGATGCTCAAAAAACCCACTTGGGATTTAGAACTCCATCTGGTTCTTCTAGTTTCCTTCATTGTCATTTGTAATGAAGAGTTTTCAATAATTTTTCAGGAGGACAGCTTTGTTCATTGATCTGTGAAATAGAATGAAACCCAGATCAGTTTATGCATATCTACCAGAGTCTTCAGAGGCTAAAACAAACATATTAAAACCTGCTTATGTCAGAAAAAAAGAACAGTGATAGACAGAGAGAAACTACTTTAACACTACTTTCTTTGACAATGGAAGGGATAAATTTTTCTTGGTATCAGTATCAGTTTACACTCATACAAAAGTTCACATTCATATTTACAATTCTAAAATATGTCCATATCATGTATAAACCGTCAGAAGCACTGATTACACTATTTTGTTCTTACTTTGATTTACCTTTCAGAATGAAAGATGGGTTTTATCATAACAAATGAAAAGAAGAGATCCCATCTTTAAACATGATTAAAAATAAGAACTGAATTCAATATCCTCACAGGGGCTGGTCGATCACTTGTAACTTTCTTTCTGAGCAATGTTTTGCAGGTTGACTACATCCTAGGGCTTGCAGCAGAGATCTAAGTAGACAAGCCTTTGAATTGAGAATGAGCACCCTCTGTGGCATTCAGAGGTGAGGCTGCTCACACGGGTTCAGTGACCCTGGAAACTAATTCCTCAGCAGCCAACCTTTCAAAAGGAAGCCTGTAATTAAATAGGTAAAATGGCAATTGGTGGCTTGATTAAAGTGGGAGGATGGTGAGAATATTTCTACCTTTGGAAACACGGAAAATTTATCTAATGCTAATTCTTTCCCCTAAATACCATACTGTATATTTCTTATTCAAACCACTGATATTTATGTTTATTACTTGATTTTTTTTCTAAAAGTTTAACAACAAAAGTGCTGCCAGCAGATCTATTGCTGATATGAATTCTCTGCAGGCAGAAACCCATCTAATCATCACTCCAGCAACTCCAAGGGCCTTTATTAACTTGGCAAAGTGATTTTATGCATTGCAGAGGGCAGGTAGACTAACAAACCAACACAAGTAATCCATGCAAATTCTCAGTTTCACTCATATGAAGAGCCATCCTGTTAGCACTCTTATTTCTTCAGAGACAATGGGTTTAAGCCTCTTTCCATAAGAACAGCCCAGACTTCCAGAGTAGATGCCATGCTATATGAACTTTATTATAAAATAATAACAGACTCTTCTCCGATTAGTTCAGCTCGATAAGCCATGAGTAGCAAAGTCTCTCTCGCGACATCTTGTACAAGGCAGTGCGAGAAGTTGTGCACCAGAACCAGCAGAAACGCCTCAAGTTCCTGGATATGGTGGAGTTGCAGATCAGCTTGAAGAATTATGACCCCAGAAGGACAAGCGCTTCTCGGGCACAGTCACACTTAAGTCCACTCCCCGTCCCAAGTTCTCCGTGTGTGTCCTGGGGGAGCAACAGCACTGTGACGAGGCCAAGGCCGTGGATATTCCCCACATGGATATCGAGGCACTGAAAAAACTAAACAAGAATAAGAAACTGGTCAAGAAGCTGGTCAAGAAGTATGATGCAATTTGGGCCTCAGAGTCTCTGATCAAGCAGATCCCACGAATCCTCGGCCCAAGCCTAAAGAAGGCAGGAAAGTTCCCTTCCCTACTCACACACAAGGAAAACATGGTGGCCAAAGTGGACGAGGTGAAGTTTACAATAGAGTTCCAAATGAAAGAGTTATGTCTGACTGTGGCTGTTGGTCACGTGAAGATGACAGACGATGAACTTGTGTATAACATTCACCTGGCTGTCAACTTCCTGGTGTCATTGCTCAAGAAAAACTGGCAGAATGTCCAGGCCTTATTATCAAGAGGACCGTGGACAAGCCCCAGTGCCTATGTTAAGGCACGTTTGAGTAAATTCTACTGTTATCAGTCAAAAAATAAAATAAAAAATACAATCAGGCCGGGCGCAGTGGTTCACGCCTCTAATCCTAGCACTTTGGCAGACCGAGGCAGGTGGATCACAAGGTCAGGAGATCCAGACCATCCTGGCCAACATGGTGAAACCTCGACTCTACTAAAAATACAAAAATTAGCCGGGCATGGTGACAGGGGCCTGTAGGTAGTCCCAGCTACTAGGGAGGCTGAGGCAGCAGAATCACTTGAACCTGTTGAGGCAGAGGTTGCCGTGAGCTGAGATTGCACCACTGCACTCCAGCCTGGCGATAGAGTGAGACTCTGTCTCAAAAAAAAAGAATAAATAATAATAATAATATAGTAATTATTATTATAATATTGGTCTTTGGTATTTGTGGTAGAATAAAACCACATGCGTCCCCTTTTCTAATTGAAAATGACTCATCCTCAAGCAATAATCATAGTAGACACAGAAGCAAAAACATTATATTCAAGGAAATGATGTAACTTCAAAGCACAATAGATGAAAATTAAAAGTTGTTAGTCAAGGATAATAAAGGAGTTGTCAGGAGAGCTCATTCCGAAACATGTAAATCTGAAGATAAACAAGCAGGTTTTGTTCACAGAATCCCCCAATAGCTGAGAAACTGGGCACTGGGAAGACTGAAGTGGAAAAACAAGGTGGGACATCAAAAGGGTGAGTCTAGATTAACAGACAACAAGAGAACAGTTAAAAGCCCAGCTTCCAACACCACTTGGAGCAGAAAAGCAACACCCTGCACTATCTTCATAGGAGAAAAGGGGTCATTTTTCTGGGAAAAAAAAAAAAAATAAACCAGAGAGACTTGAAGTTATAGACAGAAGATCATTAAGGTGAAGTGCTGTTCTGAAGGCAGAATGATTAAGTTAAAGTCTGCCTATTTGATGATTATTAGGCCTCTAGCTTTCTTTCCTCAGTCAACCACAGAAGAGACACAATCTGATGTAAACTCACCACACTCTCAGGCAGGAGACTGGAAAATTTATCCCAAGACAAACTAAATCACTAAGTCTTATCAGACCCAAGAATTCTGCATCTAAGCCAACCATTGGGAAAGCTTATCAACAGATCATTTGATACTACAGAACTACAGTAAGGCTGAGTAATTGAGACAAAGGTATCTTAGATAGTTGAGGGTACCGTAATGAAGAAAATAGGAAAGTTAGTTGTAGGTATATCTGAAGCAGTTAGATACCCCCAACCCCTTTCACCACTATAGTAGGCAGAATCGCAAATGACCCCCAGGATTCCCATCCCTGGCACACATACTCTGTATAGTCCCTTCCCTTGATATATAATGGTATATCACTCCCTTAATTAAGTAACAGCATTGAGTCCTTCTTGCATTGCCATAAAGAAATACCTGAGACTGGGTAATTTATAAAGAAAAGAGGTTTTATTAGCTCATCATTCTGTAGCCTGTACAAGCATGGTGCTGGCATCTGCTCAGCTCCTGAAGAAGTGCTCATGATAGAAGGTGAATCAGGAGCAGGCATGTCACATGGTGAGAGCAGCAGCAAGAGAGAGTGGGGAAGGTTCCACACACTTTAAACAAGATCTCGTGAGAACTCACTCATTGTGATCCCATGGATCACAATGGGGTCGTGGATCTGCCCCCATGACCCATACACTTCACACCAGGTCACATTTCCAACATTGGGGATTAAATTTCAACATGAGATTTGGGCAGAAACAAATACCCAAACTATATCAGTCACTTTGTGTGGTAAATATGATGGGAGGGTCCCTCCTGGGACTACATTATCTTTTTTACAACTCCCTCTTGATGGGCTAGAGAGAAATTCCCCTGCTGGCTTTGAAGAAGTAGCTACTATGTCGTGACAGGGTTAGGATCAGCCAACAACCAGCAAGGAAATGGAACCCCATACTAAAACCACAAGGCATTTAATTCCACCAACAACCTGAATGAGCCTGGAAGAAGATCCCAAGCTCCCAAGAAGACAGCCAAAGGACACTTTGATTTTGACCTTGTGAGAAGCTGAGCGGAAGACTGTTATGCCAATTATGCCAAGGCCAGACTCCTGACCTACAGAACTGTGAGATAATGAATAGGTGGACGTTAAATTGCTATCATTGTGAAGCGCATTCACTGGGCACAGGTTACCGACTAGTCTGAGTCGGGTGAGATATAACACCCACACACAAGGTTACATGAAGCAGGTTTATTAGTTATACATAGGCAGCAAGGGATAATAGAAGCCTAAGACTCATGTTGAGCCAGGCTCCTAAATGAATGTCATGCCCCTAAAGCTCTGGAAAGCTGCCTAGGGTGGATGGACTCTCATCTCTATGTGCCTCTCTTGCAGCCAGCCCACCCTGGGCTTTATACCTCACGGTCACAAGACTGGCTGGGCCGACCCACTTAAGGATGTCCTGTTTCTATGGGGGAACTGGAACAGAGTCTAGGCTGATCCTACCAGTTCCTTCTTACATCAAGGTGTTCCATTCCCAGTACATTCCACAGTTACATTGAGAACTACAAGTGAGAAAGAGGGAGAAGAGCTGGATTTCTCCAAGGCTACCCAGAGAACTGTTTTCCAATGATTGTTTTAATTTGTTACTCAACCATAAAAAACTATACACCAACCAAAGGAAGACGTTTAAGAGAGGCTGAGATACTTACAGGGACCTGTATTTGGAGGCACCAAGATCAGCACAGGGTGGGTGCTGTCTGTAGCAGATTGGGTGTATTATCAGGAACCTGGCAATAAAAAAATGGCACACTCAAACTAGATAATTAAGAAGAGTTTAATAAAATGGCCTATTAAAATGCATGAACATTGGCTGGGTGTGGTGACTCATGCCTGTAATCCCAGCACTTTGGGAGTCCAAGGCAGGCGGATCATGAGGTCAGGAGATCGAGACCATCCTGGCTAACACAGTGAAACCCCGTCACTACTAAAAAAAAAAAAAATACAAAAAATTAGCCGGGCATAGTGGTGGGCACCTGTAGTCCCAGCTACTCGGGAGGCTGAGGCAGGAGAATGCCGTGAACCTGGGAGGCGGAGCTTGCAGTGAGCCGAGATCGCACCACTGCACTCCAGCCTGGGCAACAGAGCCAGATTCCGTCTCAAAAAAAAAAAAAAAAAAAAGGAACATTAAAGAAATGAACAAAGGATAGGGCAGTATTCCAGGAACAGCAACGGCAGGAGCCATTACCACTTCTAGGTCTGAAGGGGCAAGGATATGGAGTAGATACTAGAACTCAGAGAGCAGCTGTATAGAAAAAGCTATTATTTGGCAGGAGCTGTGTACTTCAGCAGAGGGTTGCAGCTAACTTAAGATAAAACCATCATTGAAAAACTCTGAGCAACATAAATGCAGATGTCTTCTCCTTTCCTCTAATCTCCTGATAGTGTCTACACAGAGTGAGCCAAACAAGAAAATAGAGATGAGAGACGTTCATTGGTGTATCTCATTGGAAGCATGAATGAAATTGCATTCAATTAATATATTTATTTTAGGAAAGATATGTATTTTCCTCCTTTCTTAGCCACACGACCCTCAAATTTGATCTGGGCACATAGCTACTTGGAATAAAGTCTGTATTAATAGCCTTTTTTGCAGGTGACTGAGCTTCTCAGGGCAATTGTTGGGAAGCAAAAACATGGAATGGAATACGAAGAGACAGAGAGAACTTATTTACACAGACAACGAAGTGTGCCCATTAGTGTCTTTCTCCCTTTTCCAGGTGACAAATGTCTTTTACATAGGGTCTCAACAGCAGAGTAATATAGATTTGAGCTAAGCCTACTATTGTATTTTAAATAAATTACTAGGAATAAAGGGAAGAAATAAATAATTAATGAACATAAACCATAGCTATAAAGGTCCTCATTTCTAGAGCCAGTCACAAGCTCTAAGTTAATAGTCATAGCTACTTTTTCTCATCACCCATTTTATCCTATCTAGGCCAGATGCTTGCAGAGAGTAAGGAGAACATTACCAGAAATTAAGCACAGAGTTCACTCATCTGCAAAGAAGGCTGTTAATACAGACTTTATTCCAAGTAGCCATGTGCCCAGCTCGAATTTGAGGGTTGTGTGGCTAAGGAAGAGGGAAAATAAGTATCTTTCTTAAAACAAATATATTAACTGAATGCAATTTCATTTGTGCTCCCAATAAGATGTTGGTATATTATTTGTTTTTTATTTTGTTAGTATATTATGTTTGTTTTGAATTGAATAAAAATAATCTTTTTAAACGGAAGAATGTCTAAGATTAAGTAAATTGTCAAAAAAAGGAAAAAAAATAAAGGCAAGTCATCTTATCAGATATCAGAACATACTATAAATCCATTAAAATAGAATTATAGTATTCATAGTGGTATAGAGAAGTATACTAGTAGAACAGAACAAAATTCAAAAGTAGATCTTAGTGTATTTTAAAATGTAATATACAGTAACGGTGATAGTTTAAATTTAGAGGCTTAATGGTATATTATTTAATAAATGGTACTTGTACATTGCATATAAAATGTATTTGGATTTTTATTTTACGTCACATATAAAAATAAGTTCCAGAAAGGATTATGATATTATAAACAAACTAAACTATGTTGAGCAATTGGAAAGCTATATTACTAATCTAATTGCATAAGAGACCTCCTTAATGAAGACTAGAAACCTAGTAGCTCAGTAAGAAAGGAAAGATAGGGTGGACAACATAAAGTAGGAAAAAAATGCAAGATATATCAAAAACTAGGTGAGTAGAAGATTAATAGACTGATAAAATGTTTAAGTAGCACAGATGACATAGGTTTAAGCTCTATAATAAAAAGCACTTATATATTGATAATGAGAAGACAACCAATTCAAAGAATGATAGGTAAGCAGTATGAACAATTTACCCAAAAGTAAATCTAAGTGGCCAATAAACATATGGATAGTGGTTTCATATAGCTAATGAGCAAGGAATTATGAGTCAAAGTAACAGTGAATAATTATATTATAATCTATACCTAAGCTTAGCAACAGACTGGAGATGGAACATGTTACTAGCATGGAGAAGTAATGTGGTAGTTAAGAGTGGGGATATCAGCAGAGGAGAGAAGATGAGGGGTGTACAATTTGATTGCACTTATATATTCAATGGAAATGTACGTGTGTGTGTATTGTATAGAGATTACGTAATATTTTTAAGCTAGCACATCCATTCTACTCAAGAAATCTCTTCTAGTGATTACATTTGCAAAGGTACACAAAGATGCTCATTGTAGCATTGTTTATGATTCCAAAAATGATATAAACCTTAAACCATGAAGGTAATGGTTTAATAAATTATAGCATATTTCCATTGTAAGACACCATAGAGTAAAGAATAAGGTAAAGATACACTTACTGAGGGGGACTATTGTGCAAGTTACTAAATAATATGAATGATATTAGGTTGGTGCAAAAATAATTGTGGTTTTTGCATTAAAAGTAACAGCAAAAAAATGCAATTACTTTTGCACCAACCTCATATTATGCCATTTCACGTTAA
>NW_012108264.1:788133-823764 GCF_000951045.1 Mandrillus leucophaeus | reverse complement strand
TTCACTCATCTGCAAAGAAGGCTGTTAATACAGACTTTATTCCAAGTAGCCATGTGCCCAGCTCGAATTTGAGGGTTGTGTGGCTAAGGAAGAGGGAAAATAAGTATCTTTCTTAAAACAAATATATTAACTGAATGCAATTTCATTTGTGCTCCCAATAAGATGTTGGTATATTATTTGTTTTTTATTTTGTTAGTATATTATGTTTGTTTTGAATTGAATAAAAATAATCTTTTTAAACGGAAGAATGTCTAAGATTAAGTAAATTGTCAAAAAAAGGAAAAAAAATAAAGGCAAGTCATCTTATCAGATATCAGAACATACTATAAATCCATTAAAATAGAATTATAGTATTCATAGTGGTATAGAGAAGTATACTAGTAGAACAGAACAAAATTCAAAAGTAGATCTTAGTGTATTTTAAAATGTAATATACAGTAACGGTGATAGTTTAAATTTAGAGGCTTAATGGTATATTATTTAATAAATGGTACTTGTACATTGCATATAAAATGTATTTGGATTTTTATTTTACGTCACATATAAAAATAAGTTCCAGAAAGGATTATGATATTATAAACAAACTAAACTATGTTGAGCAATTGGAAAGCTATATTACTAATCTAATTGCATAAGAGACCTCCTTAATGAAGACTAGAAACCTAGTAGCTCAGTAAGAAAGGAAAGATAGGGTGGACAACATAAAGTAGGAAAAAAATGCAAGATATATCAAAAACTAGGTGAGTAGAAGATTAATAGACTGATAAAATGTTTAAGTAGCACAGATGACATAGGTTTAAGCTCTATAATAAAAAGCACTTATATATTGATAATGAGAAGACAACCAATTCAAAGAATGATAGGTAAGCAGTATGAACAATTTACCCAAAAGTAAATCTAAGTGGCCAATAAACATATGGATAGTGGTTTCATATAGCTAATGAGCAAGGAATTATGAGTCAAAGTAACAGTGAATAATTATATTATAATCTATACCTAAGCTTAGCAACAGACTGGAGATGGAACATGTTACTAGCATGGAGAAGTAATGTGGTAGTTAGAGTGGGGATATCAGCAGAGGAGAGAAGATGAGGGGTGTACAATTTGATTGCACTTATATATTCAATGGAAATGTACGTGTGTGTGTATTGTATAGAGATTACGTAATATTTTTAAGCTAGCACATCCATTCTACTCAAGAAATCTCTTCTAGTGATTACATTTGCAAAGGTACACAAAGATGCTCATTGTAGCATTGTTTATAATTCCAAAAATGATATAAACCTTAAACCATGAAGGTAATGGTTTAATAAATTATAGCATATTTCCATTGTAAGACACCATAGAGTAAAGAATAAGGTAAAGATACACTTACTGAGGGGGACTATTGTGCAAGTTACTAAATAATATGAATGATATTAGGTTGGTGCAAAAATAATTGTGGTTTTTGCATTAAAAGTAACAGCAAAAAAATGCAATTACTTTTGCACCAACCTCATATTATGCCATTTCACGTTAATATATATATGTATATTTATATGTTTGGAATAAATAATGAAAACTCTATTAGGATGCATGCTAAACTCTTAATAGTGTTACCTTTGAAGGGAGTAAAATTCAGGATTTTGGAGCTATAATGATATATGTGTACATGTATATAGGTATAACTATATACATAACTATATGTGTGTGTTTGAGCTGTTTGAGCATTTCATAAGGATAATGGATTCATAAATTATATTATCTGCATATTAAAATAATACTAATGATCACATCAGAAATTATATATTGAGTTCTCTACAAGCACAAGATACTTTATATTTTGCCAGGCAGAATAATGCCTCCAACCCTGGACAAAAAGAAGGATGTCCACATTTGAATGACTAGAATCGGAATATGTTCTGTTGCATGGCAAAGGGGAATTAGGTTGCATTAAAGGGGAACTGGCTGACTTTAAAATAGGAAGACGTTTCTAGAATATCTGGGTGGGCCCAGTGTAATCTCAAGGGTGCTTAAAAGCAAAAGCAGAAGGCAAAAGAAGAGTCAATGTCAAAGCGATAAGATGTGAGAGAGACTCAACAGGCCATTGCTGGCTTTGAAAATGGAGGGAATGTGGAAATTGTCCATAAGCTCGAAAAGCGAGGAAACAGATTCTTCCCTGCAGCCTCCAGAAGAAATGCAGCTCTGCTGACATCTTGATTTTAGCCAGCTATGTCTGTTTTGGAGTTCTGAACTACCGAACTGTGAGATAATCAATTTGTGTTGTTTTAAACCACTAAGCTTGTGGTAATTTGTTAAAGCACCAACAGGAAACTTATGCAATATGCATCACCTCATTTAAAATTTACAAGGATCCTGGGAGATATACACAACTGTGGACCCCTATTTAAACAAGAAAAAAACCATTGTTCAGAAGGTTTGTTTAGGGTGACACAGCTCGTAAGTGCTGTGGACAGGACTTGAGTTAGTTCCAGAGGAATCTAGAGCCTCTCCTGGCTACCATTTGTATTTTCTGTCCTCTGACTTACAACTCCAGTGCTCCTGGCTCAGTACTCAGTCACCAGCAGATGTTTACCATCATATAAGTCAGTAAGAATTCAGGTTTGAGGGGTAAGACAAATCTCCATTTAAACCCACTCACTAGCTGTGTGGTTGGTCTAAAACAAACTACTCAATTTAAGCTTGTTTCCTCATCTATAAAAGAAGAGAAATACTTTCTACCTTGTGGGCTGAGGAAAAGCATTCAGTGAAATAATGTATGAAAACTGTCCAACAAAAAGCTTCGTATAGATTTTGTTTTTAATAAATGATATTTATTGTTGGTGAGGACTCTTACTTTGTTATAATGACTCTGGGAAGCTGTTTTTCCTCTAGATGAGGTTTTAGGTTTTGTTCATACCTTTCTCATATCTGTCAGCTCCTGATTCAGAGACGGTGGTTAGTGCCTGTGGCACAGAACTATAACTACAAACTAGGGAACTATTAACTGAGTACAAGTATAGAAGAAGTGGCTTTTAGTGGTGTGGGCACCAGTGATCCATAAGATGAATCCGGTGGCAAAAATGTACTGTTAATAATGTATATTTCTCCCATGGGACGACATCACAGAGGAACAAAAGGAAAAAAAAAACACTCAGAAAATATCCTTAAAATTTAAACTTGGTTAGTATGCTGTGAGACTCTAGAAAAGAGGACATCTCTATTTCAATCGAAATTATGTTGGCCTTCTGTTTTCTGCCCATGGGTCCCAGACAGAGTTTTCTCAGAATATCATTTGTCTTCCACTCAATAAACATATTCTGTTGGTCTAGGTACTTCATGAACTTCTTCAAACATTCCTTTGAAACACTCATTTCAGGCTCTAAGTTCTTCACCACTTCGAGTTTGGCTTTTTAAACAATTGCCCTTAGTGATGATTTATGAACGATTACTTACAAGGATAACTCTTGACGATTCTCTATAGAAGATAATCTTCGCTCTTGTCAAAGCTCCCTCTGGTTCTGAGTTGTCCAGTATCTGATACAAGGCTGACATATATTACACACTCAAGCTGGATCCATTGAATAAATGAATGAATGAGTGAGTGAGTGAGTGAATTATCAGATGAACCGTGAGGGTGAGGCAACAGGTGTGGTCACTAACAACTCATTCATGGGAATAGATCTTCCCCTGCTTCTCATTTGAAAGGAAGGTAAATCAGAGTGAGTGCACATTCCCAAGGGACCTCAAGTTACTGGTTCAAATGTCTTCAGACCATCTTGGCTATTTGTGTATGTCCCCCTTTGGAAAACTGAGGAAGGAAATAAAAAGCCTTCTAGGAGTTTTGTTTTGTTTCCCAAAACTCAGAGGTAATAAAGCATTTACATTGTTAATGGCTTTTTCAAAGTGTGTTGACACCCAAGTGGTTTGGGAGAAGAGTTTTTGTGTGGGAGAAATACTATGATGCCTTAGCCAGGGCAACTCTGGCTTTTTCTATGAAGTTTCTGTACTTGTAGTGCACTTCATTCAAGTGACCTTTGTCCTGCTTGTTGTTGCAGATTATTTGAACTATCTGCAGACTCAATGAAACCAGCAGGATAATTGCGCAGAATGGATAATGTATAGCAATAGCAATTTATTCAGATGATTATTGTCAACCATGACACAGGGCTTTCTTAAGCACATCTATGATTACTATACTTGCTAATGATACTGTATCATTTTTTCCCTAATACTGTAAAGTGCTTCCTACATGTCACAAAGCTATTGAAACACACATCTACAGGGCAATTGATAAAATGTTTTCATTGTTCAAACTGCATGTATTCACATTTTAACATCTGCTATACAAAATGCATAAATGATCACAGAATTATAGCTTAGAAGAGGATCTCCAAAAAGTAATTTTATCCAGTCCACTGCCTTAAATAGTTACATATCCAAACCATCAAAGACATATGGTTGTAATTCTCACTTAAAAAATCATAAGGCATGGACTCTGCATAACACCTTAAATGGACTGTTTTGCTACTTGATCACCATTTTGTCAAGAACTTTTGCTGTAAGCTGAGTAAGTAAGAGCAAATTATACATATATCTAAGAATATACCTATTTCTTTGTTGGGACTGAAAAAAATATTTCATGCCTCCTCTATCACACTGAAGTCACATAATAGATTTCGCTTTTTGAGATTGAATACTGAAACTTCCCAACTCTGTTAACACTTTTTACAATGAATGTATTAATTGACTTTAATCCCCTTGGACATTCTTTGGTCCCTAAATACAAATTTTATTATTTGACCTTAAGAAAAATGGCAACACATAGGATATAAGGAGATAAGACTTAGAAATGAGGATCTCTACCCACATCCTCAGTGTTAGTTACTTGATTCATAAACACTAACCAAATATACTGAACTGTTTAAATTCAAATTCAGCTAATATGCAAAGTCTTCAACTAGAAGGCGAGCTCTTAATTAACTGAAAAATTATTAACTTTAATTTTGTTGTTGCTGTTGTTAAACTGAAAGCTCATTGACAGAATAACACTTCACAAAGAAACCTGAAAAAGCCTAAGGCATTTAGGTAACCTAGTGAGAAACAAATCCATGAACTACAGAAACAGGAGAAAATAGAGTATAATGGGAACATCTGGGCAAACCTCATGGAGAACTGGAATGTCTGCCATTACTGTCCAAAACTCAACCATCATGCTTAGGACTGAGAGTCGCTCCGTTTTTCATCTTGCCCATTCAAATGCTGGTTTTCATTACTTTCATTCCAGAGGTTCTCCTGACTTGTGACTCAGGGCCTTCTTATTTCTGCTTCTGTCTTCTAATTTTCTCCCCACATCTCCAAGGTTACTAAGACTGCTTTTAACCCTTTCTACCATTTTTCTCTGTCTCTGTTACTTGTGTTCCTAATTCTGTAAAAGAAAAAAAAGACCTAATTGAATCAAGTAGTCACTATTCAGTATTATTGGTTGAAATTATCTGACCACATTGCCTCATAGATAACTGACCAAACTTTTCAGTATACCCTAGATCTTCTCATCCAAAAAACTGGAGTTAGAGTAACAGCATCACATGACTGAGTATGACACCCATGTGCAAGCAAATGACCATGACCACTTATCTCAAGTGAGGTCATCCATGTGAAAAGCACATTATGCAATCAAGTGCCTGGTGAAACAAAACTAAACAAAACAAAAAAACCTCCTTACTAACTTGAAGAAAACCTTCTAACAATAGAGACTGAAAATTATTGCTTACACAGTCCTGCCTGATGTACCACGGGGAATGCAATGCACTGGTAAGCACTATTGCATATTGTAAGGATATTTACCAAAGATAGTCATTTAGTTAATAGCTTCAGGGATTGCACTGTGAACAAAACATCTTGCTGAGTCCTGCATGAATGTACCAGTAAGGAATGGTGATGTTAGGAAATAAGGACTAAGTCATGATATTGTACCCATCACCAAAGAAGCTTATTATATAGTAAGACAGACACAAAAATCATGCAAATATAAATAATGTAAGGGAGTGAATAATATTGGGAAAGGAAAGAAGTACAGAATCTCTCTGGCAACTTCCAGTGCTTCCTTTGTGCTAATATTCCAATTGGAACAGTGCAGGGATAAATGTCAATCAACAATAGAAAGTCATTCCAAGTTTCAAAGGCCAAAACCTTCCTGATGCTAAGGCCTGAAGAATGAAGGAATGAACCTGCTGAAGAATGGACCAGAGAGAGAGAAGTGGGACTGGCCTTCAGTCATCTCCTGGAGTGTTACTTGTTGGTAAAGTGTCCTCTTGGATCTGGAAACAGAAGAATGGGCCATGTGGGGAGACTGTTTTTAAACCATATTTAACTGCTTACCCTTTCAAGTTGTGGAAATTTTCAGTAGTTGCCATTCATTCATTTATTCATTTACTAAAGCAACTTTCACTGCAGGTCCAACATATGTTAGAGTACATATGGTGAATCACATATAATCCTTGCCCTAACAGACGTATAAAGTGATAATTGTGTCATATTTTTATATTTGTATCTATGTAGCAAAATAATTAAAATTTTCATTCAAAATGCTACAGAGATGGAAGAGGAGGAAACTAAATAGACTTGATAGAGATGTCAGTGAAGGTAAGAAAGTTCTGCAGATGAGAGGCAATAGAGAGATTATTGTAGGAAACATACTGCAAAAATGCACCCTTGTGAAATGAAATGCTTGTTTCAAGATTATTGAGTTTTTCAATGGGATCAGAGGGTCAGGTTTGCATGTGATGCGGCAGAAGGCACAGCTAGAGACTGTGTGCAGTGGCTCAAGCCTATAATACCAGCACTTTGGAAGACCGAGGTGGGCAGATCACCTGAGGTCAGGAGTCTGAGACCAGCATGGCCAACCACGGCCAACATGGTGAAATCCTGTCTCTAGTAAAAATACGAAAATTAGCTGGGTGCAATGGCATGTGCCTGTAATCCCAGTTAGTCAGGAGGCTAAGGCAGGAGAATAACTTGAACCTGGGAGGTGGAGGTTGCAGTGAGCCAAGATCATGCCACTGTACCCCAGTATAGGCAGCAGAGGGAGACTCTGTCAAAAAAAAAAAAGCACAGCTAGACAAATGTGGATCAATAAAGCTCTTATAGTCAAATTAATTGAGATTTATTGATATCAAATTATTTCTTGTGATTGCGTTTTTCAATAAGAATTTTATTATTTTTATAAAAATAGGTGCTTAATTCAGTATATTTTTATTACAATCAAGCTAACCTACTGTATGGAATTTCTTAGTAGTAACTCTTTTGAAGAAAGTCAGATGTCATTAAAATGTTAGCCTTGTCATTGACTAGGTAATATTAAGCAAGTTACTTAACCTTTCCAAGACTGTTTTGTGTACAGAGAGAGGATGATAAGACCACATGAGCTGTTGCGAAGATCAAAATTGGTGATACCTGTGACTACCTGTCACATAGCAAATACTGAATGAATATAGCTATAATCAAGTTTCTAAGATAGTTCTTTTCAAATATAACTATATAATTGTAATTATATAATAAATGTAACTTAGCCATGTTAGAAGCCACATATAGAAATGAATTAACTGAGATATAAAATTTAGGTGCTAGAATCTGCATGGTCTTGCTTTCTCCCTGTCCCATCTTCTACCCAGGTAACCTCTAAAGGGCTCTGCCAATCACACCTTCCTTCCAAATAAATTATTGAATAAACAAACAAACTGATCTTTATCCAGAGTTCGTTTCTCTAGCATTTGTTTTCCTTTGTATCAGTTCTAGCCATCAGCATTGGAAGCATTGTTCTTTCTTTAATACTGCATAGTGTGTCACTTAAATCCCATGATGTGTTTCAATCTGTCCTACTTTATGTTCCCTAAGTTAGTAATTGTGATAAAGTATCATTCAAAAATGTTTAACTGCATTTAAGTGCACAATACCTTCAAGCAAATTAGAAAAACTTTCCCCTGTGTGTGGACTTCTAGGTAAAGGAGGACCCTTGAGAATGTCACTTGACAAGTCCATGGCATTGTTATAAAAATTAGAAAAAGTCAGCCATTTTTCTGAGCAAATTAAGACCTAAGCTATGTGTAGGCTGAGCAATGACTAGATTTAAACCCTCATCTGGCTCTTATTTATATAATATTATTTTCAGTTCAAACCCCAATTCATCAAGAGATGTTTTAGAAACAAAAATGGGTTGAAATTATTCTTGGTCCTGTTGAAAGTCTCGCTTTTAAGAGAATTCCAAGCATAGGCAATATCTGTATATTTAGAAAACCCCATCGTCTCAGTCCAAAATCTCCTTAAGCTGATAAGCAACTTCAGCAAAGTCTCAGGATACAAAATCAATGTGCAAAAATCACAAGCATTCCTATACACCAATAACAGACAAACAGCCAAATCATGAGTGAACTCCCATTCCCAATTGCTTCAAAGAGAATAAAATACCTAGGAATCCAACTTACAAGGGATGTGAAGGACCTCTTCAAGGAGAACTACAAACCAGTGCTCAGTGAAATAAAAGATGACACAGCCAAATGGAAGAACATTCCATGCTCATGGATAGGAAGAATCAATATCGTGAAAATGGCCATACTGCCCAAGGTAATTTATAGATTCAATGGAATCCCCATTAAGCTACCCATGACTTTCTTCACAGAATTGAAAAAAACTACTTTCAAGTTCATATGGAACCAAAAAAGAGCCCACATTGCCAAGACAATCTGAAGCCAAAAGAACAAAGCTGGAGGCATCATGCTACTTGACTTCAAACTATACTACAAGGCCACAGTAACCAAAACAGCATGGTACTGGTACCAAAACAGAGATATAGACCAGTGGAACAGAACAGAGGCTTCGGAAATAACACCACACATCTACAACCAACTGATCTTTGACAAACCTGACAAAAACAAGAAATGGGGAAAGGATTCCCTATGTAATAAATGGTGCTATGAAAACTGGCTAGCCATATGTAGAAAGCTGAAACTGGATCCCTTCCTTACACCATTAATTAACAAAAATTAATGCAAGATGGATTAGAGACTTAAATGTTAGACCTAAAACCATAAAAACCCTAGAAAAAAACCTAAGCGATACCATTCAGGACATAGGAATGGGCAAGGACTTCATGTCTAAAACACCAAAAGCAATGGCAACAAAAGCCAAACTTGACAAATGGGATATAATTAAACTGAAGAGCTTCTGCACAGCAAAAGAAACTACCATCAGAGTGAACAGGCAACTTACAGAATGGGAGAACATTTTTGCAATCTACTCATCTGACAAAGGGCTAATATCCAGAACCTACAAAGAACTCAAACAAATTTACAAGAAAAAAACAAACAACCCCATCAAAAAGTGGGCAAAGGATATGAACAGACACTTCTCAAAAGAAGATGTTTATGCAGCCAACAGACACATGAAAAAATGCTCATCACCACTAACTATCAGAGAAATGCAAATCAAAACCACAATGAGATACCATGTCACACCAGTTAGAATGGTGATCATTAAAAAGTCAGGAAACAACAGGTGCTAGAGAGGATGTGGAGAAATATGAACACTTTTACACTGTTGGTGGGACTGTAAACTAGTTCAACCATTGTGGAAGACAGTGTGGCGATTCCTCAAGGATCTAGAACTAGAAATACCATTTGACCCAGCCATCCCATTACTGGGTATATACCCAAAGGATTATAAATCGTGCTGCTATAAAGACATCTGCACACGTATGTTTATTGCAGCACTATTCACAATAGCAAAGACGGAACCAACCCAAATGTCCATCAACGACAGACTGGATTAAGAAAATGTGGCACATATATACCATGAACTACTATGCAGTCATAAAAACAGATGAGTTCGTGTCCTTTGTAGGGACATGGATGCAGCTGGAAACCATCATTCTCAGCAAACTATCGCAAGAACAGAAAACCAAATACCGCATGTTCTCACTCATAGGTGGGAACTGAACAATGAGATCACTTGGACACAGGAAGGGGAACATCACACACCGGGGCATGTTGTGGGGTTGGGGGAGAGGGGAGGGATAGCATTAGGAGATACACCTAACATAAATGACAAGTTAATGGGTGCAGCACACCAACACAGCACATGTATACCTGTGTAACAAAGTTGCACGTTGTGCACATGTACCCTAAAACGTAAAGTATAATAAAAAATAAATTTTAAAAAAAGCTATCTTTCTGTCACTTGATGACTATGGTAGGGGCTTTCTGATGCATCAGTTTTTTTCTTCTAAAATATTCTCAGTAGTATCACTTCCAATTCCAAACAATGCCTTGGTCCAGAGGCTAAAGCAATTAGGCAGGGTGAAAGAAATACATTTCCTGAAGCAAACTCTGCTTCACAGAAATAAGCTTTAAAGTTGTTGAGTATTGCTGTCTTTAGGCAAACCTATTGGCAAGATGTTCCATTACTGTAGGTATAAACAGATGACAAAATTAGTCAAAAAAAAAAGTTACTCTATGTGTAACATATCAATATGGAACTTTTGATAGTGGAAAGCTTTAAAATTATGTTCTCCAGAGGTGTGTGAGCCTGAAGCATTGAGATCAGGAAAGGCAACTTACAGTATTTAATTGCACTCACTAAGCATGGTCAAGGCCTGGGTTTAAAATACAGGTTATGCCAACACTAGCCATTTGAATGCAAATTGCTTGTGCCTCAGTGTTTTACAGATGAAAATAATATTATCTTCAAACTATTGTTAATGAAAATAACTAAGATACCCTATATGACAGTGCCTACAGCTGAAGAAATATTACTTCTTTTAAAATAATGGATTATTTAGAATAACTCAATCTAAATCTCATTTTCATTCACTTTGAAGCCTTGAGCACATGCTCTGAAACAGGGCTGTCAAATAGAACTTTCCACAGTGATAGGAATAGTCTATGTTTGTGCTTTCCAATATGGTAGCCCTTAGCTGCACGTGGCTGTTGAGCATATGAAAAGTGTTTAATGTGATGAAGAAACTGAACTTTTTAATTGCTTACCTCTAATTAATTTAGGGTTTTTTGTTGTTGTTTTTGTTTTTGTTTTTGTGAGACGGATCTTGCTCTATCGTCAGGTTGGAGTACAGTGGCTCAATCTCGGCTTACTGCAACCTCCAATTCCCTTGTTCAAGAGATTCTCCTACCTCAGCCTCCTGAGTAGCTGAGATTACAGGCGTGTGCCACCACACCCAGCTAATTCTTGTATTTTTAGTAGAGACGGGGTTTCACTATGTTGGCCAGGATGGTCTTGATCTCCTGACATTAGTTTTTTAAAAAACCACTTTAAGGAGGTATGATTGACTTACAAAAGCTGCACGTATGTAATGTATACATGTCATTGAATTTGGGGAAAAAATATACCCTTTGAAACATTATCAAGGCCATAACATATTATCTCCTAGTGTTTCCTCCCATCCTCTTTATTATTATTATTGGTTTTATTTTTGGTAAGAAAACAACATAAAATCTACTCTCTCAGCAATTTTCAGTATACAGTAGGGTATTAGCTATAGTCAGTGTGCTGTGAAATAGAAATCCAGTTATTATTTATCTTGTGTAATTGAAATTTTGTACCTTTTACCCATCACCTCTCCATTTTTCCCTTCTCCCAGCCAGCACCTGGCAACCACCACTTTACTCTCTCCTTCTATTAGTTTGACTATGTTAGATTCCACATGTGAGTGAAAACATGCCAAATTTGTGTTCCTGCGTCTGGCTTATTTCACTTAACATAGTGTCCTCCATGCCGGGCATGGTGGCTCACGCCTGTAATCCCAGCACTTTGGGAGGCCAAGGTGGGCGGATCACGAGGTCAGGAGATCCAGACCATCCTGGCTAATATGGTGAAACCCCATCTCTACTAAACATACAAAAAATTAGCCAGGTGTGGTGGCGGGTGCCTGTAGTCCCTACTACTCAGGAGGCTGAGGCAGGAGAATGGCATGAACCCGGGAGGCAGAGCTTGCAATGAGCCGAGATCACGCCACTGCACTCCAGCCTGGGTGACAGAGTGAGACTCCTTCTCAAATAAAACAACAACAACAACGACATAATGTCCTCCAGGTCCACCCATGTTGGTATAAATACCAGAATTTCTTTTTGAAAGGCTGAATAATATTTCATTGTATGTATGTAGCACATTTTCTTTATCCATTTATTCACTGACGGATATTTAGGTTGTTCCCATATCCTGGCTATTGTGAATAATGCCGCAGTGAATACAGGAGTGCAGATATCTCTTAAAGATCCTGATTTCATTTCCTTTGGATATATGCCCATAAATGGAATTGCTCATTCACATAGTAGTTCTATTTTTACTTTTTAGAAACCTCCATACTGTTTTTGAGACTGGCTACATGATTTTACATTCCCAAAAACAAAGTGGAAGGATTTCTTTTTCTCCACATTCTTGCCAACATATGTGTTTTAGTTCATTTTGTGTTGCTACAACAGAATACCTGAGACTGGGTAATTTAGGAACAGAGATTTATGTCTTACAGTTCTGGGGTCTGGGTAGTCCAAGGTTGAGGGACCTGTATCTATCGATGCCTTCTTGCTGCTTCATTCCATGCAGGAAGGTGAAAAAGCAAGCAAACACTGCCCTGAGAGCAAAAGGGGAGGGAGCCAAACTCATCCTTTATAAGGATGCCTCTCCTGAGATAACTAACCTCTATCTGTGATAACAGCATTAACCCATTTATGAGGGCAGGGCCCTCATGACCTTGACCACCTCTTAAAGGTTCCACCTCTCAACACTGTTGCTTTGGGAATTAAGTTTCCAACACATGAGCTTTGGGGGACACGTTCAAACAATAGCAACTTCTTATCTCTTTTTAATGACACACATTCTAACTGATGTGAAGTAATATCTCATTGTGGTTTTGATTTGAGCTTCTCTGGTGACTAATGATATTGAATTTTTTTATATGCCTGTTGGCCATTTGTATGTCTTCTTTGGAGAAATGTCTATTCAAGTCCTTTGTTCATTTTTCCATTGGGTTATTTGGTTTTCTATTACTGAGTTTTAAGAGTTCCTAATGTTTAGATGGCAATCCCTTATCAGATATATGTTTTACAAATATTTTCTCCCATCCTTCAGGTTGTCTGTTTATTCCTTCGATTGTTTCTTTTGCTGTACAGAATCTTTTAAGTTGAGTGTAGCCCCGCTTGTCTATTTTTTGCTTTTATTGCATGTACTTTTGGTGTCACAGCCAAGAAATCATTGCAAAGACCAACATCAAAAAGTCATGTTTTCTTCTAGGATTTTTTACAGTTTTAGGTATTGTGCGTATGTCTTTAATCCATTTTGCATTGATTTTTCTTGTGTGATTAAAGAGTAGGATCTAATTTCATGTTTGTTTTTGTTTTTGCATGTGGGTATCCAGTTTTGCCAACACCATTTATTGAAGGGATTATCTTTTCTCCGTTGTATATTCTTGGTGCTCTGGCCAAAGATAAGTTAGATCTTACATGCATGGGTTTATTTCTCAGCTCTCTATTCTGTTCTATTTGACTGTATGTCTACTTTTATGCCAGTTCGATACTGTTTTGATTAGTGTAAGTTTGGATTATAATTTGAAATGAGGAGTTATGTTCCTCCAACTTTTTTCTTCTTTCTCAAGAACACTTTGACTACTTTTGTGATTTTATATGAAAATCACTACTTTTGTGATTTTATATGAATTTTGTGACTGTTTTGCTATTTCTATAAAAACTGCCATTGGAATTTTGATAAGGATTGCATTGAATCTGTAGAATGCTTAGAATGGTGTGGACATTTTAACAACATTAGTTCTTCCAATCCATGAATATGTGATTAATTAATTAACATTTAAATTCAAAGAGACATGTAGTTAGAGGCTACCATATAGTACGGTAAAGCACTAGAATAGAATTTGGCTCCAATAGGGCAGCCTCATAGGTAAGTCTATAGATAAGTCTTTTTTCAACAATAATTTTTTAAGAAAGACACTTTTTTATTTCTGCAAACACCTTTATGGCAGGAGGTTGTTAAAATAAAATTAATGAGCTACATGAACATCTCAAATTGTGTGATAATCACATTAAGTTTGAAGTGTATTTTTCTAGGGAGGAAATTCATACATACCATTGGACTTTGAAAGAGAAACATGTGTCACAAAATTTAAAAAATAAATAAATAAATAGAAGGAATATACCTAAGTTACTTACACCTGCTCTAATTTTAAAATGTGCACATTGTTGTTCAGAAGAGAAAGGAAGCCAAACTATCAAATTGGTTCATGTAATTATAACTGATTGTTTTTATGAAGACTAAAATGTAAGCAGAGTTTTCAGTAAAAATATGTTAAATATGAAGTTCGAAGCAATGTTCAATTATTCTATTTACATCAAAAGCAGTAAACAAATTTTAGCACACATTAACTACACATTTGTGTTAGTTGTCTTTAAAATATTAAAATAGTACAGGATAACACAGAAACGAAAAGTGCCATATTCTCTCACTTCCTACCCTGCTTCTACTCTTGTTCCCAATGAATAACTATGTGGGTTATTTGGATAATGTCTCTCCAAACATTTTTTCGTGTATCCATACATGTGTTGTGTGTGTATGTACATGTGTGCACAGAAATTGACTTCTGTACTATTTGTGATGGACTGAATAATGATTCCCAAAGATGTTCACATCCTAATCCCTGGGCCCTGTGAACATGTTACATGTAAAAAGATCTTTGTAGATGTAATTTAACTAAGGATCTTGAGATGGAGAGATTATTTTAGATGATTAGAGTGGCCTCAATGTAATCACATGTTCCTTAGAAGAAGAAGGCAAGCAGATCAGAGATAGTAGTAGCAAACATAATGATGGAATCAAAAGGTTGGAGTAATTCAATGATGGATCACAAACCAAGGAATGCAGGCAGCCTCCAGAAACTAACACAAGCAAGAAGACTGATTCATCCCCGAAGCCTCCAGAAGGAATACAGCCCTACTGACACCTTAATTTTATATTTATGATACCCAGAGTAAGACAATAATTGTATCTTGCTTTAGAGCCACTAAATTTCTGGTAATTTGTTACAGTAGCAATAGGAAACCAGTATATTCTATAACTTTTCTTTTAAGTATAACCTGTGCATCCTTCCATGATAGTACATTAGTACATGTGGTGCTACTCTGTTCTTTTTAGAAGTTGCCTAGAACATCAGTGTGACTCCCTTTTATGCTATGACACAAGCAGTTCCAGTGCACATCCCAGGACATACGTTATTGAGCATTTGTATACATGGTTTAGTGAGATGTACGACTGCAGAAAGAAACTGCTTAGTATAAAGGTAAAGGTATACATGGTAATGTATTGTTATTCGGAACATTTGTCCCCTCCTTACACAGTGTGTCACTCAGGAGAGATTATGTCTTTCTGTTCCACAGGCTTGGTCACGTGATGTACCTTAGCCAACAAAATGGCAGCCGAAGGGATGTGAGCCCCTGTGAAGGGGCACTTTAGGAGTTAGGATGTTTTTGTTACCTTTTCCCATGACACAAAGTGTTCCCTATAGAGGCTGCTTCATCATTTACTAACTGACCCACAATGAATATGGAATGTAGCAAGACAAAAAATAGGCCTTTGTGTTTGTTAAAGACTGCCTTTTGGAGGTTCCTGGATATAAGAGCATAACTTAACCTAACCTGTCTGACATAGTATATGTATTTTAAATGTTCCTAATTACTACAAAATTGCCTTCTAAAAAGCTGTACATGTCCACCAACAGTGTGGGAGTGTCTTTTTTCCACATTGTTGCCAAAACTACAAAGCACTCATTTTGAACTTTTTTTCTTGCACAGGTGAAAATGGTATCTCACTGCTTTAACCCACATTTTTTTTCTAATTTCATGCAATGTTCTTTCATATGCTTATTATTCATTTGTATTTCTTCTTCAACAAAATGTTGATATGGGCATTGTCCATTTTTATTGAGAGTTATCCATCATTTTTATATACATTTTCTAGAGTGCATGTATACAATGAATATCACTGTTTGCTTTACATGTCATATATAGTTTTAATGATTCATTTGATTCTTAACTTTCTGATAGCATTTACTACACAAAAGTATTTAATACATATAAACTAGGTTCCTTTAAATTGAAATATAATTAAAGCCTACCTAGTCACTAAAGAGATCATGGCCTACTAGGAGTGGCTCATTTAGAAGCCCAGATGAGAAATGCTGGTTCAAATATCTGGATCTGAGTCAACATACCCACCAAGACTGTCTAGGACATATGATGGATTGGAAAAGCAAGTAAGAAAAAAGGACTAAAGTAGGGCAGTGCTGGGGATGAGGGGAATCCAAAACATAAAGTAAGGATCAATGTGCATGCAGAAATTATAAATTTACATAATCATATTAGAGATAATAATTTGGTAAGATACATCAATAGTCACGAAAATATTTATAACTAGTGTAGATACTGTTGCTTTTTTTTTCCATTTAAACAATTTCTTATAGCTAATTTTCTAGGGGTAAGATGTTTGAATTAAGGTTGAGCATAGCAGCACTACCTAAGATAGTGAAAGCAGGAATGTAACCAAGAGAAGGACATTATTATAATTAGACAATTAGGTTAAGTAAAATCTGACATATCAATTGACTGGAATATAATGAAGCTGTTAAAAATTAATCAGTGTAATTATGTGAAATCCTGAGCTAATCTGAATGTCTTTCTTTTATGATGACTTTTTCTGTCTTGTCCAATTCTGTTCCCCTTTACAATTTCATGAAACCCTGTCCCTCCAGTCAAAATTCATAAAGATGCATTGTGTTTATTGTTTTATATATCTGTTTCCTCTCTAGACTTTAAAGTCCCAAAAGCTGGGTTTATGTCTTTTTTTTTACATACAATTTTATTTTTACATACAATTTTTTACATACTTTTACATACTTTCTTTTACACACAATTTGAAATGTTTTCTCATTTAAAATGTATTTATTTCTTTAAGAGAAATAGAAAACAAATGTATGCAGATTACAAATATAATTATATAAAATTGTATCAATATATTGATATAGGTTAGAAGAGAACAAAAAAATGGAAATTATTTTTACCGCAAAATCAGAGCCTTATAGTTCCTGTTTCAAATGATTTACTATAAGAAAGTTTAAAATGCAAAATGGTGTAAAGAAGAAAAATTACATGATCAATAATTCTTCCACCCAAAAATAACAATTGTTAATGTATGGCCTATTCTTTTCAAACTTTGTTATGCCTTTCTAAAAATATATTGAGATTACTGTATCTTTAGAATTTCTTTCCTCTAGTTTCCCCACATCTTTCGTTTAAGTAACTTTATGACAATTTAGCCTGACCTAAGGTACCTGTAGCACTCAAAGCAGAACAAGGTGAACCAAAGCTCTCAGAAGAGGTGAGAAACCAAGAACAAGGATCTAGTTCATTGAAATGATGATAGCCTCTTTAAAGAAAACTTACTTTTTCTTCAGCTTCTTGGTTTTGTTGCTGTTGTTTTGGGAGGCAGACTGTCAGTGACTAAACCTAAGACTTGTTAGACAGAATGATTGATAACAAATGGTTAAAATGAGAAGTTTAGAAAGGATTCCTAAAAGACAATAAAGAAAGGTGGTAGAACAAACCATAGAATTTGTAGTGCTGTCTCGACTACTCTAACCTTGGTAAGGAGAAAAAGGAGAAGACACTGAACATGATCATATTTACATCTGTATATCCCAAGTGTAAAATACGTTATGGTATTTGGGTTGTTTCAGTATTTTGGTTATTGGAATGATGCTGCAATGAAGTGCAAGTATGTCTTTGAGATCCTGATTTCAATTTTGGGAGGGTAAATACTCACAAGTCTAATTACTGAATCAAATGGTAGCTCTATTTTTCAGTTTTCTGAACTTCCATATTGTTTTCTATAGTGGTTACACATCTTTACTTTCCCAAGAAAAGTGTGTAAGTGTTCCATTTTTTTTTTCTAAATTCTCACCACACTTGTTATCTTTTTTAAAAAATCATAGCCATCCTGACAGATGTGAGGTGACATCTAATGGTGATTTTAATTTGAATTTCCCCAGTGATTAATGACTTTGAGCATATTTTTATAAACCTGTTGGCCACTTTTATTTATTCTTTGGATAAATGTCTATTCAAGTACTTCATTCATTTTTTAGTTGAGTTATTTGGTTTTCTACTATTGAGTTGTAAGAGTTCCTTGTATATTTTCCATGTTAACTCCTTATCCAACATATGCTTTACAAATATTTTCCCCATTCTGCAGGTCACTTGTTCATTTTGTTGATTGTTTTTGTTTTTCTCGGTTTTTTAACTCTTTCCTATGCAGAAGCTTTTTAGTTGACTGTAGTCCCACTTTATTTTTGGTTTTGTTGCCTGTGCTTTTGGTCTTATCCAATAATTCATTGTAAAGATCAATGTTAAGGAGATTTCCTTCGTGTTTTCTTCTAGAAATTTATAGTTTGAGGTCTTATGTTATGTCTTTAATTCATTTTTAGTTATTTTTTGTGTGTAAGAGCCAGTTTACATCAGGAACAAGATCTTTAAGGTTTTCTGCACGTAAGATAATATCATCTGCAAACATAAACATTTTTTTCTTCATTCTTTCCTCTTTGAATGCCATTTATTTCTTTTACTTTCCTAACTATTTTGGGTATGGCTTCCATTACTATGTTGAATAGAAGTGTCACAAGTGGGTATCCTTGTCTTATTCCTGATCTTAGAGGAAAAGCTTTGTTTTTCACTGTTAAAGATGACATTGGCTGTGAGCTTTTTATATATCACCTTAATATGTTAAGGATTCTTTTCTATACACAGTTAGTTGAGAGTTTTTAATCATAAAAGGATATTGAATTTTGTCAAACATTTTTTCTACATTTATCCAAGTGATCATGTCGTTTTAATTATTCATTCTATTAATGTGTTGTATTATATTGATGTTTCACGTGTTGAGTCAACCTTAAACCCTAAGAACAAATCCAATTTAGTTGTGGTGTAAGATCCTATCATTGTGCTGTTGAATTTAGTTTGCTAGTATTTATTTTTAGAATGTTTGCATTTGTGTTCATCTAGGGTATTGGTCTATAGTTTTATTTCTTTGTAGCATTTTTGTCTGGCTTTGCTGTCAGGATTATGCTAGCCACATAAAATGAGTTTGGAAGTGTCCCCAAAGAAAAACATGGCATATGCACACAGTAAAATGTTATTTAATCTTAGAAGAGAAGGAAATCCTGACATTTTCAACAACAAAGATGAACCTGGAGGACATTATGGTAAGCTAATCACAAGACAAATATTGTACTTATTTGCAGTACATAAAACACTTAAGCTCATAGAAGCAGAAAATGGAAGATGGTTACCAGGGGCAGGGGAGAGGAGGAAATAGAGAGTCATTGTTCAGTTGCTATAAGGTGTAATTTATGCAAGATGAATTAATTCTAGAGATATGCTGTACAGCTTAGTATCTATAGTCAATAGTGTAGTGTGTACTTACAACTTTACTAAAATGATAGATTTAATTTTAAGTGTTCTTATCAAAATAAAAAAAAGGAACGAAAAAAGTACACAAAGAAATTTTTGGAGGTAATGGGTATGAAGAGGTGACAGGTATATGTCCAAACTTATCAAATTGGATATGTTAAATGTGTGCATTTTCAGTATATCAATTATACCTTGATAAAGCTTTTAAAAACACACTGTGGCAGCAGGTGGTGTGTCTCACTAAACTGCAGAGTAAGATAATATTTTTTTCTTTGGGAGGCCGA
The DNA here is from genome assembly GCF_000951045.1 of Mandrillus leucophaeus. NCBI lineage: Eukaryota > Metazoa > Chordata > Mammalia > Primates > Cercopithecidae > Mandrillus > Mandrillus leucophaeus. Next base: position 803,969 of record NW_012108264.1, on the reverse strand, counting down.
GACGGGCAAATCACGAGGTCAGGAGATCGAGACCATCCTGGCTAACACGGTGAAACCCCATCTCTACTAAAAACTACAAAAAACTAGCTAGCCGGGCAAGGTGGCGGGCGCCTGTAGTCCCAGCTACTCGGGAGGCTGAGGCAGGAGAATGGCATAAACCCGGGAGGCGGAGCTTGCAGTGAGCTGAGATCCGGCCACTGCACTCTAGCCTGGGCGACAGAGCAAGACTCTATCTCAAAAAATAATAATAATAATAATAATATTTTTTAATTTTTATTTATTTATTTATTTTATTATACTTTAAGTTCTGGGATACATGTGCAGAATGTGCAGGTTTGTTACACAGGTATATGTATGCCATTGTGGTTTGCTGTACCCATCAACTCATCATCTACATTAGGTATTTCTCCTAATGCTATCCTTCCCCTTGTCCCCAACGCCCTAACAGGCCCCTGGGTGTGATGTTCTCCTCCCTGTGCCCATATGTTCTCATTGTTCTATTTCCACTTATGAGTGAGAACATGTGGTGTTTGGTTTTCTGTTCTTGTGTTAGTTTGCTGAGAATGATGGTTCATGTCCCTGCAAAGGACATGAACTCATTCTTTTTTATGGCTGCATAGTATTCCATCATATATATGTGTCACATTTTCTTTATCCAGTTAAACACTGGTGGGCATTTGGGTTGGTTCCAAGTCTTTGCTATTGTGAATAGTGCTGCAGTAAACATAGGTGTGCATGTGTCTTTACAGTAGAATAATTTATAATCCTTTGGGTATATACCCAGTAATGGGATTTCTGGGTCAAATGGTATTTCTGGTTTTAAATCCTTGAGGAATTGACACACTGTCTTCCACAATGGTTGAACTAATTTACACTCCCACCAACAGTGTAAAAGCGTTCCTATTTCTCCACATCCTCTCCAGTATCAGTTGTTTCCTGACTTTTTAATGATCGCCATTAATGAGATGGTATCTCATTGTGGTTTTGATTTGCATTTCTCTAATGACCAGTGATGATGAGCTTTTTTCTCATATGTTTGTTGGCTGCATAAATGTCTTCTTTTGAAAGTGTTTGTTCATATCCTTCACCCACTTTTTGATGGGGTTGTTTGTTTTATTCTTGTAAATTTGTTTAAATTACTTGTAGATTCTGAATATTACCCCTTTGTCAGACGGGTAGATTGCAAACATTTTCTCCCATTCTCTAGGTTGCTTGTTCACTCTGATGGTAGTTTCTTTTGCTGTGCAGAAGCTCTTTAGTTTGATTAGATCCCATTTGTCTATTTTGGCTTTTGTTTCCACTGCTTTTGGTGTTTTGGTCATGAAGTATTTGCCCATGCCTATGTCCTGAATGCTATTTGCCTAGGTTTTCTTTTAGGGTTTTTACAATTTTAGGTCTTACATTTAAATTTGTAATCCTTCTTGAGTTGATTTTTGTATAAGATGTAAGGAAGGGATCCGGTTTCAGTTTTCTGCATATGGCTAGCCAGTTTTCCTAACATCTTTTATTAAATAGGGAATGCTTTCCCTATTGCTTTTTTTTCCTGTCAAGTTTGTCAAAGATCAGATGGTTGTACATGTGTGGCATTAATTCTGAGGCCTCTGTTCTGTTCCACTGGTCTATATATCTGTCTCGGTATCAGTTCAATGCTATTTTGGTTACTGTAGTCTTGTAGTATAGTTTGAAGTCAGGTAGCATGATGCCTCCAGCTTTGTTCTTTTTGCTTAGCATTCTCTTGGCTATACAGGCTCTTTTTTGTTTCATATGAAATTTATAGTAGTTTTTACTAATTCTGTGAAGAAAGTCAATGGTAGCTTGATGGGGATAGCTTTGAATCTATAAATTACTTAGGGCAGTATGGCCATTTTCACAATATTGATTCTCCCCACCCATGAGCATGGAATGTTTCTCCATTTGTTTGTGCCCTCTCTTATTTCCTTGAGCAGTGGTTTATAGTTCTCCTTGAAGAGGTCCTTCACATCCCTTGTAAATTGTATTCCTAGGTATTTTTATTCTCTTTGTAGCAATTGTGAGTGGGAGTTAACTCGTGATTTGGCTGTTTGTCTGTTATTGGTGTATAGGAATGCTTGTGATTTTTGCACATTGATTTTGTATCCTGAGACTTTGCTAAATTTGCTTATCAGCTTAAGGAGTTTTAGGGAGAGATGGGGTTTTCTAAATAAACAACCGTGTCATCTGCAAACAGAGATAATTTGACTTCCTCTCTTCCTATTTGAATATCCTTTATTTCACAAATAGTTATTATTTTCAGATATGTTCCATCAATACCTTGTTTATTGACTGTTTTTAGCATGAAGGGGTGTTGAATTTTATTGAAGGCCTTTTCTGCATCTATTGAGATAATCATGTGGTTTTTATCATTGGTTCGATTTATGTGATGGATTATATTTATTGATTTGCATATGTTGAACCAGCCTTGCATCCCAGGGATAAAGCTGACATGATCATGATGGATACGCTTTTTAATGTGATGCTGGATTTGGTTTGCCTGTATTTTATTGAGGATTTTCACACTGACGTTCATCAGGGACATTATCCTGAAATTTTCTTTTTATGTTGTGTCTCTGCCAGTTTTCGATATCAGGATCATGCTGGCATCATAAAATGAGTTAGGGAGGAGTCCTTCTTTTTCTATCGTTTGGAATAGTTTCAGGAAGAATGGTACCAGTTCCTCTTTGTGCCTCTGGTAGAAATCGGCTGTGAATCCGTCTGATCCTTGGCTTTTTTTGGCTGGTAGGCTATTAAGAGTAATTAATATTTCAGAACTTGTTCTTGGTCTATTTAGGGATTCGACTTATTTCTGGTGTAGCCTTGGGAGGGTGTATGTGTCTAGGAATTTATCCATTTCTTCTAGATTTTCTAGTTTATTTGCGTAGAGGTGTTTATAGTATTCTCTGATGGTAGTTTGCATTTCTGTGGGATCAGTGGTGATCTCCCCTTTATCATTATTTATTGTGTCTATTTGATTCTTCTCTCTTTTCTTCTTTATTAGTCTGGCCAGTGGTCTATCAATTTTGTTGATCTTTCCAAAAAAACAGTTCCTGGATTCATTGATTTTTTGAAGGGTTTTTTGTGTCCCTATCTCCTTCAGTTCTGCTCTGATCTTAGTTATTTCCTGTCTTCTGCTAGCTTTTGAATTTGTTTGCACTTGTTTCTCTAATTCTTTTAATTGTGATGTTAGGGTGTCTATTTTAGAACTTCCCCACTTTATCCTGTGGGCATTTAGTGCTATAAATTTCCCTCTAAACACTGCTTTAGTTGTGTCTGAGAGATTCTGTTACATTGCATCTTTGTTCTCATTGGTTTCAAAGAACATCTTTATTTCTGCCTTAATTTCATTATTTACCCAGTAGTCATTCAGGAGCAGGTGGTTCAGTCTCCATGTAGTTGTGTGGTTTTGAATGAGGTTCTTAGTCCTGAGTTCAAATTTGATTGCACTGTGGTCTGAGAGAAAGTTTGTTATAATTTCTGTTCTTTTGCATTTGCTGAGGAGCGTTTTACTTCCAATTATGTGGTCAATTTTAGAATAAGTGCTGAGAAGAATGTATATTCTGTTGATTTGAGGTGGAGGGTTCTGTAGATGTCTATTAGGTCCACTTGGTCCAGAGCTGGGTTCAAGTCCTGAATATCCTTGTTAATTTTCTGTCTTGTTGATCTGTCTAATGTTGACAGTGGGGTATTAAAGTCTCCCACTATTACTGTGTGGGAGTCTAAGTCTCTTAGTAGGTCTCTAAGAACTTGCTTTATGAATCTGGGTGCTCCTCTATTGGGTGCATATGTATTTAGAATAGTTAGCTCTTCTTGTTGCATTGAGACCTTTAACATTATGTAATGCCCTTCTTTGTCTTTTTTGATCTTTGTTAGTTTAAAATCTGTTTTATCTGAGACTAAGATTGCAACCCCTGCTTTTTTTTATTTTTTATTATTTTTTTTCTTTCTATTTGCTTGGTAAATCTTCCTCCATCCCTTTATTTTGAGCCTATGTGTTTCTTTGCACGTGTGATAGGTCCCCTGAATACAACACACTGATGGGTCTTGACTCTTTATCGAATTTGCCAGTATGTGTCTTTTAATTGGGGCATTTAGCCCATTTACATTTAAGGTTAATATTGTTATGTGTGAATTTGGTCCTGTCATGATGCTAGCTGGTTATTTTGCCCATTAATTGATGCAGTTTCTTCATAGCATTGATGGTCTTTACATTTTGGTTTGTTTCTGCAGGATTTTATTTCTCCTTCACTTATGAAGCTTAGTTTGACTGGATATGAAATTCTGTGTTGAAAATTCTTTTCTTTAACAATGCTGAATATTGGCCCCCACTCTCTTCTGGCTTGTAGGGTTTCTGCAGAGAGATTCACTGTTACCTGATGGGCTTCCCTTTGTGGGTAACCCAACCTTTCTCTCTAGCTGCCCTTAACAGTTTTTCCTTCATTTCAATCTTGGTGAATCTGATGATTATGTGTCTTGGGGTTGCTCTTCTCAAGGCGTATGTTTGTAGTGTTCTCTGTATTTCCTGAATTTGGACGTTGGTCTGTCTTGCTAGGTTGGAGAAGTTTTCCTGGGTAATATCCTGAAGTGTGTTTTTCCAACTTGATTCCATTCTCCCTGTCACTTTCACATACACCAATCAAATGTAGGTTTGGGCTTTACACATAGTCCCATATTTCTTTGAGGCTTTGTTCGTTCCTTCTCATTATTTTCTGTCTAATCTTGCTTCATGCTTTATTTCATTAAATTGATCTCCAATCTCTGATATCCTTTCTTCCCCTTGATCGATTTGGCTATTGATATTTGTGTATGCTTCATGAAGTTCTCATGCTGTGTTTTTCAGCTCCATCAGGTCATTTATGTTCTTCTCTAAACTGGTTATTCTAGTTGGCAACTCCTCTAACCTCTTATCAAGGTTTTTAGTTTCTTTGCACTGGGTTAAAACATGCTCCTTTAGCTTGGAGGAGTTTGTTATTACCCACCTTCTGAAGCCTACTTCTGTCAATTCGTCAAACTCATTCTCTATCCAGTTTTTTTTCCCTTGCTGGTGAAGAGTTGTGATCCTTCGGCGGAAAAGAGGCATACTGTTTTTTGGAATTTTCAGCCTTTTTGTGCTGGTTTTTCCTCACCTTTATGGATTTATCTACCTTTGGTCTTTGCTGTTAGTGACCATTGGATGGAATGTTTGTGTGGTCATCCTTTTGGTTGATGTTGGTGCTATTGCTTTCTGTTTGTTAGTTTTCTTCTGACAGTCAGGCCCCTTTTCTGCAGGTCTGCTAGAGTTTGCTGGGGGCCCACACCAGACCCTGTTTACCTGGGTATCACCAGTGGTGGCTGCAGAACAGCAAAGATTGCTGCCTGCTCCTTTCTCTGGAAGCTTTGTCCCAGAGGGCACCACCAGATGCCAGCCAGAGCTCTCCTGTATGAGGTGTCTGTCGACTCCTGCTGGTAGACGTCTCCCCATCAGGAGGCACAGGGGTCAGGGACCCATATGAGGAGGCAGTCTGTCCCTTAGCAGAGCTTGAGTGCTGTGCTGGGAGATCCACTGTTCTCTTTAGAGTTGGCAGGCAGGAACATTTAAGTCTGCTGAAGCTGCACCCACAGCCACCCTTTCCCCCAGGGGCTCTGTCCCAGGGAAATGGGAATTTTCTCTATAAGCCCCTGACTGACTGGGGCTGCTGTCTTTCTTTCAGAGATGCCCTGCCTGGAGAGGAGGAATCTAGAGAGGTGGTCTGACTACAGTGCCTTTGAGGCACTGTGGTGGGCTCCACCCAGTCCAGACTTCCCTGTAGCTTTGTTTACACTGTGAGGGGAAAACCACCTACTCATACCTCAGTAATGGTGGATGCCCTACCCCACCAAGCTTGAGCATCCCAGGTCGACTTCAGACTGCTGTGCTGGCAGTAAGAATTTCAAGCTAGTGGATCTTAGCTTGCTGGGCTCCATGGGGTTGAGATCTGCTGAGCTAGACCACTTGGCTCCCTGACTTTAGCCCTCTTTCCAGGGGAGTGAATGGTTCTGTCTCGCTGGTGTTCCAGGTGCCACTGGGGTACGAAATAAAAACTCCTGCAGCTAGCTCAGTGTCTGCCCAAACAGCTGCTCAGTTTTGTGTTTGAAACCCAGGGCCCTGGTGGTGTAGGCATCCAAGGGAATCTCCTGGCCTGCTGGTTGTGAAGATGGTGGTAAAAGCATACTATCTGGGCCAGAATGCACGGTCTCACATGGCATGGTCCCCCATGGCTTCCTTTGGCTAGAGGAAGGAGTTCTCTGACCCCTTGCACTCCCTGGGTGAGGTGTCACCCCACCCTGCTTCTGCTTACCTTCCATGGCCTGTACCCACTGTCTAACCAGATGATCCGGGTACCTCAGTTGGAAATGCAGAAATCACCCACCTTCTGCGTTTGTCTCACTGGGAGCTGCAGACCAGAGCTGTTCCTATTCGGCCATCTTGCTCAGGAATCCTAGATGATTTCTTTTAAACAGAAAATGGCTTATCAATATTTGCTTGTCTTAGGTCTTCATGTGATAAAAAAACAAGGCCCCTGATGATAAGGAGAAATTCTTACACCAGAAAGTTTGTGACCTGCTTTTTTTATACCTTGGAATAATAGAAACAAACCCTCTCCCTTTCCAAGACCTCAATTCAGTGGGAAGACATGGCACTTCTTCAGATCATAACAAGAGAAGTTTCCATGTAGATGAAGTCACTTGTTTTTTATGATATAATTGCTTCTGGGATGTAAAGACCAGGATATTCTAAGAACAAAGTGCTCTGAATGTCTACAAAACAATGGCATTCCACCGGTGCTATCCAATAAACTTTCTGCAATGAAGGAATTAGTCTATGTGTGTACTCCCCAACACAGTAGCCACTAACTACTAGCCACTTCCAGTTATTGAGCACTTTAAATATGAAGGAATTAAATGTTTTATTTCATTTAAGTTTAATAAGCTAAAAATTAAAATCTAAATAGCCACATGTGGCTAATGGATACCATGTTAGATAGTACAATGTAAGCAATGCTTTTGGGCCTGTCACTTGAGCTGTAGCTTTCCCTGATCTATGCCAAAGTTATTCCAGATACACTGCTCCAACAAAACCAGATTCCACGGTGATAGCCTCAATCTAGTCATGCCTACCAGCTACCTCTGATGAGACTTGCATGTGTGAAGAGTATAATGATTGTGCCTATCACAAGGAGGTTTCATGATGCTGGAATCTAGACATGCATCAACTCTGCACATAGAACTTCTGTGTTTGAAAACAAAAATTTTCAGAACTATGGTATCCTTTTTTTATTTTTCCATGTTGGTTCACTAATGCTACACATGTTGGCAAACTATTTTCATTTCCTAGAATGGTTCACTAATACTGTAGATGTTGACAAATTGCTTGGTTCCTGAACAATATAAAATTTGTATACATATATACACACACATATATAGATATGTATATATGGAAATTTTATAACTGAAAAGTAAAATTGAAGTCTTAAATCATACCTGAATTATTGGCTGCAAATAGTCTGGTGATCTGGGAACAAACAGTCCAGGAACACCCATATCTCCAAGACTACTTTTTATCTTGCATCTCAGCTTTAACTGATCAGACCGTTTAAGCAGTCTCTCATGATAAGAATTTGCTCTCTGCTTGTCTTTCTTCCTGTGCTTAACCATCAGAACAAATGGAATAAAAGATTCAGGGTGATGAAATCAGTGAGATGAAACTAAAATGTACTGCTGAGCTGCTAAGTAGAAGGGATGAACTTCAGGAAAACCCTTGAATGGATGATAAATTAAGAAGGTTGAATTAAGCTTATTGAAAGATGTGTCTGCAATGACATTAGTTTCTTGTTTCTTAATGACTTGCTCTAAGAGAAATGTAGTCAAGGGATCTTTTTCTTCCCTTGGCTTCTTGCTATCTGCCTCTCAACAGGACTAGCTCTCCTCTGAGCATGATGGGGGCTTTTGTGGATGAAGGCAAAGTTTTGGAAGGCTAGATTTTTTAAAATGTAGTTTTCTTGGAACCTGAACTGATTAGAGAAGTAAATGAGAGACAAACTGCTGCCGGGCTCTGAATAGAAAATGATCTGTGAGTAAATTGAACAAGCTGGGATACAGTAAATAGGCAATTAACATTCATTTTGGCAAATCTGCACCTGTTGGAGCTGAAACTACAAAGGGAAACATGAAGGGGAATGACAGAGAAGACCTGTCAAACATCCGAGTATTAAAATATATTAAATCCTGAGAGCTTCATGAAATATGAGTGGAAATTATATAAAGCTGCAAATTTAGCCAGGCCTCAAGAAAGATATAATCCACAACGAAATCTTGTTTAATCACCTTTTCTCTTCCTAAGTTTGGAGACTTGCGGTGGATTCAGTGCTGTTGATAGTATTGGTTTGGGTGGTGGTTGTCCTCACGGGTTTAGAAAGCCCTGATAGATCTTGTTTGGGACAGGATTGTTCACAAAGAAAATTATTCAGTCTCATGTCCTTCTGCTATTATTTTTCCATTCTAGAGAAACTCCTCACTATCCCACAAAGACCCATTGCCTACAAGGAGCCCAGGGGAAATGTTAGAAACACATTTTGCAGCTTCACTAACTGTTCTTGGGAAGTGTGAAGTGTGCCATGTCCTATATCTTTACATTATTTTCCTTAGGATTCCTTTTCTGCCATCTAAGACCTAAACATCTCTGATAAATCTAATTCCTTGGATGTATGACTGATCTTTACAAGGTTTGGCTCCATTTTTAGAGACACTTCCAAAGATGATTCCCTACGACAAGCTGCTATGCTGAACCCCTATTAACCTCAATATTCCCTATTGAGGCACCAGGTACAAGAGGCGGAAGAAGAGACCCACAGCCAGAAAACGAGACATGGGTTTCTATTAAGGACTTTTATACAGGAGAGAGAGTCCAGTGGTGGTGGGCTGGACAGGAGAACCCCCTTTCACAAAGAAATGGTCCAGTGGCGGCAAGCTGTACAACATATCTGCCTTACTAGAAGTCCAGTGGCAGCAGTCTGGACAAGGGATATGCCTTACATATGGCCCAGTAGGGTGGGCTGGGCAGGAAAATCGCAACTGCTTGCAAATAGCATGCAGTTTACATAACATTTTCACTTAACAACTTAGTGACCTTAACGACCTTCACCTGGCAACCATCATTTGTCCCAAAACTCAGGGCCTCAATCCCCTGTACAGCCCACGTTCCGCTGGACAGGCTGGGGGCTCAGACATTCCTCACAGAGAAAAAAAGAATCTCCAGGTTGGCCACTCCCCGATTCCCTAGCTCAGAGAATACATTCAGGTGTGTCTGCCAAACAGGGTCATTCTAGGTGTCTGCTTAATTTATTGCTCTCAGGTGCTTTTACTCCACACGAACATAAAATGAATGTTTGGAAGTTTAGGGCCTAGTGGTCTTTACAGAAGATATCCTGAAGCAGGTGGCCATTTGGCTTTTGTTAATTACATGGATTAGGGAAGGAGCTGCCTTCTCATGAGAGTCCTCTGTGACAGAAAACAATCTAAAAAGAACTCAAAGTATAAAGATGGTTTATAAGGAATTGCCTCCTCTAAAGACAATTTCGATAATTAAACATTTCTCTAATTCTAATATTATTTTATTCAAGAGGCAGAGGAATTAGTTGGAATTACCTTCTAAGACTATTACTAATGATTTAAGACAATGTATCCCAACCTATACTCAACAGAGTATTTGGAAATGCTAGTAGGTATTCTTCATAAGCAAGTAACTTTTAAAAAGTTATGTCTTTTTACTCTATCTTTGAAAATTAGTGATATCTAACCCAATGAAATTTACAAGAAAAAGCACACCCCATCTTTATTATTGCACAGTTTGTATAATTTTGATTTAATCTGTAGTTTGGGGCATAGTTTTATGCACTCTCTTGCTGGGGAATTATTTTTGTTGTCCACAAAAAGGGGAACTAAAAATCTCAAATCTTAAGTATTCTAAATAATAACTGCCTGCTCATCCAACCCAACAAGTAACTTCTTTCCTAGTCGGAATTCAATGATCACAGTCTCCAACAGTCTGGTTTCCTGGCAGGATTAGCCTCCTCTAGCATCTCTTCTTGCCTAGTACCACAGCCTCGTTTAGAAGTAAAGTATAAGTTCACAACTTCTTATTCTTGTCTAGCTGTAACTTTGTACCCATTTACCAACCTTTCCTGTTCACCCAATAGGGTAACTAGAGCAAACAACAATGTAGTATATGTTTCAAGATCACCAGAAGATAAGATTTGAATGTTGTCATCACAAGGAAATGATAAATGTTTAAGCTGATGGATAGGGTACCCCAATTTGAATCATTATACTACATACACATGCACTGAGACATTGGATTACACTCCATAAGTATGTACCATTCTTATACATCAATTATAAATTAAAAATTAAATTAAAAAAGAAATGAAGCATAAGTCAGTTCTTAAACGTATTCACCCAGGGATTTTTCACTTGATCACACAGGTGTCCAGTATAGGTATCCAACACTAAGGAAAACAAGACTAGACGCTTAGCAATGCTTATCCCTGCAGTTCCTTGAAAACAGCCCTACAGAAAAACAGATCTTTTTTATGTCTTAATTTTGTTAATTTGCTTCAATTACTTCATAGACCAGCTTGAGCTATTTGCTTCCTAAAGTTTAACAGATCCTAACACAACGGAGCCCTTTTCTTTTTATATAGCCTCCCAGTCACGAGGTTGAGGCTTTTCTTTAATAGTTTTGCTATACTGAGAAGTTTTCCTATACTGAGGAATTTCTCTATACTGAGGAAGTTCTGGCTGCAGAGACTAAAATCCAGCAGCATTTTATTGCTGAAGATGGTAACATGACCGAGACAGGGTCCCAACTACACACGAAGCTTTAATTTCCTCCTGACTGGCCTCCCTCCTTTCAATCTTGTTGCCCTCTACTCCATATTACTCATAAAAACCAGAGTTAGCTTTTAACAGAATTCCATTTCCCCACTTCCCAGCCCCATATTAAGTTGCTACAGCTGCCCTAACAAAGCACCACAAGCTTGATGGCTCAAAACAACAGTAATTTATTCTCTCACAGTTCTGAAGAGTAGAAGTCTGAAATCAGGATGTCAGCAGGATTGGTTCCTTCTGAGGTCTGTGGTGAACAATCCATTCCATGCCTCTGTCCCAAATTCTGATGACTACAGACATGCTTTGCATACCTTGGCTTGTGGATGCATCACTTCAATCTCCCTCCATCTTCACTTGAGTTTTCCCCCATATCTTCACATGGCTGTCCTCTTATAAGGACATCACATCATGCTGGAGTAGGACTCACCCTACTCCAGTATGACCCCATCACAACAAAGCACATCTGCAACAACCCTATATCCAAATAAGGTCACATTCTGACTTACTAGGAGTTAGAAATTCAACACATTTTTGTTTGGTGTACACAATTCAATATTTTTTCCCAGTCAAAATCCTTCAATGGCTCCCGTTGTGTTTAGGATAAAATACAAAGCTGGAATACATGGCATTTTATGATGTGGCCGTTTCTCTTTCTCTAGTATCATCCCCACCCACATTCTGAATTCCAGTTTTACACAACTGGTTACTGCTGCCTTGTATACATTGTATTCACTCTTGCTTTATTGCATGTCATAATAATGATAGCTGATGTTTATATCACACTGCTATGTATCAGGCACATGGATAATACATTAATTTTTATAACACTATGAGGTAGTTAATTTCATTTACTCCCAAGTTGCATAGAAGGAAATTAAGACCAGAGAAATTAAGCAAATTGCCCCATGGGTAGTACACGGCAGAGGTAGGAGAGGACCTAGACAGCCTGGAGCCAGAGGTCTTGCTCTTAAAACTATGTTATATGATCTTTCAGGCAGATTGGTGAAGAGGCAATCAAAAGAAAAATACTGCTCATTCTTTAAAATTCAGTTTAGTAAGCTCTTTCGAAAAACATTTCCTTGCCAAAGTGGCTCACACCTGTGATACCAGCACTTTTGGAAGCTAAAGCAGTAGGATTACTTGAGACCAGGAGTTTGAGACCAGCCTGGGCAACACAGTGAAACCCTGTCTAAGAAATTTTAAAAATTAGTCGGGCGTGGAGGTACATGCCTATAGCCCCAGCTACTCAGGAGGCTGAGGCAGAAAGATTGCTTGAGCCCAGCAGTTTGAGGCTGTAAGGAGCTACCATCAGGTCACCGCATTCCAGCCTGGGTGACAGAGTGAGACCCTGTCTCAAAAAAAAAAAAAAGAAAGAAAGAAAGAAAAGAAAAGAAAAATGTTTCCTCTCATTTCAAATTTCCTGTCTCTCTTCCCTCTGCCTTCAGTCTGATTTTTGTACCCCTTATATATGTTCTCTGATCACATTGTATATGTAACCTGAACAACTTCCCAGAGGCCCATGTGATTATGTGATCCAATCTCTACAAGGAGGATCATAAAACACACGCGCGCACACACACACACACACACACACAACCCAGCAACCAAAAGTAATTAAAAACAAACTCTATTTTTTACTTGTGACTTGTGAAGAACACAAACGCAGATACAGTTAATAATCCACAATTCTCCAAAGTCTTTATGCTGGACAAACTTAGCCTCTCATTCCCCAAAGCAGTGGCAGGGCCACTTGCTCAATTCCTCAACTAAAAAGAAAAATAAAACCCCAACACTCAGACCACATGACTCGTTCCCTCTCTTTGTCCATCACATTTTAATTTCACCCATATTTTATCTTGTAGATTTTCTGGTGTTTGTATATTTTTCTACTGCAGGCAAATCCTTAAGGGATCACTCTCATGTTAATAAGCCTTGTCTCCATCAACCGCTAATAAAGGATGTATCATATATTATCATTCACTACCCAAGCGTACTTTTGTCCAATGCTTTCTCTCATGTGGGAAAACTTAAGTGACCATTAACTCTCTTCCTAATTAATTTTAAAACTTCAGTTTTCAATCAATTCAAAACTAAGCCCAAGCATCAAGCTGCTAACAGTGATAATATGCATTTATAATTACGTATTTCAGTTAACCATAAAATCTATTATTACACTAATAAAATGTATGGAACTCCTTAACCTGCCAGGAACTCGGGGCAGCTGCAACATCAGCACTTGCCATTTCCCAGTTGTTCACAGGCTGTGCAAATTAACGTGTAAAAGGAGTAACACAAAGTGTCAGGATGCTATTTTTGCATAAAATCATGGTATATTTTTAGATTAAACACTAAATGTCCATGCAAGCCCTTAGGTTATAAGAACATAGCAATTCGAGAGCTATACACCACACCAATAGTCAGTGTGAAAGCACAGTGGAAGTTTTTTGAAGTGCTTGATAGTAGTCATAATTAATAGGTGCTCCCCTCACAGACAAAAAAATGTATTCACATAGCAAAAGTGGGTGTACATGTTCCACGCTGTACAAAAAGTGAAACTTAAGAGGATGGTATTCCTTTGTGGGAGGAGATAGGCGTCTTGTACTGTTGGATAAAGTGCTTGAGGCAATGGCTGGCATAAAGTACTCACTCATGGTAGCTAGCAGCACTGTGTTTGTAGAATTAATACACCTACAGGTCTTTCCAAGTGGAAACAAAAGAGAGCTGGTACATAACAAAGGAGGAAACAGAAGCCAAGACCAGAGCCAGGGAAGAGCCTCAGTTAACGCAATAGCAACTGTAGCATGAACAAAAGCCAGTGGGATATCTTGATTCCAAAGTTATGCTGCTAGGTGATGAGGGGGACAAAGCTGAGCTGAAGCTCGGAGCAGAGTCTGTTCTTAGTTTTTCTGTTCTTCTTTGGCTTCATTTAGTTCCTTTTGGGCCATGTAGAGCTCTACCATGCCCCCACCTCCCTCCCTCTGCACTCACCCATGCTCTGAGTTCCCTTGTCCACCCTCTGCTTGTTCTGTTCTGAATGCTCTCATCCTGGCTTCTTTCATCCCTTCCACCACCATTTATTCATAGATTCTGACTTTTCTTCCACTCTTCTTATCCACACATACAAATTTCTTGCTTAGTACAGATTACCAGTTATGCAGAACTTCTGGGTAACAATTTGTTTTATCATTTACATGTGAAATGGTTGCATTTTATTTGAGGACTGGGATCCTGAAGGCCATTCAATTTGAAGTATGCATTTGTAAAATGAATCCTGTCAAATGATGAGAGATATCTCTGTTTACCAGCTAAAGTGGCACTGCCATGTGGCAGTAACAATGTCAACACAGCTCATTTCGCCTGCCAACTTTTGGATTCTGTGATTCTTGAAAAAAAATTAAATTCAGGCATTTGCATAACTTTGTACTATGTTCATAAAAATCAGAATCCATTCATATTTTAATTGCACAACTTTGAATTTGCATATTTCACAGTTATATTCATGTGACTATATATTACATGGTAGTAAGGTTATTCATTTCAGAGATAAATTGAAGTATTGGAAAGACCTCAAGTAGGCCTCAGGAAGACAAGAACAATAAATATCTGTCCATTTACCTGAGATGTGGAAGCTATTCTTTTATGGAAATGATTGTTGACAAGGCACATGACATGATTCTGGGAGTGACTAGCAAATAAGTGAGAAGCTACGACCTGCCAACTTTCAGGATGACATCCAAGAGGCAGTAGTCAAAGTTAAACCCCTAGCAGAAACAGTCCTTACTATTACATAAATCGATAGAAATTCTCTACAATTCCAGAATTTCCAGAAACTCAAATAAAGAAATATTTTCTTCAAACACAAACAAAACTTAAGGATTAAACTCTTAAATAATTGAGCTCCTTTCCTGGTAAAGAAAAAATATATATAGCAGCAAAACAGTGGTATGTAATCACTACAGAATAGCCATTCAATTTTTCCATAAGAAGTAGAAGACTGTTCTGTTACTTTTTAAATTATTCCTCCAAAATAATTAACACTTACTTGTGAAGCTTATAACAGCAGAAGAGTCTTTTTTCCCCTTTTATTCTGCTATTTGGAAGGAGACAGTGTATCATAAAGTAAGAGCTACACTGACAATAATGATCTTACCCTCATATATCACCAATCATCACAAATTTTTATGCAAACTATTTTTATAAGTGCTGTGGGCTCAAAGATGAATAGTACCTTATCTTATCTTGGTCCTAAAGGAACTCATATAGCAACAAATAACAATGGTACACAACTAAGTTCCTGTACTTTAAGATAATACCTTGTGCCTCTCATCTTATTTACAATACAAAAGTTTAGGAAGGAGAGTGGTTAACAACAGAAATTCAAGAAGAAGCTTCAGAAACATTAGACGGAAACTTTAGAAAGTTGGGCCAGATATTTGCATTCTAGAATATGCTTTATGAAATAGTTCCACATCATTATCTCAAACTTATTTTCACTTTAACCTTGCAAGATAAATAGGGTGGTATTATTATTATTATTTTTTTTGAGACTTGATCTTGTTCTGTCACCCAGGCAGGAGTGCAGTCGCGATGACCATAGCTCACTGCAGCCTCGAACTCTTGGGTTCAAGCAATCTTCCCCAAGAGCTGGGACTACATGTATGTGCCATCATGCCAGGCTAATTAAAAAAAAAAAAATTTGTAGAGACACAGTCTTGCTATGTTGCCCAGGTTGGTCATGAACTCCTGGCCTTAATGGATCCTCTTGCCTTGGCCTCCCAAAGTGCTGAGATTATAGGTGTGAGCCAACATGCCCAGTTTGAGGATGGTAGTATTTTTTAAATTTACCTGTTAAGTAAGGAGAGTTGTTACCGAACTCATAGGGAAAAACAGAAAAACAAAAGAACAAAACAAAACAAACA
>NW_012108264.1:720061-787431 GCF_000951045.1 Mandrillus leucophaeus | reverse complement strand
ACAATAGGACCCAGTATGTGACGCTCCCCTTCCTGTGTCCAAGTGATCTCATTTGAACCTGGTCACAATATGTGAAAAAGGTAGCACAGATCAAGGATTGGTGGCCTAGGCACCAGTGTTTGATCACACAGCTCAGAAGACTCAAGGAGGGCTGAGAAAGAGGTAAAGTGGTATTAGGTTGGTGCAAATGCCATTACTTTTAATGGCAAAAACAGCAATGACTTTTGCACCAATCAAATAGAAGTGGGAATTGAAATAAGGAAATAGGTTTGAGACTGCGTAGGAAAAAGCAAAAGTATTTGAAACCATCTGTGAGTGTAGCGAGATCATATAAAAGCTAGAAACTCTGAGGGGTGGAGAAAATTGAATCTCAGAAAAGGACAGATATGATGAAGACAATGGAAGGGTTTACTTCAGGATAGTGTTGAGTTAGAGGCAAGACTTTCACTCAGGGATTTCCATGGGACATTTGGAAATGTGGATGTACAGTTTAGGAGGGAGTTAAGAGTGCAGAACTCTATTTGAGTATCACAGTTAAAGGAATAAATGTGGAATGATATCATTAAGGGAGATCTTGCAGAGAGAACAAGCTGAGAACAGAAACCAAAACAAGAATAGATGGTGATAGGAATAAAAACCAAGAAAGTTTAGTGTTTTCTAAAAAAAAATCCAAGTGAGCTAAAAGTTTTAAAATATTATGGAGAGGTCAGATACATAGGATTTGGGTTTAAAAGTAGTTTGATTTAGTGAGTACGGAATCATGAATGACCTTTAGGAAGGTAGTTTTAGTAGAACACATGGGAACCCAATTGCAAAGGATTAAAGAGGCAGTGGTGGTTAAAAGAAAAACCAGCTGCTCTTCAGTGCAATAAAGGACTGACAGAAAAATTGCACTGAACTGCACTTACTGAGTATCTTTCTTAATACATTCAGCAAAACAGAAATACCAGACTTGCTTTCATACCATTGGATATTAGTAGAAGAAAAGCAGCCATGCAGAAAGGCCGCCTGGTAATGACCTGGTCCTGACGCTGCCACTGAAAAGGGGCTGATCCTAGGGTCAGATGGAAGTTAGAGAAGAAGTGGAGAACTTCAGCTAGAGAAGAGATACTTATTATTTGCATTTTATTTTCAACCCTATTTTTAAATCTTTGTCCCCTCCAAATTTTGGTTCCCTGATGAACAGCTTTGATGACCCAATCACAGATTTTCTTTTCTGAGTAGTTCAATGGTGTGATGAATTAAGTGTCATGTTCTGTTGCTGTTTGTTTGTCTTTGTTTGGTTGTTGTTTGAGGCTGGAATTTCCTTATTAGTTTTTGTTTAACTGTTTGTTTGTTTTTGAGACAGAATCTCACTCTGTCACCCAGGCTGGAGTGCAGTGGTGCCATCTCGGCTCACTACAACCTCTGCCTCCTGGGTTCAAACGATTCTCCTGCCTCAACCTCCTGAGTAGCTGGGATTATAGGCACGCACCATCACACCCGGATAAATTTTGTATTTTTCGTAGAGACCAGGTTTCGTCATATTGGCCAGGCTGGTCTTGAATTCCTGACCTCAGGTGATCTGCCCGCCTCAGCCTCCAAAAGAGATGGGATTATAGGCACAAGCCACCGGGCCTGGCCCTTATTATTAGTTTTTGAAGACAAAGAGGAAGGAGGAAGTATTAAAGAGAGTGGATAACTGATGCATTAAGGACAGCAGGAGAGCTAGCTAGAAATAATGAAA
This sequence comes from Mandrillus leucophaeus, assembly GCF_000951045.1. NCBI lineage: Eukaryota > Metazoa > Chordata > Mammalia > Primates > Cercopithecidae > Mandrillus > Mandrillus leucophaeus. Next base: position 785,705 of record NW_012108264.1, on the reverse strand, counting down.
TAAAGACTTAGGGAAAGGTATTTAGCTTTGAGGAGAGGGAACAAGGGAAAACAAGAAAGATTCTGTGAAGATAGTAGAAGATTTTGATACAGAGAAGAAAGTTGAAAGAATGCATATCAAGAAACTTTGACCTTGATTATGTAAGAGTCAAGACGACCTGCAAAGAGATGAAGTAAGAATCAGGAGTTGGAGATTGAGGTCCTCAATAAAGGTTTAAAGTAGTCTTTGAAGTGAGAACAGAGCAGCATCAAGTACCCTCAGGAGGCATCCACTGGAGACTCTGAGTGCACTCTCCAGGTTGAGGGCAACAGATACAGAATCAATATGCCATGCCCTGAATCCCTAAAGTTTTGTGGTTCGTTTGTCTTCTCGTGTTTTCCCCCTAGCATCTTCAGATAACTTTCCTTTAAAGCCCACATCAGACTTCCCTTACAAAAAAATCCAAAAAAACACTCTTGCATCTGTGTTGCAAATCTTTGTTTCCCTACAAGTCAGAGAGACAACAGTATTAGCTCTTTTTTTTTTTTTTTTTGTCAGAGTTCCTTTTGTTTCTGTTGCTGCATGACAAATTACCACACGCCTAACAGCTAAAAACAACACATTTATTATTCCACAATTTCTATGTGTCAAGAATCCAGGCACAATTTACCTGGGTCCTCTGTTTCTGGATTTCTCACAAGGCTGCAATCAAGGTGTCAGCCATCATTAGGATCTCATCTGGGGTTAACTAGGGAAGGGTCTGCTTCCAATGGTCTGCATGTGGTTTTTGGCAGGATGCAGTTCCTGGCATGTTGCCTGATTGAATGCCTCAGCTCTTTAGTGGCTGTTGGTCAGAGGCTAGCCTCAATTCCTTGCTAAGTGGGCCTTACCATATGGCAGCTTACTTCATCAAAGCTAGCAAGGGAAAGAGTCAACAGACAGAGCCTACTAACCATATGGGAGTTACAATCTTATGTCATGTAATCACGGAAATGGCGTTCCATTACCTTTACTGTATTCTATTGCTAGAATAAAGTAACAGGTCTGGCCTATGTTCAAGGGAAGGGATTATGCAATGCATGTCCACCAAAATGTGGAGATAATTAGAAGCTATCTTAGAGTATATTGCCATAGCTCCTCTATCATAAGAGAATAACATTCTCTATGTAGCAGCAAATTGTCCTAAAGACTCATAAAGAAAGAGAAATGAGAGTGGTGTAGGCATTTGAATTATGAATTCACACATTTAATACTATGGAAGACAAAGTGGAATACGCAGGTAAGCAAGAAATTTTATTTCAAACATCTGTATGTTGACACAAATTTCATCAATATAATTTATTCTGGAATGGGACATCAGGTTATAAGAGTAGTTTAAATTCAGGAAATTGTAGATTTAACCATTTATACTTATCTCTTCTTGATGAGGAATAGAGATCTGTCTTTTCTGCAAAAGAAGTGTGCTGATGAATAATTACAGTAAGAACAAAATTTTTAAATGTAATTTCTTACCACTTGTTTAGCATAAATGAATTGAATTCAGTTAGAAACCTGCATTTATTTATGTATTCATTTCTATGGAAAACAGTATGGAGATTCCTTAAAGAACCAAAAGTAGATCCACCATCTAATCCAGCAATCCCACTACTGGGTATCTACTTAATGGAAAATAAGTTGTTATATGGAAAAGACACATGGACACACGTTTATAGCAGCACAATTCACAATTGCAAGAATATGGAGCAAACTAAGTACCCATCAATCAACAAGTGGATTAAAAAAAGGTTGTATATACACACCACGGAATACTACTCAACCATAAAAGGAACAAAATAATCTCTTTTGCAGCAACTTGAATGGAGCTGGAGGCCATTGTTCTAAGTGAAATAACACAGGAGTGGAAAACAAAAAATTGTATTTTCTCACTTATAATTGGGAGCTGAGCAATGAAGATGCAAAATCGTACACAGTGATATTATCAACTCTGGGGACTGGGTTAGGGGAGGTTGGGAGATAGGTAAGAAATAAAAGACTCCATATTGGGTACAGTGTATACTGCTTGGGTGACAGGTGCACAAAAATTTCAGAATTCACCACTGAAGAACTCATCCATGTAACCAAAAACCACCTGTACCCCAACAACTATCGAAATAAACATTTTTTTAAAAAAAGAAACCTGTGTGTAAATGCTGGATGAAAATACAAACTAAATGAGTGGGGAACACACTGGATGTCAGTGGTTTTACATATATACTTATTCAATTGTTAAAACTTATATTTCCTAATCTTTCTTAAATATCACAAAGTGCTATCTATTTTTCTAAGCTACAAGGACAGCCATCTCTATAGACCAACACTAGTAATAAGAGAATAATATGTTATGTTTCTCTTCTGAGTTCCCACTTCTACCACCCTTTTCCTAGAAAATCAGTCAGTAAACACCTAAGATAAAAGCTTTTGATCTCACCCCTCAAAACAAATATATATATAAAAATGTACATATGTATAGATATATTTTCCCAGAAATCAATTAAGAAAACAAAGAAAGAAGAGAAAAACTAGAAAACAGAAATTTACAAAATTTAAATAGAAATTCACAGAAAAAGAAATACAATTTAGGCAAGAAACATTTAAAATATATTCAAACTCACTAGTATTTAGAGATATAACATCCATAACAAGATGCAATATTTTTCAACTGTTATAGTTGAATATTATAAATATATATCTATAATAGTACATACTAATATTACAAATGTAACAAATATATTGGTAATCTCCAGTATTGGCAAGTTTGTGGGAAAACGCTATTCTTCTATATATGAAAGAACAATTTGACAAGGTTTATAAAAATTGTAAATGTCCAAACCTAATTGACACAGTTATTGTACCTCTTAAAATCCATTGAAATCTATCCTAAGGATATATTTTCAAATACACCCCACCTCCCCCCGACACATACATACACATTTTGCTGCAGCATTGCCTTTTACAATCAAAATATGGAAATCATCCAACTATTCTTCAATAGTAAATTATTGTATAGCTTTAAATGGAATGCAATGTAACATTTAAATAGAATGAGGTAGCCATATATATGTGTGTGTGTGTATAATTGTATGTATGTATATATATATGCATACATATGTAGTGACAGAGAAATACTCCAAAACATATTAAAATTATTAACAAAACAGTTTATAATATGTACAGTATACTATGTAATTATATATGAGTCTATTTATGTATAACATATACTTATATACATATATAAAACATACAGGAAAAGTGTGAAGAGACAGACACAAATGCTTCTATGGCTAATTATATTAATGAAGTTAATTCTGGGACAGCTGTGGTGATTGAAGAAGAGGATAAGCAAAAACCATGATTTGTTGTTCTGTATGCATCTGAGTCCTTGAGTTTTTAACTGGCAGATGTTTATGTATCACATGTAATATTGAAAGTAAGAAAATTGTGTTTTAAAAAAAATAATTTGATAGTGACATTCAGAGTAGACTGAAGCCTGAATATTTTTCAGAGGCATAGCTGATCCTCTGCTTGCTAGCTAGAGTAAACAAATCTTCATCCTTATAGATCTGCTTAATTAGAACAGGAGGTGACAGCAAGAGGAAGGGAGGTTCTCTCTCGGCATGTATCACACAGTAGGAGTTATTGTTTGTAGGCACCAAAACAGAGAATGGAACTGTATCCTACGAGTTCTATGATGCTAGATGTGTATGACTTATTATTCAGCTAAAACATCTAAAGAGGAAAATAAGACCTCGTTGTCAACTCTGATTTATATTCTCTCATTTCACAATTCAATGAGCAAGTCAGGTGGGTATCGCCGAAAACTGGTTATGAATTTCACCCAAAGACATATAATTGTATTTGTATTCAAAGTCTCAGTTTCATTCGCTTCACGTGATTTTTATTTTTAGCCCTTTTCTTCTATTTAATTTTTATTTATGTATTTTCTTCACTCACTCGGACCAGAATGACAAGAGGTAGCTGCCTAATATTTAAGACATTTTTCATGCGTCCCTTTGGTTCCATTCTGGGTCTCTCTTGCACTGCTCTAGAAATAGGTGAGCTGCTTGCACTTCCCACCTTCTCCCCAACACCATATCTATTCTGAGCTACTAAGCCACTTTCAGTCTCATCTAGAAGGTAAATTTTTACTCTCCACATCTGGAAGCAAGGGAAATAAAATTCAGAACATGTTTGGCTTTCGCTATAATTTAGGCTCTACTTCTACTTAAGAAGTAGGATGATTCAGACCTCTGTTGGAATTGTGCCAGCCACAGGAATTAAAAGGAGTTCATCAACTTATGAATCAGCAGTGATGTACCACATCTTTCGGAAACAGTACTGTTGATAAGACCTGGGGAAGTGGGACTTCAGAAGGGTGCATTGGTAGAACCTAATCATATCTTTCTTCTCAAGAAATAGGCCTCTACAAACGTATCTAACCACATAGGTATTCATGCCCCCTTAGCCAGTTATTTAATTCTGTAAATATCCTTAAAAGAAAAGAAAACAAAATGTGGGAAAGGCATTGTGCACTAAGATGACCACCGGGCAGTATTTATAGTAGTAAAAAATGAAAATCCATTAGACTTTGATAGTAGGGTGACAATTTCACAAATATGTGGATTCAGTCTTACAGTGCTATATAAAGATTAAAGTGACTGGTAATGAAAATGATTTAGCAATGTGAAAAAGGCATATATTATTAGTGAACAAAGAAGATGCAAATTAGTACATACACCGTGGCTAAAGTAATACAAAAGAGATGCATGGGAAATAGGCCAAAAAGAAATAAAATAATACATTAAAAGGAAAAAGAAAATATCATAATCATTTAAAAATTTTTTATAGTATTTATATGCTTTCTGATTAAAAGCTTTTATAAACTAATAAGGCATAGTCTTTAAAATGGTTAGTTTCTTTTAGGTAATCAGAAAGCAGGAGTCAGGATCAAACATCCATATGCTAAATCTATAATCTTCTCTATTTATAGTTTCATATCCCCATTTTTCCTACCCTTTTCTCAACACACACATACACACACCACACACACTTCCCATTACACACATATACACACCAACAGGCACACATACTTCCTAAAAAAGAAGACAGGTGTTGCAGACATTCGTGTATTTTTCTAGTCATTGTGTGAATTTCTAGCAGGTTTAACACCAGGTTGGGAGATCTTGTTCTTCTATCCTCGTTTTTTCAGAGAAGAATCATTTCTCTCTGCAGCACTCTTTTTGGCAAACTCCAGCATTACAGACATCTGAAGTGACACCGTCATTACGTTTATACCCCAAATAAATAACAAGATACGATCATCTCAGGCATTTTATTACCAGCAGATCTTGAATAATTTTTCTAAAAGCATGGGATTGGTTATAAGATTACAGAGATTAATCCATTGTTTTTAAGGTTGCTTAAATGCCCCCAAAAGGTGATCACTTGCCCATTAAATCTTTAACAAAGAAGATGTCATCGTATCTGTCCTAGTCTGTTCATGCTGCTATGATAAAATGCCTGAGAGACTGGGTACTGTATATATAATTAAAATGTATTCCTCATCATTCTGGAGGCTAGGAAGTCCAAGATTGCAGCACTGGCAGGTTTGGCATTTAGTGAGCGCTAGGTCTCTGCTTCCAAGATGGTGCCTTGTTGCTGAGGCTTAGAGGGAACGAAAGCTGCGTCCTCCCATAGCAAAAGGGCAGAAAGGCAAAGAAGGAAGGCTGAGTTCCTTCCAGGCCCTTTTGTTTCAGTCCTTTTACAAGGCACTAATCCATTCATGAGGGCTCTGCCCTTATGAGTTTATCACTTCCCAAAAGACCTCACCTCTGAAAACCACCACAATGGGGACTGAGTTGCAACATGAATTTTGGAGAGGACACATTCAAACCATAGTGCCATCCCACAAACATGCATGCACATGCATGCACAAACACAAATACACACACACGCACATACATACAGCGCACAAAGTTTTCTAAATAGCTTGAATGGCTTTCTAAGTGACTAAGGAAAGTGTAGGCATTCCCTAGGTTTTTTTTTTTTTTTAATAAACTTTCATTTTTTAGAGCAGTTTTAATTTCACAGCAAAATTGAGCAGAAGGTACAGAGATCTTTTTATATATCCCTGCCAGCACACATGCATAGCCTCCCCAACTATTAACATCCTCTGCCAGATTGGTACAGTTGATATAATTGCTGAACCTACATAGATATATCCATATCATCCAAAGTCTATAGTTTATACCTTAGTCTGTTTGGGGTACTATAAAAGCATATCATAGATTGGGTAGGTTACAGACAACAGAAATGTATTTCTCACAGTTCTGAAGGCTGAAAAGTCCAAGAAAAAACCATTGACAAAGTTTACATCCAGGTTCACTCACTATTGCAAATGTAATGGATTTGGACAGATTTATAAAGACATATGTTCTCTATTGTAGTGTGATAGAGACTAGTTGCCCCCAAAATCCTCTGCGTGCTTCTTATTCATCTCCACTTCCTGTGTAATCCCTGGCAACCACTGATCTTTTTACTGCCTCCATAGTTTTGCCTTTTCCAGGTCATATAATTGAAATTACACAGTATGTAGCCTTTTCCAACTAGCATATCACTCAGTAATATGCATTTAAGTTTGTTCCATGTTTTATCACAGCTTGATAGCTCGTTTACTTTTAGCACTAAATAATATTCCACTGTATGGATATTCCACAGTTTATCCATTTATCTACTGAAAGGCATCTTGGTTTCTTCCAAGTTCTGGCATTTATGTATAAAGGTGCTATAAATATCCATGTGCAGGTTTTGTGTGGAAAACTCCTTTGAGTAAATACCAAAGTGTGTGATAGCTGGATCCTATGGTAAGAATACATTTATTTTGTAAGAAACCACCAAACAATCTAACAGAGTGGCTGTACCATTTTGCATTTCTACCAACAATGAACGAACGTTCCTATTGCTCCACACCCTCACAAGCATTTGGAGTTGCCAGGGTTCTGGATTTTTGTCATTTTAATAGATGTGTGGTGCTATCTCATTGTTGTTTTCATTTGTATTTCCCTGGTGACACACGATGTAGAGCGTCTTTTCATATGCTTATTTGCCATCTGTATATCTTCTTTGATGAAATATTTGTTAAGATCTTTGGCCCATATGATCGATTGTAGATCCTTCTTTTCTAATGATATATGCATTCAATGCTAATGATTCCACTCTAAGCACTGATTACTCAGTATCTCACAAATTTTGATAAGTTGTATTTTGATTTTCATTTAGATCAATTTTTTATTTCTCTTGAAATTTCTTCTTTAACCCATATGTTATTTGGAAGTGTGTTGTTTCATTTCCAAGTGCTTGAGGATTTTTCAGCTATCTTTCTATTGGTGATTTCTAGTTTAATTTCACTGTGGTCTGAATGCAGACATTGTATGATTAATATTTTTAAAATTCGTTAAAGTATGTTTTATGGCCCCAAATATCATCTATCTTGGTGAATGTTCCATATACAATTGAGAAGAATGTGTATTCTGCTGTTGTAGAATAAAGTAGTCTATAGATGTTTGTTATATCCAGCTGACTGATGGTGTTTTTCAGTTCAACTATGTCCTTACTAATATTCTACCTGCTGGATCTGTCCATTTCCAATAGTTGAATGTTCATGTCTCCAACTATAATGATGGATTCATCTATTTCTCCTTGAAGTTCTATCAGTTTTTGCTTCATATATTTTGCTGCTTTCTTATTAGGCACATACATGTTAAGGATTGTTTTATCTACCTGAATAACTTACCCCTTTATCTTTATGTAATGTCCCTCTTGCTTACTGATAAATTTGCTTGCCCTAAAGTCTGCTTTTTCTGAAACTAATGTAGTATTACCACGTTCTTTTCATTAATGTTAGTATGGTATATCCTTCTTCACGCCTTTACTTTTAAACTGAATGTCTCTTTATATTTACAGGGCATTTACTGTAGAAAACATATACTTGTATATTGCTTTTGATTCGCTCTAACAATATCTGTCTTTAAATTGGTGCATTTAGACTATTGATATTCAAGGTAACCATTGATATAGTAGAATTAATATCTACCACATTTGTTATCATTTTCCATTTGCTGACCTTGTTCTTTGTTTTTATTCTGTGTTCCACTCTTTTCTGCTTTTTGTGTTTTTAATTGAGCAATACATATGGTTCCACTTTCTTTTACTTCTCAGCATATTATTTGAATCTCTTTTTTTTCACTTTTTGTGTGTGTGTGGTTGCCCTCGTGTTTGCAATATACATTTACAACTAATCCAAGTTCATGTTAAAATAAAATATACTACTTTATGGGTAGAGTACCTTATAGTAGTAAAATAACCTTAATTCCTCTTTCCCATCCCTTGTATTATTGTCGTCATTCATTTTACTTATACATAAGTATACATACATAATAAAATGCATTGCCTCTATTAGTATATTGAACACACCATTTTCTGCTAGATTATTTAAAAATAAAAAAGGCTTTTTTTGTGTTTTGTTTTGTTTTGCTTTTTTACCTTCATTCATTCTTTCTGCAATGCTCTGAGTTTCTAATCTATATCATTTTCCTTCTCTCTAAATAACCTTGCTTTATTAACGTTTCTTGCAAGCCACCTCTACCGGCAACAAATTCCTTCAACTTTTGTTTTATTATGAAAGTCTTAGTTTCTCCTCCACTTTTCAAGGATAATTTCACAGAGCACAGAATTCTAGGTTATTAGGTTTTACGTTTTTATCTTAACACTTTAAATATTTCACTCCACTCTTTTCTTGCTTGCATGATTTCTGAAGAGAGGTCAGTATTTTTATCCTTGCTCCTCTGTAAGTAAGGTGTTTTCCTCTGGTTTCTTGTAGGATTTTGATTTTATCTTTGATTTTCTGTAATTCAAAAATAATGCCTAGGTGTCATTTTTCCGGCCTTTACCCTGCTTGGTGTTCTCTGTGCCTCCTGGATTTTTGGTTTGGTGTCTCACATTAATTTAGGAGAATTCTCAGTCATTATTATTTCAAATATTTCTTCTGCTCTTTCTTCTCTTTCTTCTTTCCCTTATTGTCATTACACACATGGCACTCTTTCTGTAGTTGTCCCACAACTCTTGGATATTCTGCTTTGTTGTGGGATGCTTTGTTTTCAATTTTTTCTCTTTGATTTTCAGTTTTGGAGGTTTCTATCGAGATATTCTCAAGATCAAAGAGTCTCTACTCAGTTATGGCCAATCTATTCATATGACCGTCAAAGGCATTCTTCATTAATGGTATACTGTTTTTGTTATCTGGCTTTTCTTTTTCAGCTTTTTGTTAAGATTCACATGTCTTTGCTTACATTGTCTATCTGTTCTATGTTATCCATTAGAGCCCTAAGCATATGAATTATAGTCATTTAAATTCCCAGTCTGATAATTCCAACATTTCTACCATATCTGAGTCTGGTTTTGATGCTTGCTCTGTCTCTGCAAACTAGATCTTTAGCCTCTTAGTAGGACTTACGATTTTTTCTTGATAGCTAGATACGATGTGCTGGATAAAAGGAACTGCTGTAAATAGGCCGCTAGTAATGTGGTAGTAGGTTATACGGGAGGAGGGTGTTCTATTGTTTTATGTTAGGTCTCACGATTTTCGTGAGCCTGGCCCTCTGTGTTACGAACTTCACACATGCTCATCATCCCCTTAGATGAGACAAGATAGCTAACACAGGCCGGAGTTTGGTATTTCCCATCTCCCTATGGAAGGCTGAAGGGGCTAGTGTGGAACAGTTACCTGTTCCACATGGAAAGCAAGAGCCAGATGGAAGGTGGCATTTCATGTTCCCAAGTCAGTTCAGCTCTGACAAAACCCCAGCATGTTAGGCTCTGGTAAAACAGTTTCTCCTGATGGCAGACCTTGCTAAGAAAAACAGACTATTCTGGCATATTTCAATATGGTTCCTTTCCCCCTTCCATGAAGAAAGCATGAAAAGACTTTTCTCCAGTATTCACTGTGAGAACCTGGTGAGCTGCTGAAGGTGAAACTCACAAGTGTTTGGGACTTCCCTATGACTAAGTTTCCCTGGAGTTTTTAACTCTCGGAGTGGTCCACGCTGAGTCTCTAGCAATTTACAGTTCAGGATGTTCTACCCTGGCCATGGTTCCCAAGGAGGTTGCTGCTCATGGGTTTCTGTTCTAACAAAGAGTCCTTCTCAGTATCTGCCGGTCTCCTTCATGTTAAGGCAGCAGTTTCCATGTGACCTCACTTCTGTGCTTTATCTAAGAAAATATGTTGATGTTTCAGTTTGTTTAGATTTTTACTGTTACGAGGGAGTAGTGACTTCCAACTTCTTATATGCCATTTTTAAAACCTGAGTGATTCTCCCAACATATTTTTTTTTAAAAGTTGTAATAACAACTAAAAACTAAAATTTACTACTGTGACTTATTGTGTACTGAATATTTTACCATCATTATCCTCTTCGATCCTCACATCAATCATAGGAGTGAGGAACTATTTTATAAAACTGATTTTTCTGGTGAGAACTAAGGTTTAGAGAAAGTTAAGTCATTTTTACAGGGTTCCATAGCTGTGAAATGGCAGAAGTGTGAGTCGTGTGAAACAACAGCTCAAGTTCCTTACCACCGCCCTAACAGCCTCCCACTCTCATTTAATTATGCTGTTTACCAGAGCCACAATGTACAGTTGCACGGGTTGTACACTGCACAACTCCAGGGAGCATCATTTGCTTTGTGAATGATACTCCCAAAAGCTGGGCAGCATGTAGTCTGTACAACCTTATGTGGAACCTGCATGATCACTTGGGGTATTTCTCATCATCTCTCACCAGTTCAGCCCACCATTTTCAAAGAGTGTTTTCCAACTACTCTAGAGCATACAATTTTCTTCTTTAAAGGCATAAATTGATATAGAAACAATAAGATATAGTCTAGTTGGGAATCACAAAACTAACCTGTGAATTCTGAGCTCTTGGTCAGCAGAGATTCTCTAATAATTTTTAGTAGCCTCCAAAGCACACAACGCAGTACTGGGTACAAAACAAGTGCTTAATAAATGCAAATTAACTGACTGTAATCTTCTAGGATAATTATTGTAAATCACATAAAAGGATCTTTAGGAAGACATTACAAAATATTTTATAAAACGTGTTAAACAAATTTGAATTATATATAGTAGGGGGCTGTTCTGCAAATGTGCAAGGGCAGCTACCTAGCGTCTATGTTGATGAAAATTTAAACTAAAGTTCATTTGCTCCAAGTCTATAGAGAAGCAGAAATGAAATGATTTGCACTTGTATGAATATTCAGTTTTGCGATCTCTTGGCCCAAGCGTGATGCAAATTACTGACAGTTTTAGAAGTGATTTAAGAGTATGATTATCAAAATTCCTAGAATAAATCTAATACAGTGATAAGAATAAAAATAAGATTGTAAATTCTGCATGCTGTTTTCACATAGTTGCTTTCTATTTGCAGACTTCTGCCCAATGCTAAGCATCTATAAATGTGATCACCCGGTGGCAAAAACTAAAATTCAGAGAGGGGCAATTTAAGATGAATGATAAAGCAGAGGGAAGCACTGTAATTCAATTTTGTTCATCAACCTTCATCAGATTAAAAAAAAAACAAAAAGGAAATGAGAAAATGTTACATATCTGGGTTCTTCAGTTTTCTGTTAGCTCAGTAGCCTATGTTGATCTGGTTTTAAGTGGAACAGAATATACAAAGTGGATAATAACTGTCGTGTAGAAGTGAAAAATAAATTATTTTTTGCACATACCACAGTACATGTATGTACACAGACACCAACACACACTCACACTCACATTCAAACTTATTAAAACCAAAGAGTAGTTAAGACTTCTTGATCAACAAAAACAGCCATCCAACTACTACTGACTTCATTTAAGAAAATAAATGGATGTGCAGCTGTGTACTTATCTCCAGGACCTGAACAGACATTTCAGACATTCTATGCCATGCCAGACACCAAGAAGGGGAGGGAGAAGACAGACAGAAAACCTGGCTGGGACTCCACAGAATTTGTTTTCCTGTGGCAAACCAAAGTCTTTAAGGAGCTGTGTGGCAGTTTTGTCCTTTCTAGGAGCAGGTGAGTGTGCAAGGCCTGCTCTATTTCTTCAGCTTCATAACTTCCCTGTTGCTCAGAGCATCAAAGCTGTTAATGGAGGAAAGCAACATTTCCTTGAATTAGCATGAATCATTTCATTGAAAATAGTGTAACTACCAGTAATTTTCAGATCAATTTACATGATATTCCACTAATTTTATGCAGCTCTTCATTGCTCCTCCACTTGACTGCACTAATAACATGGGCCCTTACAATTAAAAGTTTTCATCTTCTCAGAGCTCACATTTCCAATGGTTATATATTGAGATGTGTCCTATCGAGTGAAATCCTCAACCACTGTCTTGTCTCAGCTAAGATTCTCTCATTTTGAGTCTTCACCTCAGAGCAGGCATAAGGAACGGATGGAAATAAACCCAGGCTCTTGTCACCATCCCATTTTTACCTCCAGGTTCTTCACATAATCAGCATTTCTTCCCCAAACCTCTGCCCCAGCCCTGTGATATAGGCAGGAAATGTGATGGCTAATACTGCTGAATTCTAAATAAGGAAACCTTTTTCATGCTTTCTTTTTGAAACAGCAGTGAAAAACCAGGAGCCAGCCGATGCAGCAGCAGCAAACATCTCTTTTACTGCTTATTATCATTTATGTATTTAACAGACATTAAAGATACTGTGATGATTAATATTGAGTGTCAACTTGATCGGGTTGAAGGATGCAATGTATTGTTTCTGGGTGTGTCTGTGAGGGTGTTGCCAGAGGAGATTAACATTTGGGTCAGTGGACTGGGAGAGGCAGACCTACCCTCAATCTGGGTGGGCACCATCCAACTGGCTGTCAACAGGGCTAGGAAAAGGAAGCAGACAAAGGTGGAATGAGCTGACTTGCTAAGTCTTCTGGCCTTCGTCTTTTCCCCGTGCTGGATACTTCCTGCCCTCAAACATCAGACTCCAAATTCTTCAGTTTTGGACTCTTGGACTTACACTAGTGGCTTGCCGGGGGTTCTCAGGCCTTTGGCCACAGACAGAAGGCTGAACTGCCAGCTTCCCTGCTTTTGAGGTTTTGGGACTCTGGCTAAGCTACTACTGGTTTTCTTGCTCCTCAGCTTGAAGACGGTCTATCATGAGACTTCACCTTGTGATCATCTGAGTCAATTCTGTGTAATAAATTCCCTTTTTGTATACATAGCTCCCATTAGGTCCATCCCTCTGGAGAACCCTGACTAATGCAGATATTTTACTGGGTTCCATGCTAACTTCTGGGAATGGAGAGATAAAAGACAGTGGGTTCTCTCTCATTAACAGATCATGTAAAAGAGACACGATCCATGATCAAGATTAACACAAGACATGCTCAGAAAGAGGCAGTGTACTGTGGCCATCAGACAGACTGTCATCACTGATGGAATTCTTACTACTCTGTTCCTATTGTCCTTCCTATTTATTCCTAACCAAAAAAGAGAGAGAAAGAGAGAGATATATAAGGTAGACATTATTCCAGTTTATACATGAGAATGAAAATAAATTTTCTAACGTTGCACATTTAATAAATGTCACAGTAGGATCCAAATATGAAAATGTATTAATCCAACATCATTACTATTTCCATTACTTTGTGTTGTCCTCTAATAAAAACTGCAGGTGATTACTTTTTTCTGTCTTTTCTTCACTAGAACACACCATCATGTTCTTTCTGGTTATTTATCAAAGCTTTACTAGTTAAGTTGATTCTGATTAGGGGTAGGGCAGCATTTATAGGTAGGACAGGCAGCTTCAAGAATGAGGTACAGGCTCTAAAACGAAGTCCAAGTATCCAGTATTCTTTTCAGTAGGCTCAAGGCCATTTGTTTCACAATAAAAAATACTTACATATTTTTTATGCTGTTCTTGTTCATCTCATTCTTACGCTCTTGAAGAAGCATGTCAGCTCTCTATTGTTACCACAAACCTCTCCGAAATTCAGTGGCCTAAAATAATAAGCAGTTGCTAGGCTCAAACCTGAGCTGTGGGTCAGTGATTTCCAGTGGGTTCAGTTGGGCTTCCTCCCATGTATGGAAGTTTGCTGAGGGTCAGCTCGCTTAGGATCCCCTTGTCTAGGATGTTGGGAATGACCTGGTTCTACTCCTTGTGATTCATCCTCCCACAAGCCGACCTGACATGTTCTCCTTGCTCATACAGGGAGCAGGAGCAGAAGTGGGGATGTGCAAGCACTTTTTCAAGGCCTTGCTTGAGTTGCAACTGTTAACATCCTATTGGCCAAAGCAAGTTACCTGCCATCCTCAGAGTCAACGGGTGGGGAAAGAACCCATCCCTTGATCAAAGGAGCTACAAAGCCAGGTTGTAATGACCATGAATGTAGAGAAGAGAGAAAAATTGGGACAATTAACATAATCGATCTACCACTAGAGCTAAAATGAACTTTCCACCAGAAGGGTACACACATCCTAGGTTTCATGTACTGGTTTAACTGAACAAATATTATTTTTCTGTGCTCAGATGCAGCAGATACAAAAATAAACCAAAGAAAACACTATAGACTCTGTCATTCCACTGACCAGCGTTTAATTGAAATTATCTGCCAAAGTGTTGATTTATTATCATGGAACCATCATTCTCTGTTCTCTCTTTGTCAAGAAATTAAACCAAAGGTTCAGTACTAAACCTCTGAGATTCTTTAATTACAATGTTTTCTACAGCATAATACAATGTATATAAAGAGTAACATTAAAAATATAAATGTTTTAGGAATATTTATGTTGAATAATACTTATAATATTTCTTATAATTTGTTATTACTAAATGCCAACATCTACATTTAATTATATTCTTTTCATTTATTGAAGTATACATTATTCCAATTTTATAAATAAGAACACTGATACCCAAAGCTAAATTTGTTTTGTTTTGTTTTTTGAGACAGAGTCTCACTCTGTCACCCAGGCTGGAGTGCAGGGGTGCAATCTCGGCTCACTGCAACCTCCGTCCCCTGGGTTCAAGGGATTCTCCTGCCTCAGCTACTCTCCCGAATAGCTGGGATTACAGGTACACACCACTGAGTCCAGCTGATTTTTGTATATTTAGTCGAAATGGGGTTTCACCATGTTGGCCAGGCTGGTCTTGAACTCCTGATCTCACATGATCCACCCACCTCGGCCTCCCAAAGTGCTGGGATTACAGGTGTAAGCCACCGTGCCCAGCCAACCCAAAGCTAAATCTAAACTCAAAATTTCCTGATTTTCAGAGTAACTTCTCTAGTCAATATGGTTTGTTTGTTTTTGTTTGTTGTTGTTGTTGTTGTTTGTCTCTTGATGCCACCAGAGTCCCTCAACATTAAAGTCTGGGCAATGTCATCCCTTTTTCTTCATTTTAGCTTTCCCTCATCTAATTCAACATAACAACTCATAGACTGCTACTAGACAAGTACTATTTCTAATAAGCAGTCCTTGCATTTGATCCAAGAATGAATCATTAGCCCCTACACTTGAGTTCCAAACTTAAGGCATTCTTATTTTTTCACAAAAATAACGTATCTTATCTACCAATCTCTCCTTTACCTGCGCTCCAAACTAAATAATATATATGAGGATTTTATTTTACTTCATACCACTGACCAACCTGTCAAGATCCTTTTTGGATATCTTTTTGCCTATATTTTTTCTTCCATCAGGAACCATGCTACAGCAAATTCCTCCCTACCTTTCAAGACATTTTACCAGGAATATTGGGATCCATTTTCATAGTATAGACTAGATCTTTTTTTTAAAACAGAAAATCC
Source organism: Mandrillus leucophaeus (assembly GCF_000951045.1). Lineage (NCBI taxonomy): Eukaryota > Metazoa > Chordata > Mammalia > Primates > Cercopithecidae > Mandrillus > Mandrillus leucophaeus. Next base: position 769,822 of record NW_012108264.1, on the reverse strand, counting down.
ATTTAAACCTTGGCTAGAAACACTCACTGAGTATTGATAAGTAGCCCAGGTTAAGAAAGTTTCAGTCTATGTATAGAACATTGGGTATTCCTCTATAAAGCAGGAAAAAAAAAAAAAAAAACCAGACAAAGGATGAAAGAAAAGTTCTAATGAATTACCTCTACATAAGTAATTGCATCAGCCAAAAAAAAGTTTTATTGTTTTTAGTACTTTTTTTTCCCAAAGATATAGGACCCAGCAGTCTGTCACCGTCTTTCAAAATGAATCCACAGGAAAGAGAAGAGTCAAAAGATGTCTCTAATGGGGTACCAAATTAGCACGTGGAAAAAGCAAACATGTCCTGCTCATTATGAGTTGTTAATGGCCTGTTTACTGCTGAAGCTGTCACAGAAAACAAGAAAGTCTGGTAAGTCAATAATTTATTTCAGACTGTGGAATTAATTAGGAAGACAATTAAATAATTGTGAGAAAGAAAAAATATGTTTGGACGTTTTGTTTTTAAAACTCAGTGGTGTTTTACATGGTATTTGGGTACTGTTTGAGAGAGAAAAAAGAAGTTAGAGGCAGAAAGGGAATAAACTTTCTAAATGTTTTTCCATTATAAAATGTTGATAAACTCCACTTTCTATCAACCCTTGCAAAAAAAAAAAAAAAAGTAAGCTATGTTAATCACTAAGAATATTTAAATGATTTTACATTTCATGTAAGATCTGGTGGGTAAATGTGCTGTGGCCTGAATTTCAGTTTCATTTTGAGATTATGCAATGAATGAGTGAATTAATGAATGATCTTTCATTTTTTAATGAATTCATTTTTATGAATGAATGATCTTTCATTTTTGCATCTGCCACATAAATATTAACAGTGTATCCAAATGGAAAGTAATACTATTATAAGTATATTTTAAAGCAACTGTCTTTATAGACTTCAAATCACTTTATAGACTTTTTTTAAAGAATAAGATTTAAATAGAAATCAAAATCCATAAAACAGCATTTTCTAGCTGGAATTATAACTGTCACATCTTTTCCAATGATAGTATTTCATGCATTACTATTCACCTACGTTAGTAAAGAAAATGTTTGGTGATCTAGTTGCAGGAAATAATTCCTTGTAACAAGCAGTGCTGCACAGGTTCGACTTGGTTGTGCACTATACTACTGATAATACAACTCTACTAGGCAAAGCTGATAGTTCTTTTCATCATAGATGTTTACCAGTAACCTTGCCTCTCTGTCCTTTATGGTTTCCCAAACTAGGGGGAAAATCATTATCATTCTGAAAATATCCACCAAAAACTTTTTTTTTTAAGTTTAGTACTTGCAAAGGGAAATAAAATGGTGAATATAGGATGATCCGTTTTTCCCTCTTGTAAAATCACTGCAGAAAAACCTATAGACACAAGAAACAAAATCTTGAAAAACTGCAGTCTTATTCCAGAAAGTTTAATAAGCTATTAATTTCAAGTTGTTTTCTTCACTACTAAAAAGGCTTCTTTATCCTGGCTTCTCACTATTCTGTTGCCACCTGCTCTTATGAAGAATAATTCAGAAAAAGAAGTCAACCCTAAAATGTGCCTTACACTGAGATATTATTTGGACACTTTTGTAGATAAAAATGTAAAAATCATCATCATCACCACCATCATCATTGTCATCTTGGAAGGAAAATCTTAGACCTTCCTATTAGTGCCTGTCTGAAGTTCAGGATCTCCTCATCTGTCACCAGCCAAGCCCAAGACCAGACCAGGTCTCCAGTTCATGTTGTAGGCACTTCCAAGAGGAACTCAGGATTTGAAGAGTAGAACACTGAGAAAACCGTCAAGTTACCAGAAGCAAAACTCAATAATGCAAACCGGGCTGGTATTCGTTACCTATTTCTAAAGCACATTGTAGATGAAGCTCTCAGGGAGGGAAACCGGAGCTTAAGAAGAAGGAAGGAGCTGTGATGTCTGAATACTTCAGGTTCACACCCTCTGATGGGCAAAATGGTCTTGGGAAGTTGAGAACTGAGCCTACTGCCAGGCAAGAATCCAGAAACCCCAGCTGTGAGGAAGAGGAGGAATGGAGAGGCTTGGAACATACAAGTTTGGAGAGGGTCCCGGGCCTATGGTAAAATTTTAAGGTGGACTTTTGGACTGGTTCTTCTTCTTTAATACATCAAACTATATGTATTTTAGCAATGTATTTACAAAGGCAAATCCCTTCATTTGGCTGAGAGTATTAGATGTTCATAAATTACTTTTGGATTGTTCCTATTATTATCTATCTACATGAGTTGAGGAAACAAATATTTGCTGAAAAGACATCAACAAAGAGACAGAAAGAGACAATCAGGAGCTATTTTCTGGGTTTTGTTCTTTATTTGTTCTTTAGATAGCAGGCTTCCATGGGGGAGTAAGATGGAAGTGGGAAGTTTTCACAAGGCCAGCTGGCTGGAAAAAGCTTCCTCTAAGCACTAGAAACAACAGGACACTCAAGAGGGACTAACTCAACTGGAAGCCACCCAACAAAACTACATGGTTTAGAATTTCACTCGCCTGAAGTTGCTGGACTGGTTCATCTCTCAAATTCCCTTTGAGGCTCAGCTTCTATAGTTGTTTAGCCTGGAATCCAGCATGTCCTCAGGCCTGGCCTATCTTTGTAGAATCTGTTTCAATTCAAGCAGAGCTTGTTGCTGTGGTTATCTAAGCCAGGAGCTCTCAAAAATTCGCCAACAGTTGGACGCTGGTTTGTGACTTAAGCTAGCATGAATCTTTTCTGGGGAGAGCTAATCATCATTTTAGATTATTTTCTTTTTCTTCCTTTTTATGAATAACCTTTTGTTAAAAAAATTTTAGTGGCAATAACATTTGGATTTTTATTGTTATTTTTCAAAATCTTATATTTAACAATTACAAAATGGCAGCATTAGTTCTAGTTCTCTTAGCTTTTTTTAAAAATGTATTTTATCTGTAAAATTTCAGACTAGGAACCACTTTCTAGGGAGAGTATTGTGATTCTTCAGACGCATTAAGGAAGCAGAGGTTTTTCATTCATATGCTCACCTAATAAATATTTATGAGCACCTACTAGGTGCCAGGCACTGTTCTAGACATTGAAGATCCATCAGTTACCAGAATATCCAATTAAAATCCCTACTGTCATTGAGCTTATCTTCTCATTGGGAAGAAAGAGATAATAAATAATAAACATAAAAAATAAGTAATTAGGCTATGTATTACAGGTATACAGGTCTTGGACAAGAGGCAATAGTATCTGAATTCGATTCATTTCAAAACCAGCATCTTCCTATGCCAGATTATGGATTCTTGGCTAACTTGATTTAGTGATGATTAAGGCAAAGTTCAGTTCTTCAAGATACTCAGTTTATAATACAGATGACAAAACAGGACACTATTTTCCTTCCTAGATTATGGATTCTTGGATAAACAAACTCAATAATTTCCATGAGACGGCTACATCCTAGTTGTCAAACCTGCTGAAACACACTTGTTCTGCGGTCTCTGTACTTATGGCATGCATATTTTCTTTTTTTCTTTTCCCCTATGATAAGCTTAGCTCAGAGCTTTGTTCTCTCATCCCGCAATTCAAGTAGCTGACTTACGATGAATAGTGTGGCGTGGCCTGAGCATTGAGAAAGGATGTGCCTGACAGTGTACACATCACCAAGCTGTGTTGTGGACACCATCAAGCTGCTCCGGTTAGCCCAAGAGTATGAGCATTTTTCAAAGCTTCGCTTGGTTTTCAGAGACCACCAGCAGTGCTCTGAGTAAACAGATTAAGAAACCAGTTCAAAGACAAAATAAAGAGCGTTTAGAAAATAAATGAACTCTCCTTGGATCAGGTTCTGTGACTATGTCAAGTTTTAGCAGGTACATAAATGGTTATGTTTTCCCCCCAAATTGCTGCACAGGTGGAAGATCACAGAGTGATGATGCAAATGAGCTGGCAGTTTAGAAAAAATTAAAAAACAGTGTCAGATATTAACATGCAAAATGCCAATACTGCATATGTACGACAATGAGTGGAATATTGAGTAGGATTTTTATTTTCATTTGACTGTCAGCTTATGTCAGTGGGCATTTCACAAGCTGGGAGAGGCGAGGAGAAAATGAGGAGATGCCATTCCAATTGTTGAGCCCATAAGACCCGTCAGGTTCCTGCTTCCAGTGAAAGCAGATTATAGGTTAGAAAGAGAAGTGGCACAACTGAAGGAGACCTTAACAAATGGAACTGGGAGAGAGCCAAATTTTGCATGCATGGGGTGCTTTTGGGGAATAAAGCCTTCTGTCAGTTTCGTTGTGTTTATTCCAAAATGTTTGTGGGGAAAGCAGAGTGTATTTGCATTTTGTAAGCAAATGATGATAATAATAGGTTTCTGAGAGATATAAATCAGAGAAGATACAATAAAAACAGAAAATTTTGAATATGCATGTTTTGACCTACCCCCACCCTCAGAAACAGAGGCTCCAGATGATAGGGGAAGTGGAGGAGGCAGTTAGCATCTGTGTTTTCAAATTTTTTGCAGGGAATGACCAGAACCCATTGATACAACCCCTTGCTGGGTTGGACTTCTAACTGAGGAACACATTAGGGCTCCCTGATGTTAATCTGTGAACAAGGCCCACGCCCTGTACCCTCCCTGACCTGCCCATTACTCTGCCCACCTGCCTATAGCTTGGACACATGATGACTGGGCTGTTACACCAGCTTCTTCCCAGCACCCATCCCTTACTCAAAGAGCAAGACTGACTGGTCAATACACTTCAGCTAGCTCTCAAACTTGATGTGGATATAATAATTACTCTGTATTGATTTGAGTAAATAAACCTTCCATCATCCCAGTTGATCTTTTCATTCAATTTGATTGAAAAGACATATAGGCACTTCTAGAAAATTCTCTGACATAAAGTGAGATTTTTCTGATTTAACGAAAGAAAAAAGTTTATAAAAGCTAATGTAATTCCTTGATTCCTTAATTCTACAAATATGTATTAAATGTGCAGACACTACCCAGGTGTACAATCTCTATTTTTTTCTCCTAAGTTAGCTGTGATTATTCACAGCTGCTTGAAAATAGTCCATTTCCCGAAACAAATCAACAAGAATTACATATTGCTCTTGGATCTTCCACAGTTTTCTTGACAGATAATCTCCACCCCACACATGTTGGTGATTATCAGACATGTCGAGATTCCATCAGATGACCATTTCACATGGATTGCAGGACCTCTCTCTGGGGTCAGTATATACAATCAGTTTCCCTCAGCAGAAATGGAAGGAGTGGCTGGGCGCAGCCCCTCACATCTGTAATCCCACCACTTTGGGAGGCCGAGGCAGGTGGATCACCTGGGGCCAGGATTTTGAGACCAGCCTGGCCAACATAGTGAAACTCTGTCCCTATTAAAAATACGAGAAGTAGCCAGGAGTGGTGGCTCACGTCTGTAGTCCCAGCTACTCGGGATGCTGAGGCAGGAGAATCACTTGAACCTGGGAGGCAGAGGTTGCAGTGAGCTGAGATTAAGCCACTGCACTCCAGCCTGGGCAACAGAGTGAGACTGTCTCAAAAAAAAGAAAAAATTTAAAAAAAAGGAAGGAGCTCCCAGGTATGTCTCCTCTTAAACATCTCATTAAATTTTTTTAAACATTTTTTTCACAGTAACATATGAACACATAAGAAAAATAAAATAATAATAAAAGCTAATTTATAATGGAAACCAACAATCTGTTGCCACTCCCTTTTCCCATTCTAAGTCCTGCTTCTGGAGAGAATCACTTTATCTGCTTCTGCTTTAACTTTTTCCTGATGCTTACCTACATGTATCTAAATAATACGTCTAGATTGCTTATTTTTATGTCTTCCTTTATTCATTCTACAAATAAGTGCTTATTGTATACCAGCACTTACCTAGGAACATGAATTAAGTAGTGTTTAAGGCCAGGCATGGTGGCTCACACCTGTAATCCCAGCACTTTGGGAGGCTGAGGCAGGCAGATCATGAGGTCAGAAGTTTGAGACCAGCCTGGACAACATGGTGAAACCCTATCTCTATTAAAAACACAAAAAATTAGCTGGACGTGGTGGTGTGCACCTGTAATCCCAGTTACTCAGGAGACTGAGACAGGAAAATCGCTTGAACCCAGGAGGCAGAGGTTGCAATGAACCGAGATGGCGCCACTGCACTCCAGCCTGGATAACAGAACAAGACTCTGTCTCGAGAAAAACAAACAAACAAACAACAAAAAAAAAAACAGTGTTTAAAAAATTCGTATCTATTTGACCAATTATTGCAATTGTGTTCTTTCTTATCTATTGATGAATGTATTCTCTTTGTTACTACAGATTTATATCCTTTTTGGTCATATATATATGTATATATACACACACACACACACACACACACACATATATATAAATTTTAAGGGATTCTAAGGAAAGAGAGGAGATAAGCCTTGTGGCCAGTCCACCATTTCCAATAGAAATGTTCTGATCTCTTTATGGAAACTCTGTGAATGTGGATGGACCTGGTAAGAGTTGAGTTCCCATTCACACAGAGGAAGCAGAGTCAAGTTGCCTCTGTGATGTTAGAGGAAATACGGGTAGTAGAAAAGCACCAGGCTGGGATTTGGGAAGCTTAAGTCACATCCATAATCAGGTCAATAACCACAGTGTTCACAGTGCTTGGCAAATTAGAGTGAGCTAATGTCATTATTTATGATTATATTTATTGTAGTTAACCATTATTTAGCTCATTCTGCTTGCCAGACACTGTGGATTCTGTATCAACTTTCTCATTTAAAAAGTAATAACTAATATTATCCCATTTTTCAGATGAAAGAACTAAGGTCTAAACAAGCGATATAATTTTTCCAAGATTTCATGACAGAACAGGGATTTAAACTTAAGTCTATTTCTTGAGCCCAAGGTTATCTCACAATCCCATTTTAGTTAAGTCGGTTCCATAAACATTTGTTGAAGTTGTAGTTTATGCCAGTATCAGACACCTATGGGAATTCTGTTTACATCCTGTTGGCGTCACCTCTGATTCCAATCATGTCTGGATAGAGTTCCAGGTGTGCTTCAATTCCTGATTCCTGAGGTGCTAACAGCTTATCCTTTTAAGCATGTGCCATATCTTGTCTGCTACTGGATACCACCAGGAGCTGTTCTTGCTCCTGTGAAGCTGGGAAGATTCCAGCAGGAGATAATACCTGAAGCTGGGATGTGTCTGGGAGTTACCATCCAGGACTACCTTCAGGAGCTGGTGAATAAATAGCAGACAATTCTGCATAATATTATGTATGTTTCTCTGGTCCCAGGGGGTCTCAGGCCCCCATTGTCCATAGCAGCAACCTCTCAATCAGAGTTTTATATTGGATTTTCCTCCATCCCTATCCTCATTCCTCAGCCTTCACTATTCTCAACCCTCATCTCTGCTCCCTGGGATCACCAACCAAACAAGTCACCTGCACCCATGCTGTTGTCTCAGGACTGCTTCCAAAGAAGCCTGAGTCAAGATGTATGGTAAAGGGTAACCCAACGTATTTTTCTAAGTGCTAAGATAGAGTGATGTGGAAACCCAGAATGAGGAGCATTTAGCCAAATGACAATAGAGAATTCTGGAGAAGGCAATACCTGAAGAATAAATATAGTTCCATATTTATCCTTCAAGTACAACACAGTGAGCAAAACAGAACAAATGGGTGTTCACTCATCCGCTTATTCTTTCAGTAATTATTTATTGGATGACACACTTGCTTAAGGATACAGCATTAAAACAACACAAAACAAAAAACCTGCCCTCTTGGGGCTCATAGGAAAAGACAAACAAAAGTGGGTAAGTGCTATAAAGAGAATGAAATCAGAATAAGGGGACAGAGAAGGATGAAGATACTATTTTAGAGAGGCCAGTCTAAGAAAGCATTGCAAAAGAAAAAAGAAAAAAAGGATATCTAAGAACTGGGCTAAGCAAGTTCACCAGCAAGTATCTGGGGCAAGAGTGTTATAGACAGATACAAACATGTCAGGTGAGTTCAGCAAACAGACAGGGGGCAGGGAGTCAGAGGCAGAGCAGGTGAAAGAAGAATAGGAGGAGAGTGGGCCAAGACTGTGTTGGGTCTTGTCTAGCAGGCAGATGAAGACCTTGGCCATGCTAAGGGCTTGAACCTTACATTATGTCACTTTTTCTGGGACTCAGTTCCCTCACGAAACAAGGAAGTTATAAATTCACAAGGTCCTTTGTAATTCTGGCATCCCATATATTCTACTTTCAAACCCTTTAGCAACTTTTAAACTCCTTCTTTGGGAGCTTGGGGAGGAAGGCCTGTCAGTCAAGCAAGGTATGAAAACACTGTGTTTTCCTTCCAACTCAAACACCCTATTTCCTAAGTACAAGTAAAGTCAAAGTATCACTTACTCTGGCATAGTTTTAAGTCTAGGAGGAACTCTGGGCAGGAACCTCAGTGCGTGGTGCTTCACAGCAGTTTGTCCACTGTGTCTCTAAGTGGAGGCTTGAACCTCTCTCTCCTCCTTTCATGTATCTAGTTACAAGGTGAGTGAGGACAGCGAGAGCAGTTTCTCGACTCACCCTGAGCCCTGAGTTTGAAGAAGCAAGTTCCCCCTACTACACCGACCTCAGAACCCACCTCTGACATTTGGCTTCCATAAGGAGAGGGACAGAGGTTACAGGGACACCCAGCAGCCAGCTCTTGCGAGTAAGCTGATCTCCACCTGTGGTCTGTGGCAGAACCTCTCTGGGAAGATTCTGATTGGTATTATAATGTTCTATTCAGTAAATAACATGAACAAAACAAGGGATACACTTCCTTTCAAGTTAGAAAGGGCAAATTAAATGAAGGTCAGGTTGGCAAAATAGAAATAAGCTAAACTTTTAATAAGATCTGCGCTTGACTCCTGTTTTCCCACTTTCTGGCCATACTTTAGAGGTATTACAACCTCTTATTTCATCATTTTTAATGCCTTAGCTACTATTTACCTTATACGACTACTGCAAGCATCAAAATAAATGCATATTAGAATGACTGGCCCTAAACAAATAGTAGATTCTGCTATTACTATCATCAATAGTGGAAATTATTAGTATCTCATTGATAAAGAAGAAATTTCAGATTTAGGAAATGTCTTTGAGCTCTGCCTGCCTATAATGACATCACACATGAGATTCTCGGGTTTCTACCATGGATGAATATTCTTCTTCCTTTGGCTTGAAGTTTTAAGCTGCTTACAACATGTGGAATTCAAAGCTGCAGGCACACGACTGTCAGAACTGTCAGGAAGATTAACAACAGGTATTTGAAAAGAAAACAGTAGGCAGTTAAGGAGCTGTTCTTGGAGTATGATTTATGAAGGTTTCCACGACAAGACCATGGTTTTGATGAGAAAACAGTGCACATTTCATGAAACTCAACTACATGGGTGTTTTAATAAACAAGTTGCTTCTGACCAAAAGATGCTATTCATAGACCTAAAGCATCCTTGAGAATAAACAGTCCAAGCAAAATACCAGAGTGATATAGAGGCAGCCCCAAGGTACACTCTCACAAAATAAGCTTTTTGTGTTCCCCATTTATATGTCACCTAAACCACAGGTAACCCCTTCATTTATATATATGGAGGTATCAATTTATCAGCCTCAAACCATGCCTTCCAGAAAGTACCCAGTTATTTTAGTAAGTATAGCTATCAAATATTTGATATATTAAAAATTAAAAAGTCTCATAATACTGTATTTGGAATATTAAGGTACACAAAAAGAAAAGGTTTAGAGTTATAGTTTACCAATATGGCCTAAGAATTATTCAGTCATTAAAAAGGCGTAGGTCTACAGAACTGTTGCTAGAATATATTTAATATGACAATGATCTAGTGCCACTTAGGAGTATATAATTGGCACAGTACTTGTTTCTGGTGATAACTGTTTTCAATTACTTCACTCTTTTATTTTCCACTCTATTTGATTTGAGCTCTGGTTTTCTTTCCTGAGAGCCTTTTGGGTAATCAGCCACTTTGAACCAATCTTTGCACGAGGTGTTGTGGTAAGGAATTTATCCCTTACTCTTATCAACCACAAGGCACAAAATACTCATCAGGAACTTCCTAAACCAAGCCTAGGCCTCAGCTGTCCTCTGCTTTCACCATATTATTCATCTGCTGTCTTCCACTCCAATGAAGCAGTTACAGCCTAAACCAGGTGCACCCACTAGAATAACTTGATTGGCAAGATTATATCTAAACAAGGATCAGCTATTAAGTTTCATCAAGCCATATTTTTGCTCTATTTCATAGAAACAGCAGGTGAGTTAGACTGGTTGCTTGCTAAAGAAAAGCACATTTAGAAGGCTTAAACCTCAAGCAAGCATAGATAGAGAAGTGTTGTTGGTGATAAAAATCTAACCCGTAGTACATTTCTACAGCTATAATCTAAATGATTGAAATGAACATTACTGTTTTAGGTTTAACACAGAGGACTTTGTACCTCAAGGGGTAGTTCTGAATCCCCAAGACAGTACCCAGCACCACTGAAAAATGTCTCTACACATTACGTAGCTACATGGAATCCGATGAAAATATTTAGAACATACGTCTTCAGCAACAGCTTCTCAGCTGCTGCAAATACATCAAAATGACTATGCTTGGGCAAAATGGGAGAAAGGAAGGGAAGTGACAGTTTTAAGAAGATTAAAAAACCAACCAACTTTTAGGAAGATTAAAAAAGAGAGAGCCAGGAGGATCATTTATAAAAAGGAGGATGTAAATTCTTTACAACCTGATTGGTTTTCCCTGGAATTTACTTGCTTTAATGAAACTGTTATTCCTGAACGACTGAAAGCTTTTTTATTTTTTAAGGTGAATACAGCAGTGCTGAAGGTTGGCATATTGTTAGTCTCTGACCTCAGGAGACTATCCCTGAAGACCTAATTAGGTTACAAACATGTGAAAATGAGTTTAGCATCCCTTGTGCCGGGGGCTCTAAGGGGATTTCAGGATACTGGATAGTTAACACTTCCCAGAGTGTCCCCTTTGCAAACTCTACATATCACAATGTTTCTGCCTTTTATACAATAACTAAGTTATCATCAAAGAGTCATTTTAACTAGGTGACCTTTTCTGCAGTGAAAACATAAATGCCTTGGGGTTTTCATTGACTTTCCTTGTGATAGAGTTAGTAACCAAATTTGCACATTTTCTTAAGTCTTTTTAAATACTTTTCTGCCAAATTAAGTAACAAGTCTGATTTATTTCTAAAATACTCAACCAATCCAAGGAATTAAAGAGTAAACGTAACCTCAAAATAGGGTTTCAGCTTTATGAACCAGAGCTTTGCTTGCTAGCAGCCTCTAATGGTGAGCTGAAGATAACCCATTATTAGCACAAGGCAGAGGTAACACATGAGACTGAAAAGAGAATGGATTTAGGAGTCAGGAGAATAAGCCACTCAAATTTTCTGAACATCTTCTTAAGTATGCAATGGAAATAATAGTATGTACCTCATATGACAGTCCCTGTAATTAAATGAGATAACGTAAGAGAAAGCGTTTTGTCCAAGAGAAATTACTGCACAAGTAAAAGTTATTTTTATTTGTTCAGAACCCTAGAAATTTCCCTGTGGTCAGTACAAGCGCTACTAGCAATTAAAAAAAAAATTGCAGTATTGGCTAATGGGATCAAGATTTTATTACAATTCAATCATAGTCAGAAAGAGAGCACTTAACAATATTGGCCACCCAGATTAAAATGCATGCCATTACCCACATAAATGTATGTCATTACCCTCCAGGAAATGTGAGTAGTAGCCACTACTGGAAATTCCTCTACTAAAGGGTGATCGCCTCATAATAGGTGTAGCATTACAGTTCAATTGGTCAGATGATTCAATATAAAAAAATTCATTACAGAGCTGATATTTGACTGTATGGACACATACGCAAACTAGACTATAAATTTCACAAGGACAGGGATCTTTGTTTATTTTTTTCACTATCTATCTCAATATCTTGGGCAAATACACACACTATGGACTAAATATATATTTACTGATTATGCGAGTAAAATAAAGAAAAATCTCTGAAATTCCATAAGTCATTTTGGATCTCAATTTTCTAGATATTTGGAGGCACTGCAGATTTCAGTAGTTCAGGTCAGTAGCCACAACTAGTTAGCATACAGTGAGTTCATTCTCTCTTTGCTTGGACTGCTTGATAACACCTTAAGGAGAGAGTTTCTGTTCTGTGCAGAGTTCCAGACAGTCCCCTCAGAGCTAGCTCTGTCCTTCTCTGCCAGTCCTTGGTCTGTTCCTTTATAGCTTAGTTAATCATGGACTCTACTTTGCCAGCTGAGCTCCTTTCTGCACAAGAATAGAACAGACTCTAGAGGGCTGAGTAAATGTTCTTTAAAAGGCAGGTGATACCTAGTACACACTGAGGTTTTAAATCTGTTCAGTAGATTGTGTTAATAAAAAAAAATTAATCAGCTGGGTATGGTGGCTCACGCTTATAATCCCAGCACTTTAGGAGGCTGAGGTGGGTGGATTGCTTGAGTTCAGGAGTTTGAGAGCAGCCTGGGCAACATGGCAAAACCCCAACTCTACAAAAATTACAAAACATAGCCAGGCATGGTGGCACTTGCCTGTAGTCCCAGCTACTCAGAAGGCTGGGGCAGAGTAATCTCTTGAGCCTGCGAGGCGGAGGTTGCAGTGAGCCAAGATCATGCCATTACATTCCAGCCCGGGACACAGAGCAAGACCCTGTCTTTAAAAAGAAAAGAAAAGAAAGAGGCAAAAGAAAAGACAAAAAAGAAAGTTAATTTAAAAAGTGTGTAAGGTGACTGCTATATACAAAATAGTTGGACCTATGTATGTAATAGAAGATACAGCCTTTGCATTTGAAGAAGCTTAACACTTCACTGGAGGGATATAATCTATGCAGATGACATTTCCTGCACACACACACAAAAGGCAATAGATATTATTATGTTGGGCTGGACTTAAAGGTAGAAATGGGATTTCAGCTGCTTCTGGAGAATGCTTTTAATATGAAAAAGGAATGAAAAGTACATCCTAGGAAAGGATAATATAATATGCAAAGACAGAAAATGAAAAAGTACAAGGTACATTTGGTAAAATATAAAAAGAATCACTGGAATAAGGCAGTTTAAGAAAGTATAGCAAGAGTTAAAGCTAGAAAATTGTATCATTAAAATTAATGTTATTTTGACTTGACGTGGTGTAGCAGAAGGCATCCAGGAGCTGGACTGTAACACAGATCTCCAAATGGGGCAAAAATCAGTGTGGCAACCTGCAAGGAACTAGGACAGGACATTTCAAATTAATAGTGTTGAAATCTATTTTTTAAGCACTGAATTGACCAAAAATATTAGATCTTCCTGCGAGCCACTATCTTGCAACCTATAATAAAGAACAAACAAAATAGATAAAAATGAGCACAGTTTGAAATAAACCAGATAGAAGTGCTCGGTAAAATGAGATCTCACATGTATGCATTTATACATATAAACTCAAGCTCTGTTATGAAAAACGGGACTTAAAAATCACATTCCCAGAACTAAAGTTGTTATTTTAGGCAGATGTTCCCATTTTCCCCAAATCTTAGTATGCTAGGGAGCAGTGGTTCTCAAACTTTACCATCCATCAGGATCGCCTGCAGAGCCTGTGAAAGCAGACCGTTTAACCCCATTTCCCGAGTTTCATATTCACTTTGTCTAGGTGGAGCTTGAGAATTTGATTTTGTACCAAGTCGACAAACACGCTGATGCGCCTGCTCTGAAGACTACACTTTGAGAATCAAGGCTCTACATCAGCCCACCATTTGGGCTCCTATATGGTTATGGGTTACTATAATTTGTCCTGTAAGGGACATCAACAAATAACATTTTGCAAACCTAAGTGTCCTCTAGACGATTCATACATATTGTTCTTTCTTGGTTGAAATATAACTTAGGTTAAACTTACTTATGTATAAGGATTGAAAATATATTTTAAGAAGAACATTAGACTTGGCAAGTGGAAGTAGAAAGGCCCTCTCTTCCAGGACACATACTTATTAAGTCCTCAATTTTCACTGCATAAAAAATCTTCCACCCAGCTTGGCTGCGCTTAAAACATATTATTTAGATTTAATTTGCAATTTAGAACAGCTGCATTCTAGGTATCTGCCAGGTAGTTTAGTCTTCACCCAATATCTATTTTTAAAAAGGTGAAAGAAATTACATTTGTCAAGCATTGTCTGAAAAATATGCAGGCCACACGTTCATCTCTAGGTAATTTGTGCATTAATGACATAGCAGTACATTATTGTCAATAGTGGAATATATTGGAGGCTATTTATTAGTAGTGAGAATTAAAAGAGTGAAATTTGCAAATGATTTATTTAAAGTAAATAATTAGAGCAGACGTAGGGTTATTCTTCCAACATTATTGTGGCTAGCGTGCATACTGAAATGTGTTTTTCAAGTGGGAGAAAAAGCATGAAGATACCTGAAGTCTGTCTTATATGTGCCTTTAGCAGTGTATCTGTCATGAAAGCATCATCTGCCAAGTATCAAAAAGACTGACACTGTCACATAGATGCTCTTAAATATGTCCCTCATCAGAATCACCTGAGATGCTTGTTAAAATGCATATTCTAGGGTTGCCTTTGGACCTATGAATGAGAACCCCCTGGGTAGGTAGGGTCTGGGAGTCCACACATTAATGAGCTACCCAGCTGCTCCTAATACCCATTCACATCTGAGAACTGTTCTTTCTAGACCCACAATTCTAGGCCCCTACAGGACTTCACAAGAAAATGACATCTTTATTCTACATTGCAGGCCTTTAGAAGAAATCATTTGGCTGCTCTACTTCTGCAGTTGCTTTAAAAATACGAAGAGGGAGTTTTTTATTATGTTATACATAATCTTATTTACAATGACCTCAGGGAAAAAAGTTTCTATTTTAAGTAGTAATAAATTTTATCTTCTTGGTCTGCTCCTGGTTAACCATTATAAGCCATATTCTCATAGCAGATGTATCCTTATGTGGGACTGTAAGAAAGCTTGGAGCCAAATGTATGTTCCATGCTTGATGAAGAAGAATCCAGGGGACATTTCTGTAAGGGCCTCCTTTCTACCTCGGCTTCATAGCCCTGGAATTGTTTTTGTCCATTTGTTTTCCTCTTTCATCTTCTGTTTTCTGTTCTACCTTTTTATTTTATGTATCCTTTATATGCAATCTCATCTATCTGGTGGAGCCAAGTAGTGAATAAGCCTCTGGGAATGTGTATATAATGAGATTTGACAAATGGTATAAACAAAGATATTTTTCATCAGAAAACAAAAATATTCTTTTAGAAAGATGTGAGTAATCCTCATCTAACATAAATTCAATAATATTTAGTCTAGTTTTTCTTATGATTTATTTTTAAAAGTATAATAATAGTAGAGGATATTAGAAATGACCTTCTGAGATTATGAACAGACCTCTGTGTGTTGTCTTCTTCTTTTTTCTAAACTACAATAGGACATTTTCAAATTAATATGTTGAACTTTGTTTTTTAAGCACTAAATTGACCAAAAAATATTAGATCTTTCTGCAAGTCACCATTTTGCAGGAAGTGCATTTTGTTTGGGTGCTGTGATCATTTCCCCTTCTGTCTTTACTTTGGATTTAAAATAATAATAATAATAAAGAGTTACAACTGTTAAGGAGGCCTGGTACAGTGAGGGAAGTAAACCAAATCTAAAAGAGTTGAAGGAAAAGCAAATTGTTCTTGAAATAGTCTGTGTCTACACATAACTAGCACGAGATCCCTGAACCTGACCTTCTCTTTTTTAATGCCAGTCGGTCTGCACATGCATGTGTAATGTTGCCTGAAAAAACTTAGCTATTTTGGCTGGGCTTCCTGCTGCTTTCAACAAAAGAAATTGATATGAGAGAATAAAATCCCAGATATTAGTGAAGGGTCAGTACTGCAGAGAACGGGCTGTAGTCTAAATCTGCCCTGACACTGTCACCACAGAAAGGACAATACTCCGATAGGGAAAACTATTTTTGTCTGGCAAATGTTTGACTAAAAAAGATGAAGTAGCTAGAAGGACTTAGGAGTAAAGTTTGTATTAGGGGAAAAGTAGGACAACCACAGTGCATTGCACTGAGTGGTGAGGGGCTGAGGATAGACTTGGTTGACAGGAGGAGAAGTGATTTTTTAAAATCAACTATCCACTAATATAATCTTACATGTAAGTAATTCAGAGTAACCTTGCCGAAGGTTCTTAGCTGGTGAGAAAGTTCAGTAAACCATAGACTATTGCTTTAGACTCAGTGTGTGATCCTAAAACATCCCTCTACACCAAGGTAGAACACTATTAGAAGTCATTGTATCCTAAATCTAGTTCCCAATCTGAATAAATTTCAGGTTTCTATCACTTTCTTACCTATAAAATTAAGGAAAGGAATCATGGAATCTAGACTTAGTTATGCACAACCGATATATAGTTCAGTAGTAAATAACAAGCGTGAAGTCTTTAAAAATATGGATGCAGGAGTAATGGTAATCAAAGGATTACCAACAATTACACTAGAAAGGAACAATGTTAATACATATGACTAGAATTTTTATATAGTTTAAGTAGTTGTGTAACTGGAGGGGTTTGCCCAAGTTTTAGACTGTTAGAAATAAACTACCTTTTAAATTGAAATTAAGTATTGATTTGACTTAATAGTAATTGCCAATTTCTCAACTTTAGGTTGACTTTATGCAATTTACAATCACCATCTCTGTCTCAAATTTCCTTCTAATGAAATGAGGGCAGTAATTTATGTCATATGTCTTTATGTTCCTCCTAGCTGTGTGATAACACATATTTCAAGCACAGGTGCATGTTTCTATGTGATTCATGAATATAAATATTAAAATTCTAATTTCCTGTTTATAATATGCCAAGTCTGCCTATTATTTACTAACATATTTACTGTTTCTACTGTCCTCCTGCCAACACAAACACTAGAATAGATACATCTATACAATCAGGGACTTTAACCATCCTGTTAACTGTGAAATCATCAGTGCCTAGAATAGTAGCTGGGGCGTAAAAGATACTCCATAACTATTTCTTGAATAAATTAATAGGAAGTCAGCAGTTGGAACACATATAAATCAGATTCTGCTGCTATTGGCAGTGATTGAAATCTATGAGATAAAGAATAATGTGTGTGTGTGTGTGTGTGTGTGTGTGTGCGTGTGTGTAACAAGCTGAGGAAGGGATTAAAGGAGACAAGTGTCAATCAGACTTTGTTCCCCTATCAGAATTGAATTCTTTAATAACTAAGAATTACTAATATGTCCAAGAATGCTTGTTCCCTAACTTCATTTTGTTGAATTTCACACTGAAGAAACAGGCCAACAAAACTGATTGGTTGTGTGTATCCCTAGTACATTTTCTCAAACTATTTCCCCCAACTCTCTCCTTGACCCTGACATAATCCATTATTGACACTTCATGAGTTTTAGCTACCTCTTGTTTTGCCAGGCTCTTCTAACCTATCTTTGGCTGTCACTTCTACTAAACAAGAAGGGCAGGCAAGAGGACTCTCTGAGGAGCCACCTGTCAGAGCTGTCCATTTGGACATCGTTGCTGAAGTCTGAGAGCAAACGCTGAAGGAAAAGGCTAACAGAATGCTCTGAGAGAAGGCTGAGTTCCCTCCATCTCAAAGCTAAATTAATGCTGTAGAATACAAACTATCATTAAAATCAAACATTGGATGCTGACTGATTAAAACCTTAAGAAATATTGTCAGAAGAGTTTCCAGAATTCGAATAATGTCCAGCCCCCCATTGCAACTCTCCTTGGGAATTCCCCTTGCCTTGTGTTAAAAACACACATTTTTCTTTATCAATCCCTAATGTAACTAGATCATTGCAACCAGAATAAATAATGCAATAGATAAAAAGCATCCTTTCCCCATACTTCACAGCACCCAAAACAAGACTAAGCCTGTGCCATATGTTAAATTTCATTTAATCATTTTGCATTATGTAATGGAGTTGCAAAGCAAAGATGCTTTGTGATTACTGATTAGTTTCATGATTATTAAACTGATCAAATGACCAAAATAACAAAACTGAATAAGTCAAAATAATATGTGCTGTTTCTAGTATATACACACTAATTAAATCAATATAATGTTTAAAAAAAAAAAAAAGAAATCTGGGGCATATTCTGGATGAGAGAAAGAGCATCACAATGAGAATCCTACCCTTCATTAGAATGGGTCATGTGCCTATGGTCCCCCTAAGCCTCCTGGCCGTGATAGAGTCTCAGCTTCACTATCTGCTTTGAGTCTCTATAATTAATCTCATTATATTCTTTATTGCCACTTAAAAACTACAAGAAGCCTAGGAATTTTGAGTACCCACTCATTTCCTTTACTGTAATTTTCCTAAGACTCTACATATCCTACATTCTGTTCTCATCTCCTATCATCCTCACTACCAAAACCCTTCCAGTGCGCCTTCTAGAATTCATGACTGCTCAACACAAAGAAATGCATTCTCGAATTCTTCTCTCAATGTTCCTTTCATCTTCTTACTGTAAAGTTACTGCTTCTCTAAAGTCCTCCAAATTAGTAAAACCTCAGCTCCAATCCCTTATCCTTGATTTTACTACCCATCCCCCTTTTAATTCATTGTTTTAGCCATCCTCCTTGGGTCACTCACCCTCACGGTTGCAGTTCTGGCTCTGTGTAACACTCTCCAACCTCACTTCAGTATGACATCACGGGGCATTAAATATCCATTTAGATGATTCTCTTCGTATTCCAGCTTCACAGTTTCTTGAACTCCTCTTCTGTCATGGTTCAGTCCTTGGCAAACTTCTTCTTCTAGGCAATTGATTACATCCTGTCTCTTCTACATAAGGACATGGCTTCAGTGAAAACTCTTCTTTCTTGCCTGAACAATATTTCTCTCTTAGGAGATAATTTTCATCAGCATACAAACATTAAACTCTCTGAAAGTCCACTCTCAACTCCAATTCCCTTCTATCTGCCACCCCATTTCTCTTCTCTAATGTATTCCAAAACTTGTATTAAGTGGTCTATACCTGAAATTTTTAACTTTTTCCATTTCCTCTTTTATTTATCTAAACAGACTTACTGCTTCACTGAAAGTGCTCTTGTCAAGGTCATCAGTGATCTCCAAGTTGTTAAATTTAACAATCAATATGCAGTTCTGAACTTATTACACCTATGAGAACATTTGACCCAGTTGACTACACTCTCATCCTTGCATACTTTCTTGTTAGCTTCTGAGACTTCATTCTTGTTTTCCTCTTATCTCTTGGGTCTCTCCTACAGTCTGTTTGCTGGCTTCTCCTCATTGTCTGGCCTTTTGTATAACCTTGGGTCCATCTCTAAACTTCTATTTCTCTTCTCTGTTAATACTTCCTCCCTTGGTGACCCAAATTCTGTCATGCATACTCTGATGATTCTCTAATTAATGTCTTGAGTCTAGACCTCTCTGCTAAACTCCAGAACTCCCAATTCATGTATCTAACAGCCTACTCAACACCTCCAGTAGGATATCTATTAAGTAAATTAATTTAAACATGTGCAAAAATGAACATGAACCCCTGGCCTTGTTCACTACGTTTCTGCAGCCCCTTGCAGCCTACCCCTCCCCTCATGTGCCTTAATTGTAATTAATTATTTCAGCTCCTTGGACCAAAAATGTTGGCCTTCAAAATCACCTTATCTTTCCTCTTTCTCTCACATCCCACGTCAAATCTGTCAGAGAATCCTCTTGCATCTACTTTCAAAATATAACCCTGACTTAACCTTTCTGTTTTGCCACCTTGCCTGCTACTTCTCTGATCCAATTCACTATCGTCTCTTGCTTGGAATATTGTAATAGCTTTTTAACTAGTCTCCCTGTTTTCACATGCATCTCTCGTACAGTGTATTTTTATAAAAAGGAAGACATGATCATTTAAAAACTTCAGCTGGCAGTCACTCCTCTGTTCCTATCCTTGCCACGCTTTCCTTTGTAACTCAGAGTGGAGCCAGATAGGGTGGTTGACTCTCTCTGCACTCTAGTTTCTCAATTATTCTATGCTTCAGTTCCTACTACTCTGCACATCCATCATGCTATTGCATCTATTGGCCTCCATATGTTTCTCAAACAAGACAAGCACGCTCCCAGGTCATGACATGTGCATTTGCTGTTATATCCATTTGGAACACTCTTTACACACAGGTCTTCTCTCTGATCATGGGCTTCTCTCAGATCAGTGAGGCCATCCTTGACGTTCTATTCAAATTGTCTCCATATCCCCACTCCATCTCCAGTTTCTCTTCCCTGCTTTAGTTTTCCGCATTCATTTACCAGCTTCTCATATACAATATAACTTATTTATAATTTTTTGTTTATCTCTCTCTCTAGAAAAAGGGCACAGATTTGGGTCTTTTCTTTACCCTAGCCAAAGCATCAAAAATAGTGCTTAGCACATAGTAAGTAATCAATATGTATTGAATATATGTGTGCATGAATGAATGAATACGTGAATGCATGAATAAATGAATGAATAAGATATTATTTGGCAGTTTCAACTCAGGAGCCGGGATGTAAATGATGACTGATACCAAAGCCTATTATGAGAGGGTCTATACAGCAAAAATCTCCAGATAGATTCTCAGAATCAGTAGGGCAACTCATGAACATCAAATGAATACAAGTTTTTGGAGATAGCAGGAATTCATGAGAAGGCCTTTTGGAGGAAATGGTCCTGAGATGAGCGTCTTCTCTATACAACAGGGAAGCACGAGAAGGACACAGTGTATTTCCTGTGAAGTCAAAAGAGAAGAACATTAACAGGATTACTCACAGAAGTTGCTCTGCAACCTCTAAGTTCGGGAACCTGATAAATATAAAGTGATTGTAGCTATTTTTCTGAGGAATAATACTTTAAGAGCATCTTTGTGAAATCACTTATCAGACAAAAAAGAAAAAGAAAAGAAACAGGCTAAGGCAGTAGCAGCCACCTGGAAGAAAATGCAGCGCCCTGTCTAAGGAGTCAAAGGACAGTAAGTTTAATGTTTCTAGTAGGATCCTCTGAAAAATCTAAGAAAGCACCCACAGGAAAGTAAACTCTAAATACCAGATAGACCCAAAGAGCCAAAGGACCCCAAACATCACACAAGCCAAGGGGAAAAACTTCCTTTCCCACTGACCTCTACTCCTTTCCCTGACTCTGACCCTGGTGGGCTCTGCACAATAAGAAGAGGGAAGAGGGAGCCCAGCCCAGTGGCTCACGCCTGTAATCTCAGCACTTCGGGAGGCCGAGGCGGGTGGATCACAAGGTCAGGAAATCAAAACCATCCTGGCTAACATGGCAAAACCTCATCTCTACTAAAAATACAAAAAATTAGCCGAGTGTGGTGGCACATGCCTATAGCCCCAGCTACTCAGGAGGCTGAGACAGGAGAATTGCTTGAACCCAGGAGGCGGAGGTTGCAGTGAGATGAGATCTCACCACTGCACTCCAGCATGGGCGACAGA
Organism: Mandrillus leucophaeus; assembly: GCF_000951045.1. Taxonomy (NCBI): domain Eukaryota; kingdom Metazoa; phylum Chordata; class Mammalia; order Primates; family Cercopithecidae; genus Mandrillus; species Mandrillus leucophaeus. Next base: position 748,250 of record NW_012108264.1, on the reverse strand, counting down.
GCAAGACTCCATCTCAAAAAAAAAATGTGGAGAAGGGAACAGGGGGAAACACTGTGTGAAGAGAGAGCGGAGAAAAACTCCTAGAAACACACAAGTTAATGGAAACATCCACAACAGGACCCAAATTAAGAAGGATAAAGATAGAATGTAAGGTCAGGGTCAGAGTCTGAGTTTTCTTTGGGACTGCAAAAATGTCTGTATCAATTAAATCTTTTTCTGTGTGTGTGAATTTGTGACCATAAGATTTTAGCCAGGAGTGACCAGAGGAGTCCTGGGGACCTGATGCATATGCATTCAGAGACCAAGGTAGGGATAGAACCGTCCTGCTTAGCAGGTTTAAACACACACTGCGGAACACATAAATTTGCCTTCATGCGCAGACCTGTGTCAAGCTCATTCAACATTTATTATCAAATAATACAAACACTCAAGCAGAACATCTACTTCAGTACAAGATTATCCTTGAAAACAGCAATATTCATCCTCTAACTGTGGCCTTCTGACAGTCCTGTACTCTCATATCTCATTATCATCATGGAAATAAACAGAATTCATCAAGAATACCAGTTTAGCTCCCAGGTTACGGCGATATCACAGTCCTTTATTTTTGTCTCCTTTGTTATAATTTATACTACAATTTATACTTTAGGACATGAGAATAGAAAATTAACTGTGTATAGTCATTTTTGTAAAATAAATTTTAAGTAATTGACTGATGGGATAGTAAACAACAGTATGATGATGTACTCACGTTCAAGTATGTCATAATTAAATAAGTAGAACTGAAATACATATTCAAATTAAAAGACAATAATTGTGAGACTGAGATGAAAATAACAACTGAAGGCAACTTACAAGAGACACACCCTAAATATAAGAATATGAAATGGTTGCAAATTAAAGGATGGAAAGATTTATACTATGAAAACACTAACCAAAAGGAAGTTGGTGAACCTCAAAGTAATTTTTTACATCTAGAACTTTCCTAGAGTGAAAGAGGGGTAATCTATGATGATAAAAGGAAACTATAATCATTTAAAATTTATATACCCCTAAATGTATAGCCTGAAAATACAAAAAGGAAAAATTGGCAGAAATCAAAATAGAAATAGGCAGATATACAATAACAGTGGGAGATTTTAATACCTGCTTAGTAATTCATAGATCAAGCAGACAGCCAATCAGTAAAAATACAAAAATATTTGAATAATATGACTAACAAACACTTTTTTTTAATAAAAACAGACAAACATTTATGGAAATTGACAAAAATATATGTAAAATTCATATGAGTATGCATGGGACAAAGAATAGCAAGGATAACTTTAAAGAAGAACAAATTTGGGATACCTACAAAAGTTTGCATCAAAAATATTATAAAATATAATATGTAAGACAGTGTTACATTAGTGGACAGAGAACAATGAGATTGTTGAAAAACAATCAAGAGTCCAGAAAAAAAAATAGCACATAGCTGGTCATCTGACTTATGATACAAATGGCATTATGTGGAAGTGAGGAAACGATATTATTTTTAGTCAATTATACTGGGTCAATTTATTATTCATGTGGAAAAATACATCTTAATTTCTACCTCACTCCATACACAAAATCAGTTCCAAGTGCATTGTAAATCTAACTGTAAAAAGTAAACCAATACATGTAGTAGAATGTAACAAAGAAGGATATCTTAATGCCTTTCACCTAGGCGAACATCGGGCTACATTAAAGAAATTCTGTTTTACCACTGCATGTTCTCACTCATAAGTGGGAGTTGAACAATGAAAACACATGGACACAGGGAGGGGAACATTACATGCCTGGGCTTCTCAGTTTGGGGGTTGAGGGGCAAGGGTAGGGAGAGCATTAGTAGAAATACCTAATGCATGCAGGGTTTAAAACCTAGATGATGCTTTGATAGGGCAGCAAACCCACCATGGCACATGTATACCTATGTAACAAACCTGCACATTCTGCACATGTATCCCAAAACTTAAAGTAAAAAAAAAAAAAAAAAAGAATTAAAAAAAAAAAAGAAATTCTGTCTTACAAAAGGCATTACTAAGAGAGTAAAATGGCAAGTCACATAGTGGTAGAAGACACTTGTAATATCTACCCGATAAGTGATTCATCAAATATATAAAGATCCACTATAAACTAATGAGAGGAAGATATAAAACAAAATTGAAAGCAAAATGGCAAAGGGGCTGATCAATTCCTTCAAAAAGAAGATATCAAAATGGTGAAAAATTGTGTAAAAACTTAGTAACAATGATGATAAAATAAATGTAACTTAAAACCAAATGAGATTTCACAACATAATCAGCAGAAATGCTTAAAAACAAACATTCCTTGTAGAAAGTGCTGAGAGGACAGGAAGTCCCTGAAAGGTACTGGTTTGAGAGTAAGTTGATGAATCACTTTAGAAACTGTTTTAAAGTATCCACTGAAATACAACTTATGCATACTCTCATTTTCCTAAGTATATACTCAACAGATACACATATGGGTCCCAAAAGACAAGATCAAGAATGACCACAGAATCATAATTTGCAAGTACCCAAAAACTGAAACACCACAAATTGTCTATTGACTGTAGTGGTGTGGATAAATAATCATTTGGCATAAGTTAACCTTCCAAACCGAATACTGAGAAAAAGGAATCAGGCACAGAAGAACACGTTTAGTATGAATTTGTTCATATACATTTCAAATGTATTGCATTGGAAATTAGGACACTGTTTTTCAGTAGGGTAGTGGCCAGCAGGGTGCATGAAGGTGTTTCGTGTATGTGGGTGGTATTCAGTCTCTCCTGACTGTAAGTTACAGGATATGGGCACTATATGAAATCACATCAAGTTATTAGGTTGGTGCTACAGTAATTGAGGTTTTGTCTTTTAAAAAAATATATATCTATACTTTGTGAGATTTTTGTTTATATTTGAATAACATTACTTGTTTTAGAATATTTGTATTACAACAAAACAGAAACCTAAATAGTAAAAGTAATAAATAGACAAAAGAGGAAAGAGTATATAACAACTTTTGTCATACAACTTGACTGGCTTACTTTTATTATTATTATTATTTTAATCAGAAGGAAAATCCATTGAGCTGTTCTCCTATATTTAATGATCCATCAACTTATTGTCCTACAGAGATTTTCATAAAAATCCTATTGATATAAATGATACTAATATAAGATATCATAATATATGATATATAATATCTGATACATAAATCATATATATTATATATTATAGCAATAATTATATATGATATAGTATTATATATCATATATCACATGTAATAAATGATATTAATATAAATGATATTATCTATGACTTTGTAGAACATATTTTTTCCACTATTTGAACTTAAGCTTACTATAGATATGAGACATAATCTCAGATTGTACAATTTCTAACTGATATCAAGTTAGTAAAAGAAAAATATCTATATCTGGAATAATGTTTATCTGAACTTAAAGCATGTCAAGTTTCTTAGGATCCAATTAAAGTAAAAATACTCTTAGTAACATAATTGTTTAAAACTACTTATGCCTATAAATATTCTTTTATTTAAAAAGTTATTTTATTATAAATTTTCAATTCAAAAGAGTTTCACTTTACAAGTTTATAAAGTAAAATATTATTTTAAAAATAAAACCATATAAAAACTTTCCTATTTTTAACTTTAACTTTTGCATTTATTCATTTTTTTAATAATGAGATTCTCCTGGAGTAAAAGCACTGTTTCATAACTTGTCTTTTGTCACTTAACAATATGGCTTAGACAGTCACAGAAGAACAAATACTACATAATACTACTTAAATGAGGTGTCTAAAATAGTCAAACTCGTAGAAGCAGAAAATAGAATGATTGTTGCCATTGGCAGGGGGAGTCATTCTTCAGTAGGTATAAAGTTTCTATTATACAAGATAAATAAGTTCTAGAGATTTGCTGTTCAACATAGTACCTATAGTTAACAATACAGTATTGTACACTTTAAATCTGGGAAGATCTCATGTTAAGTATTCTTACCAAAACACATCACACACACACACAAAAGGACACATTGAATTTGTTGAAGTGATGGACATGTTTAGTACCTTGGCTATGGTGATAGTATCATGGTGTATGCCTATATCCAAACTGATCAAGATGTATACATTAATTGTGTGTAATTTTGTGTATATCAATTATTCCTTAATAAGCTAAAAATATATTTAATTTTAAAAAAGAAACACAGCTAATGTACTTTCCTTCTCAGTACATAACTCTATCTATTTCTCTCCAACAATCGCACCAAATTCCTAGATACACTGAACCGTATTTGTTTAACGGTAATTTAGAATTGAGGGAGCTTTCAATTTCACTAATACAGTTCTTCAGGGAACATTCTTACATATGAATTTTTAAACACTTGTGCAAGTATGTCTATGGAACAGATTTATAAAGAAAACTTTCAGGAATTTTGTTCAGGGTTTGTGCCCGTTAAGCTTCGGTGGGTAATACCAAACTGCTCTCTGGCTTAATTCCAATAGCCTATTTACCAGTGAAGATTATGAAGCTTCTAAAATGGGTCTCAATGATCCCCGCATCTCAACATTCATTCATATTCATGTGTAATCCCCTTTCCGTGAGTGTGGACTAGATTTACTGACTCGCTTTTAACCAATAGAGTATCTCTGTGACAGAATGCTATAAAGAGACTGTGGCTTCCAAATTTCTCTCTCTCTCTATCTCTCTTTCTCTCCACTCCCCTCTTCCCTCTCTCTCACACACACATATAGGCATACATACAGACATTCTCATTCTCTCTCCCCCCACCCCTCCCTTTTCTCACACAGACACATTACCTTTATGTCTCTCACCCTTACCCCCTCCTCTCTCTGTCTCTCTCACACACATTCTCTTTCCCTCCTTCCCCCTCTCTCTCACACACAGATGCATACATACACACATTTTCATTCTCTCTTTCCCTTTCTCTCTCACCCCTTCCCATCTCTCTTCCTCTCTCTTTCTCTAACACAGACGTTCTCTCTTTCTCCCTCCTTCTCTCTCACACACACATTCTCTCTCTCCCCCCCTTCTTCTCACTCATCTCTCTCCTCTCTCTCTCTCTCTCACACACACACACACACACACACACACACACGCATTTTCTTTCTCTTTCATTGGCAGGAATCTCTCTCTTTCACACACACACACACGCATAATCTCATTCTCATTCTCTCTCCTCTCCTTCTTGCTCACACATACACATACACATACTTACACACACTTTCATTCTTTCTCTCTTTCCCTCTCTACCCTTCCCACCTCTCCTTCTCTCTTGCTCACATTCTCTCTTGCCCCTCTCCTCTTTCACACGCACATTCTCTCTCTCTTTTTCTCACTTCTTTCTCTCTCTCCCTCCCTGTTTCACACACACACATAATCTAACTCTCACTCTCCCCTTCTCCTTCTCGCTCACACACATGCAAATACATATACACATTCTCATTCTCTCTCTCCCCTTCTTCCCCATCTTTCCTCCTCTCTCTCTCACAAACACACATTGCCTTACCCTCTCCCTCCCTCTCTTCCCCTCTGTCTCTCTCTGCCTCTCTCTCTCTCTCTCTCACACACACATTCTCATTCTCTCTCTCCCCTTCTTCCCCATCTTTCCTCCTCTCTCTCTCACAAACACACATTGCCTTACCCTCTCCCTCCCTCTCTTCCCCTCTGTCTCTCTCTGCCTCTCTCTCTCTCTCTCTCACACACACATTCTCATTCTTTCTGTCTCTCACACACAGAGACGCATTCTCATTCTCTCTCTTTCTCATACACACACGCACACACACACACATTCTCTTTCTCACACACACACACAGACACAGACACACAAACACACATTCTCTTTCTCCCTCTCCTTCTCTCTTCCTTCTTCTCATGCTGGGGGAATCAAGATGGCTATATTGTGAGCTTTCCTATAGACAGGCCCATGTGGCATGGCACACCCAAGGAACTGAGACACTCAGTCCAGCCTTCCACAAGAAGCTGCAGCCTCACCAGCGCCAGGTGAGTGAGTTTAGAAATGGCTCCTCCAGACCCAGGAGAGTCCTGGGTGACTGCAGCCCCAGCCAACAGTTTGACTGTAACCTGATGAGAGGCCTTGAGTGAGGAATGCCCAGCCAAGCACCTCTCAGACTCCTGATCCACAGAAACAATGAGATAATAAACATTTGTTGCTTAAAGCTGTTAATTTAGGGGTAATTTGTTACACAGTAAATTATAACCAGAACACCTTGGCAGTACTTAATTGTTTATCATTTATTTATATTTTTGCTAATCTAATGTAAATACTACCAATGTTGACATCTGTATTTGTGTATGTGTGTGTGTAAATTGTTTCAAATCTTTTGCTTATTTTCCTATTAACCTGTTTATTCTTTCTTGTTTTTTGTAGGATTCTAATGTATTTAAGATTAATGCTTTATTTTTCATAGATGGTGCAAATATTTTCTTTCCATCTGTTTAACCACACATAATTTATAATTCATGTGCAGTTGAGTTTGCTGATTATGTCTCTCGTCACGTTTAGATTTGTATTATAATTAGAAAAGCATTACAGTTCCAAGATATGTAATATTTGCATGTATTTTCTTCTAAAATTTCAGAGACTTGTTCAGTATTTAGCTTCTTAACCCACCCATAGTACATTATTTCTAGTGAGGTTATACAGAGAGCTAAATAAAACTTTCCAGATTGATAATCAGTTGTCAAATATCAATGTGATATAGTCCATCCATTTTTATAAGTTGAATCATATAAAAACATGAATATTTCTGAACTCTATATTACATACCATCAATTTGCTTACTGTTTCCTGCAATAACCACACTGTTTAAATTGCTATGATTCTATAATATGCTTTGATAATTGTTGGGATTAGTTTCTTACGGGTCTTCCTTTCAAATGTTGTCTTAGTGTTTTGCAAATATTTTTTCCATAATGAATTTAAAGTAATCCTATACATTCCTCAGAAATTATATTTAGAGTTTAATTTTCAGATTAATTTTAACAAGCAGAATAATTTGGGGGAGAGTTTACCTCTTTCAAATACTGAATATTTCTTAACCAAGAACATAGTATAACTTCTTCTTTTTTTCAGGGCCTGTGTTATGACCTTCAATAGACTTCTATTTTCTAAATAAGTTTTACGAGTTTTCTTGTCAGGCCTAACCATAAGTATTTAATGAGCTTTGTGGCTGTTCTAAATGGACTCATTTTCCTATTACATTTTAAATTCGTCATTGCTGGTGTATAAGAAAGCCATTGATTTTTTAATATTGATTTATTTTATGCTGGCTACTTTCCTGGACTCTTACAAGTTCTTACAGTTTTTTAATTGATTCTTGCTGATTTTTTTTCTTTTGGTGGACAATAACTTTATCTTTGTCATGTGTGTATATATATGTGTTTGTACATGTGTCTATATATATGTGTGTATGTGTATATACACACACACACACACATTTTACTTTTATTTCATTGCATGGTATAGCATCTCCAACAAACATCAATATTGACATGGTACTGGGATCCTTTTCTTATTTCTGATTTACTGCCGATTATCCTTGTATTAGCTTTCCTGATACCACTATAACATATTACCACAAACTGTGTAACTTAACCCACCACAACTGTATTTCCTTACAGTTCTGGAGGTCTGACGTCAGAATGTGATGTACAGGGCTATAATCAAAGTGTCTGCAGGGCTGGTTCCTTCTGAGGGGAACATGCTCTCCCTTCTGCAAGGGAGGATCTGTTCCTTGTCCCTATCAGCTGCTGTAAGCCACCTGCATTCCTTGCATCAAGGTTTCTTCTTCATAACGCTCCAACCTCTTGCTTGCTTCCATCATCACATTGCCTTCACCTCTGTCTAAATTCCTATCACCCAGATAATTCAGAATAATCTTTTACTCTCAAGGTTCTTAACTTAACCACATCTGCAAAGTCTCTTTTAACACGTAAAGTAACACATTCACAAGTTCTAGGAATTAAGACATTGTTGCGGGGAGGGGACATTGTTAAACTTACCACACTTAAAATATTTAAAATATTTCATTATTATTTATGCAGTTTTCTTAAGGCTTCTGGTAGATTTTTTAAAGTCAGTTCCAAGAATGTATTTCTATAACTTGCTTACTAAGAGCTTCTTCCTTCTGAGTCAGTAACAAATATTGTAATGAATCAAATGATTTATTCATCCATATTGAGATGTTTACTCACTGTTCTCCTTTGTTAATGTACTAATTAAATTAATGCACATGTTTCATAATTTGAAATACTTTTGTACTCTCAGTGTACGCCTTTTGGGTATAATGTATTAATATTAGTCTGCTAACACATTCATGAAATTAATTTGCTAATAGTTTATTTATAATTTTCATATCTGTATTCACTAGCTTTCTTGTCTGTGCTTTCTTTGTTAAATCTTGATATCAGAGTTATATTATCCCATAAAATTATTTGAAAAAATTCTATTTCTTTATGTCAGTCGAAAAACATTACATAACAAAGAAGTTATCTCTATAAAGGTACCGTCAGCCTCACCCAAAAACACCCTGCGCCTGATTTCCCTTTATGGTGGGCAATAAACTCTCAATATTTCACCTGACACTATCAATATTTCTGCTATTCTTTAGGTGAACTTTTGCCATTTGTGTCACTAGCAAATAATTCTTACTAAGATGCTTAATTTATAACATAAACCATACTTACGTTTGATATGGTTTGTCTCTGTGTCATCACCCAAATCTCCTGTTGAATTTAATTCCCAGTGTTGGGAGAGGGACCCAGTGGGAGGTGGTGGTTGGATCATGGTGGCAGATTTCCCCCTTGCTGTTCTCATGATAGTAAGTTCTCATGAGATCTGGTTGGTTAGAAGTGTGTAGCTCTTTCCTCTCTGCTCTCTCTCCTGTTCCACCATGGTAAGATGTGCCTGCATCTCCTTTGTCATCCATCATGACTTTAACTTTCTTGAGGCCTCCCCAGCCATGCTTCCTGTACAGCCTACAGAACTGTGAGTCAATTAGAACTCTTTTCTCCATAAATTACCCAGTTTCAGGTAGTTCTTTATATCAGTGTGAGTATGGACTAGTACAAGGTTGCCTGTATATCTAGAATGGTATTTATTTTCTCATTCCTGCCATTATTTGTTTGTATTTGTAACTGGTGAAAGTATCCAAGTTTGGCCACCTCTTTGATAATTTTAAAGAGTTTGCTTTTAATTGTCTTGATCATCTTTACTTTTTATTTCTGTTTGCAATTTAATTAGTTTCTGTGTTTATCTCTAGTAATTCCTTTTATTTTTCTTACTTTTTTCTTTTCTAGGTTTTTACTTCACATGCATAATTTATTAGCTTTATTTATTTATTTTAAAGTATATGCATTTTTATGCTATAACTTTGCAGCTCAGTACCATTTTGGCAAGATAATATAGCTCTTGATAGATGCTGCCTTTAATGGCTTTTAGCATTAAGATAGTTGTTAATTTTAGTTTAGACTTTGTCTTTATACCACAATTTATTTAGAGGATCATTTCTGAAGTTTTACCTGCAGAGCTGTATTAAACTTCTAATTTTATTACATTATATTCGGGGAATGTGGACTATATTAATTTTGCTTTAGGAATTAATTGGAATTTTTCTGCAGGCATAATTCTTGATCTATTTTTATATTCTATTTGTTCTTGAAAAGCTGTGTGTTCTCTATCTCTGCAGTGCCAAGTTCCTTTCTTTCTTTCATTGTATCTATTATACCACACATATTAATTATGTTCATAAATTTTAACATTAAACCTAAAGCATATATTAAAAGAAAAAAGTCTCAGATTAAATAAAAGGAATACTGTCTATAAGAAATGTTGAATTAAAAAGAAGTTGGAAAGAGATGCCAGAGAGAGAAACAAAAAGAGACAGAAATGTATAGTATTAATACCATACTTATTAGAAGTATTAAAAATTATTTAAAAATAATTATTCAAAAAGCAATAGTATTTTATTGAGAAATAATATATTCTATAATAAAGACATAAATTTTATAAATATTTGTGCATATATATGCTGAACATAATGCACAAATATATATAAATATACAAATATATTATATGTGTGTGTGTGTGTGTGTGTGTATACATATATATATGTTGACAGTGTAAGGAAAGGTTAATGGAATTAGGAGACCTTAATGTGTTTTCCTTAATTCTCAAAAAATCAAGATTAATAAATCATAAAAGATTTATCTGGAAAACTTTAACACTTCTTCAAGGCACACAAACAGACCAATTAGAAATGGAAGGAAATTTCCTCAATACTATCAACAGCATGTACAAAAAAATCTACAGTTAACACCATACTTAATGTTGAAAACAAATGAATCCCTAAAATTGACAATAAGGTAAGGATATTTACTCTCACTACTTTTATTTAGTATTGTATTAAAAGTCCCATAAAGTGCAATAAGACAAACAAAAGAAGTCATAAACTTTGTGGAAGAAAGGAAGGAAGAAAAGAAAACTTTTGCTTGCATTTGGCCTAACTGCCTATGAAGAATATCTAAAGATTTACCAAAAAACAATCTGCTAGAAGTAATAAATAAATTTAGCTATGTAATACATAAATTTAGCTATATATATTTATATATATAAATATATATAAATTAATGTATTCCTATTAGCAACAAGTAACTGAAAATGAAATTTCTTAAATAGTATTCATGAGAAAACAAAAAGAAAATAATAAAATTGTGCAATATCTCTACAATAAAAGCTAGAAAGTCTCACTGAGAGAAACTAAGGATATCTAAATAAATAAATGAAGCAAATATTCATTTTATAAATTATAAGACAATATGAAGGCATTCATTCTCCTAAAGCTGATTTATAGATTAAACACAATAACTATTAAATCTCAGCGAGATTTATGTTAAATGTTGGCAAGTTGATAAGATCAGAGAATAGCCAAAACATTTTGAAAAATAACAGATGCTGGCAAGGGTGAAAGGAAAAGTGAACTCTTGTACACTATTGGTGGGAATACACATTAGCATAGCCACTATGGAAAATAATATGGTGACTTCTCAAAAAACTAAAAATAGAACTACTATATGATCCAGCCATTCCACTACTGGGTAATTATCCAAAGCAAAGAAAAACAATATATCAAAGGAACACCTGCACCCACCTGTTTACTGCGGTACTATTCATAATAGCAGACATAGAATCAACCTAAGTGTCCATCAGTAGATGAATGGATAAAGTAAATGTGGTATGTATACCCAATAGAATATTTGGCCATAAAAAAAAAAAAAAAAAAAAAAAAAAAAAAACGCTATCTTGTCATTTGCAGCAACATGGATGGAACTGGAGGTCACCATGTTACATGAATTACGCCAGGCACAGAAAGACAAATATCACATATTCTCACTCATATGTGGAAGCTCAAAAAGTTGATCTCATAGGAGTAAAGAGTGGAATAATAAGTTACCAGAGCCTGGGAAACATGTGGCAGGAAGGATGAAGAGGGATTAGTTAATGGGCACAAACATATAGTTAGATAGAATGAATAAGTTACAATGTTTGACAGCAGAATAGGGTGGCTATAGCTAATGACAATGTTTTGTATATATCAGAATATCTAGAAGGGAGGAATTGAAATGTTCTCAACACATAGAAATGATAAATATTCAAGATAACGGATACCCTAAATGCCCTGACTTGATCATTTCCTATTCTATGCATGCAACAAAATATCACACGTACACATTTATTTGATTATGTGTCAATATTGTTTTAAAAAGAACAAAATTAGGCCGGGCGCGGTGGCTCACGCCTGTAATCCCAGCACTTTGGGAGGCCAAGGCGGGTGGATCACAAGGTCAGGAGATCGAGACCATGGTGAAACCCCGTCTCTACTAAAAATAGAAAAAATTAGCCGGGCGCAGTGGCGGGCGCCTGTAGTCCCAGCTACTCGGGAGGCTGAGGCAGGAGAATGGCGTGAACCCGGGAGGCAGAGCTTGCAGTGAGCCGAGATCGCGCCACTTCACTCCAGCCTGGGCGACAGAGCAAGACTCCGTCTCAAAAAAAAAAAAAAAAAAAAAAAAAGAACAAAATTAGAGGGTTTTTATTAGTTACCTGATTTCAAGACTTACAATAAAATGCTTATAATTAACAATATGCTATTGGTGTAAACACAGACATCTAAATCAATGAAAAAAATACAAAAGTCCAGAATACACTTGTACATATATGATTGATTTCAACAAAGCCATCACCATAATTGAATAATTTTTCCAATAATCTTCAAATAATCTTTTCAATAAATGACATTGGGAGGACAGACATCCATACGAAAGAAAATGGGCCTTGATTTCCATTTCACATTGTAAATAAAAATTAGAACAAAGGAGAATGTATAAATTTTTGTATGGAAAGATTACTTTGACTCGATTTTTTGTAAATAGCACTAACCAAAAGTTAAAAAATAATAAGAAACAGAAATTCAGCAATATTAAATAATTTTGCTTTTCAAAAGATATCATTAAACTCATTTATCTATGTTCAAAAATTTTTGGCAAGGTCATCAAGTTCATTCAATGGGGAAATAGTAGAACATTTAAAAGATGGTGCTAGGTCAATTGAATTTCCACATGCAAAAGAATGAAGTGGGATCCCTAACTCCCACAACATATGCAAAAAGTAACTCAAAATGGATCAATGACCTAAATATATGAGTTAAAAACCATAAATCTCATGGAAGAAAACATAATAATGTAAATATTTATAACATTGGATTTGCTATGAATTTTTTGCTTTGACACCAAAGGCTTAGGTAAGAAAGGAAAAATAGATAATTTGGACATAATCACAATTAAAACTTTTATGCATCAAAAGACATTATAAAGAAAGTGAAAAATGTCCTATAGAATGGGAGAAATATTTACAAACTATATATCTGATAAGAGTTTAATATCCAAAATATGTAAAGAACCACTATAATGCAATAACAAAAAACAAGCCACCCAATTTAAAAATGGGTAAAGGACTTCAGTAGACATTTCTTCCATAAAGATATACTAACGACCAAGAATCATGTGAAGAGATGCACAGCATCACTAGTCTTTGAAAAATGCAAATCAAAATCACAATGAGTACCACTTCATACTCACTAGATGGGTATTATCCAAAAACAAAGTAAAGTAATGAGTGTTGGTGAAGACGTAAAGAAATTAGAACCCTCATACATTACAGATGGGGATGTAAAATGGTACAGCTACTATGGAAAACAGTTTGGTGATTCCTCAAAAAACTAAACATAGAATTACATATGAGTTAGCGATTCCACTTTTAGGTATTTACCCAAAAGAATTAAAAACAAGGACTCAAACAGGTATAGTATCAAACAGGTATAGTACTTGAATGCCAGTGTTCCTTGCAGCATTAATTACAGTAGCCAAAAGACAGAAACAACCGAAATGTTGAATGGATAAGCAAAATGTGATATTTATATCCATGTTATGTAATATACATATATATCTCACATAATATGCATATAATTTAGCCATTAAAAAGAAAGAAAGTTCTCAAAGATACTACAACATAAATAAACTTTAAAAACATTTAAAAACAAAAAAATGCAATGAGATAAAAAGGGCTCATCTTTGTTTGTATTTAAGAGAGCATTGTTGTTGGTATTAACTGTTTATGTTTCCATTCATTTCTGTATGAATATTTTGACATGTGTGATATTACATGTAGCTAAGCAAAAGAACCAGATATCAAAGCACAAATATTGTATGATTGCACTGACATGAAATATCTAGAATAGACAAATTCACTGGGACAGAAAATAGATTAAAGTGTAGCAGGGACTGGGAGGAGGGAAGAATGTACAGTTATTGCTTAATGTTTATAGAGTTTCTGTTTGGAGTGATAAAAATTTTCTGGGAATACGTAGTTCTGATGGTTGCTCAACATTGTGAATGTAATTAATGTCTCTGAATTGTGCACTTAAAAATGGTTACACTTTAAATCATAAATTTTAATTTAAGTTATGCTATCCAACAAAATACTAAAATCTAGAATGTATGGTAGATTCTTACATCTCAATAATACCAAAACTAATAAATAAATAAGTAAATAGACAAAGAATTGAGCAGACATTTCACCAAAGATGATGTACAAATTGCCAATTAGCACATAAAAAGCTGCTCAATTCTATTAATCTTCAAGGAAGTGCAAATTGAAATCATTTCACACCTATTAGAATGACAAAGAAAAAAAAAAACCAGGTGATACCAAGTGAGGACAATAATTTGAAGCATCTGGAACCCATTTATTTCTGATCGTGGTGTAAAATAGTACAACCACTTTGAGAAAGTTTGTCAATTTCTTATAAAATTGAACATCTACTTACCATATATCTCAGTAATCTCTCTCCTGGGTCTTTTCCCAAGAGAAATAAACACACATTTCACAGAAACATTTGTATGTAAATGTTCACAGCAGCTTTACTCATAATAGTAAACACTGAAAACAATTCAAACGTCCAGTAACAGGTGAACGTATTCCTAAACTGCTACATTCATAATATGGAACAATACTCAGAAATAAAAAGAAATGAGCTACTGATAAATGCACTAGCATGGATGGATACATCTGAAAATCTCTATGCTGAGGGAAAAAATTAGACATAAAATAGTACATACTGCATGATTTCATTTACATAAAATCCTAGAATAGGTGAAATTAATCTATTCTTATAGAATCTATTCAGCGGTTGACTGGAGCAGGGAATAGCAAGGATTGACTTGCTATCAGATGCCAAGGACATCTGCAATGATGGAAATAGTCTCTACCTTGATTAGGAAATTGGCTAAATAGGCATATATCTGTGTCAGAACTCACTGAACTACATGTTTAAATGTGCATTTGATTGTATGTAAATTATACCTTAGTTGATTAAAAATACATATCACTCAAATACATGAATTAAAGAAGAGTTATCTATAATTATAGTGTTAAGTATCACAATAATCATAAAGGAAAAGATTAATATGTTTGAGACATTTGAGCACAGAAATCTTTTAAATCACTGCAAGGCAAACTGAAACAGGAAAAGGAAAATGTGGCAAGAAACTTGTTTTATATATATATACACACATATATATGCCATATATATAAGCCATATATATATAAAAAACCATATATATGACCATGTATATTCTAATAAGTTAATAAAAAGTTAAAACCCCCAAATCCAAAAGGCAAACTGTAATAAACAGGTAATTTCCAGAACAAGACAAAAAAACATGATAAAAATATGAAAAGTTGTTCAACTTCACTGATGATAAGGATAACGCAAACTAAAATCTCAATGATAATAATTTTGGTTTTTATAAATTTGGCAAACATTGGTGATAATTTTAAGGGCTATTTGATGGGACAATGAAAATTTAAATTCTGTGAACCATTTTACCAGTATTTCCCTTCTAGCTATGAAGTTTAAGGAGATGCGTGTGTGTATGTTTGTGTATTTAGTACTGCCTATAAAAGAATAAAAATAATATTGAATATTAGTCAAGATGAACGCTGTGAATTGAAAAAAATCCTAGAAAAAAAATGGCAAGCTACATATAATATCACATATGTCAAAATAGTCATACAAAAATGAATGGAAACATAAACAGTTAATAGCAACAACAATGCTCTCTTAATAGAAACAAAGATGAGCTCTTTTTATCTCATAGCATTTTTTTTTGTTTTGTCTTGTTTTGTTTTGTTTTGTTTTGTTTGTTTTTGAGACAGAATCTCGCTCTGTCGCCCAGGCTGGAGTGCAGTGGCACCATCTCTGCTCACTGCAACCTCCATCTCCAGGGTTCAAGCGATTCTTCTGCCTCAGCTTCCCAAGTAGCTGGGACTACAGGCATCCACCACCACACCGGCTTTTTGTATTTTTAATGGAGACGGCGTTTCACCATATTGGCCAGGCTGGTCTGGAATTCCCGACCTCAGGTTATCCACCCGCCTTGACCTCCCAAAGTGCTGGGATTACAGGCATGAGCCACTGTGCCCGGCCTCTCATTGCATTTTTATACTGAAAAATAGTAGAGTGATATTTGGTACTAAAATATTGATTCAAATCAGTGCTTGCTGCTGTAAGTCCAAGTTTATTGTCCTTCTTTTAAAGATGAATAATATTCCTTCTAATACTTAATGTATTCTATTATAATGATACATCAGCATTTCAGGTAAGATATCAAAGCTAATGAAAATAAATTTCAAAAAAGTATCAACTATGAATTTACACCATTTTCATTTTTTCTAAATTTGATGAAATTATAATTATCTTTAAATTTATAGATTCTCTTATTCTCTTCTGAGAGGTACACATAAAAATATCCATGAAAATATACACATTTCTAAATATTCTCCATGATGGTACATATATTTATTTTTCAAAATTTGTATTATTGATTTCTGACACAATACAGAGTTCTTTTATGAAATGTCATTGATATTTTCTTCATTGCTAATTCTTTATTCATAAAATTAGTCATCTTTTATCATTTGCTTTTCAAATTTATTTATTCCATAATACAGCCCAATTTCAAGATTTGAGGGATGATATTTCTTCCTTTGTTGTACATACCAGAAATAGTCAATTGGCATATAACCACCTTCCCCACCCTCTTCTCTGCCTCTTCTTGAACTGCAGAGAAAAGTATATTTCAAAGATTCGCCTCACCTTTAGCTAGGATTTTGCATGTGGATAGGTTTTAGCCAGTATGCTGGTGCAGATACTGCATAGGCTAAGAAAAGCAAGGACAACTTCTTGTTATTTTATTTTATTTGTTTGTTTATTTATTTATTTTTCTTTTTTTAGCAACCAAGGTCAACACAATGTTTGTCTGTACTTGTGGCATACTCAGCATTTGCATCTGGTCGCCAGTTTTTCCTGTATTAACAGGCAGTGCTATGGCAGCAGCTACAGTCTCCTGATTTCTGGATTGCAGCTGTAACAGTTGTCCTTAAATTCTTTAAAGTAGTGGTAGCCCCAGACTCCTATTCTTCTATGTCTTTTGGAAGTATTGAGTTTTCTGTATTAAATTCTTTTATTTTAAATTCTCACAATACCTGGAATGATTTTTCCTTCACTAAATATTAACATCTAGAGTATTTCGTATCCAAAATAGTGGAGCATAGGCTGGGGTCAAAATAATACATAAAATATGTGATACTGGCTAAGAAAGTGATTGGAATATTTATGTGTGTTACCTTCTCCTGATACTTTTAAGAAAGTAGGTAAGAGAAAGTCAGGAAAGTGTACCTGTACAAGCAGTAGTGGAAGAAATACAGCTAATCAAAGGAGACTTTTCTTTCACCTAACTTGACTGACAGGCTAGAAATTTCAGGGCTTAGAAGTTTGGATCAGTTAAACAACAAGAATAAGAGAAGCTCCCATTGAATGTCCTGTCAGAGACAAAATTGTGTTGTTCCTTGTGGTAGATGTATCTATTTCCCTGTGTCCTTTGTCATGTGATTTGATATCCCTCATGCTAAAGGTGGGCATGTTCTCCCATCATTTCCCCTTGGGCTTGGCAATGTGACCAGCTTTAGCCAATGAAATGTGGATAAAAGTGATAGTGGCCAAATTCGTAATTGCAAAAATATAGAATGAGCCCAAATGCTCATTAATCAATGAACAAATACAGAATCTGTGATTATATAAATGATGGAATACTACTTAGCCATGAAAAAAATAAATTAATGGCATTCACAGCAACCTGGATGGCATCAAAGACTATTATTCTAAGTGAAGTAATTTAGGAATGGAAAATCAAATATCATATGTTCTCACTCGTAAGTAGAAGATAAGCTATGAAGATGTGAAGGCATAAAAATGATACCATGGACTTTGGTGACTTGGGAGGAAAGGGCGGGATGTGGGTGAAGGATAAAAGACTACAAATTGGGTTCAGTGTACACTGCTTGGGTGATGGGTGCACCAAAATCTTACAAATCATCACTGAAGAATTTACTCATGTAACCAAATACCACCTGTTCTCAACAACCTATGGAAATAAAAATTAAAATTAAAATTAAAAAATAAAGACTGTGGTAGGGCCTGTAGGTGAAATGAAGATAAATAAGATCTGTGCTATGAATGAAGCTGTGACTACAAATTCCTATAACTAGAAGACACAAAGGAATATATAATATATATATATAATATATTTTATATATATATATAATATTCTGCCAAAAAAAAAGTGATAGTGGCTAGATCTGAGCATAAGCCTTGAGAAGCACAACAAATTTTTGAGGCTGTCTTCTGCACGTCCCATTAGGGGAACCTCAGCTAACATGCTACTCAAAGAGAATGAAATAAACATGGCCTCAACCCCATAGCTTAGATTTAAGTCATCCAGCTGAATACAGCCTAGATCAGCTAAAGCTCAGCCAGTAATAGACACGTGAGTGAATGAACGCTTCCTGTTGTATGCCACTGAGATTTTGTGATTGCTGGCAACTAGAGACTGATTAACCTCCATACCTAAGCCTACTGCTTCACATTGCTTCACAAAAGCCATCATTCAACAGAGAAAGACACAAGTGAGTTAAGCAGAGAGAACAGTTAGTAAATGTGCTCAGAATCATGACCAGAAAAGATAATGGCCATTTTAACTTTCACATAAAAGTGTCTGGGGATAAACAGACCAAAACTCTAGTAAGTTTTGAGGAAATTACTTTACCAATGCCAACTACAAGCCTGGCCTTCAAAGCCATGTAATTATTACATGAATAAAGCAACCTGCTTATCTCCCAAAGGCATGTGCAGAAAGTAGGCTGGGAGGCCGGGCACAGGGGCTTACGCCTGGAATCCCAGCACTTTGGGAGGTCGAAGCGGGTGGATCACGAGGTCAGGAGATGGAGAGCATCCTGGCTAACATGGTGAAACCTCGTGTCTACTAAAAAAATACAAAAAATTAGCCGGGCGTGGTGGCGGGCGCCTGTAGTCCCAGCTACTCGGGAGGCTGAGGCAGGAGAATGGTGCAAACCCGGGAGGTGGAGCTTGCAGTGAGCCGAGATCGCGCCACTGCACTCCAGTCTGGGCGACAGAGAGAGACTCCGTCTCAAAAAGAAAAGAAAGAAAGTAGGCTGGGAATGCTGGGCAGAACCCAGGAAGAGCATTTTCTCTAACACCAATTTCAGACATAGCCACAGATAATAATAGACAAGAATCCCCAAGAGGGCAAAGCTGAGAGCAATGAGGATTTTTGGACAAAGAAATTCCTCCCAGAAAGCACAACCAGCATTCGATCAAGGAATTTAGACCAAGGCAGAGGTTTTTCACCCTTCCTTGCCAGCAGAGTTTTTTCATTGCTGTAAACTATGAGTACTGACTGGGCATCACATCTCACACCTGTAATCCCAGCACTTTGGGAGGCCAAGGCAGGAGGATTGCTTGAACCTCGAAGTTCAAGATGAGCCTAGGTCACATAGCAAGACCCCATTTCTTAAAAAAAAAAGAAAAGAAAAATTAACGAAGTTGGCCAGTCATAGTGGCATGCACAGTAGTCCTAGCTACTCAAGAGGTTGAGGCAAGAGGATTTTTGAAAACCTGTGACTCCTCTGTGGTGTGCTTCTAATTCTTCCTTTTATTTATGGGGCGAGTTTAAAGCAACTATCTGTTGCATACTGGGTATGTGTGAGGAGTGGGAACAGATATAGTTTATATCCCATTAGTAAACCAGGAGCCAAACCTGGAGCGTATAGAAAGGATTGCACATCACTCAGAGATCCTAAATTTCTGGTTGCGTATTGTAGCTGAATGGAATTTGGGATAGTATCCTTAGGGAAGCGGTCAGTGAGGGAAAGAAGTTATCATCAAACGAAATGTGTGTGGAAATAAGGTATACAAATCCATGTGACTTATCTGGAAACATATGCTTGACATCCATTTTCTCTTTTCCCCTTTGTATAGGATGGAACACCAGGCTATAGTTTCAGGAAGCCAGCCTTGACCTTGCAATAAATAGCACCCCCTTCAGAATTGGTAAAGCAATGAGAAAGAATTGCCCAGAACTTCATGGAGCTGAGTCATTCACCCATCCTGGAACATCCACCTTCCTCTGGAATTGTTTTTTTAATGTATTTTCTTCTTGTTTAATCCACTAATTCTCTCTCTTTTCCTCTCTTTCTCTCTCTCTCATCTCTGTTTCTTTCCACAGCAACATAGACTATATATGATTATATATTTGAGTATATTTAATTTTAAAAGTACATACACAAATATTTAAAGAACTGCTCAATCAGAAAAAAATACACTTAATAAATAATTGTTCAACAATGGCCTTGATGTGCTATAATTTGTATTTCCACCAAATGAGTCCCAGTTACTTTTAATGTGTATTTTCCATGCTTGTTCACCTATTTCATTTTATACTAAATGTATATTAAATTTCCCTCTAATGTTTTGATTTTCTAACAAAATGTTGGTCATGTTTAGATGTTATCAAAATCAATAATTTTTTCTTTTCTTATCATAAGTCAGAGCAATCTTAATCTTACATTAGAATAATGGAACTCTTATTCCTAACACAAAGTTATGGCCTTTCTTCACTTTATTTTTGAAGCAGAACTTACAAACGGTGTTTTCGATAATGCTAGAAATTTGGAAAAGTGAGTCTTAGATAAATATATAATAATCTTAGGTTTAAATGTGAACTTTATTTTTTGTATTCATCTTTTCCTCCTTATTTCTTTTATAATTGTTTCTAGCTCAAGAAATCCTAAGTTACTTGCAGTTTCAGACCAAGATAGAGTAGATGGAAATTTCCCTACTCCTCCCTCTAATTACAGCTAAAAATCCAGGACGTTCTACATAAAACAATCATAAGAGGACTCTCAAAGTTGGAGGAACAAAACCTACCATTTGAGACCCTTTTACTCAAGGAATTATATGAGTTTCTTGATTTTGCTTTTTGCTTCATGTATCTCAGACTGTGTGATGGAGGAGTCAGCAATCTGGGAACAGCAACAATAACACACACAAAAAAACACCCCATGGAAAACCAGCTCTCTCAAGCCAAAGTACAGAAAAGAGGAAGGCCAGCAAAATGAAAAATTCTTAGATAATAGGTACCCCACTTCAGGCCAATACCACAAAAAAATAACAGCCCTGTCCCCACGCCCTTCAGCAAAGGCCATGCTGATAGCCAGGACTCCCATGACTAATCCCTTTTTCCCCAGTACCTCTCTCGCAGTAAATGGAACCACCAATAACCCACTTGCTCTAAAAACAATTTCCAGTATTTCAACAACCAAGTTCTGTCAGCTCTACTTCTCATATATCCTTCAACATGTCTCGTCTTCCAATATTGTTGCCACCACTAATACTCTCTTCCTTTAAATACAGAAGAAGCTTCATCGTTCTTTCTGCACTCTCCATTCACAATCTTACCCCAATCTAGTCTTCACTGCAGCCAGAGTAACCCTTCTAATGTGTGTATGTTATCCCTCCACTAAAAATCCTCCAATGGCTTCCCTGTGCCCAAAATACAAAGGTCACACTTCTCTGTATTCCCTTTGCTATTTTTTTGTCTAAATATAGAAAGAAATTAAACTTCTCTCTGAAATTTTTCATAAGCAAAAAAAAAAAAAAAAAGAACTCTCATTTCTTATTTTTTAACCTCCATTAAAGCCATCAATATTATGAGATGCTGTATTCACACTTAGGCACACTTTAGGAACTGTAGAAACAGAGGAACAAGTCATACTCTCTGATGTAATTTGAATATGAAATCTACACACTTTCTTTTTCTCCAAAGAGCAACAAATTAAACCAAAGTATTTTCCAGACATCACTGGGGATCCAATCCCCTACACTCCACATATATATTTATTTAATCTGACGACTATGTTTGCCAGACCTCGGATATAGTAACATCCCTAAATTGTATGCTTTCAGAAACCATTTTCACCAGATGAGAAGAAATTTCACAGCATTCTAAAGCTTCATCCAGAGTTAACTTTTCACAAACTATGTGTTTATTAACTCAGAAATTGTACATGTGAAGTTAGGCAATTGTTAACAAGTTGATGCTCTACTCTCTCTAAGCTTCCTTGTTACTCTTTAAGCAATTGCAATTCGGCAAGTAGAATATTAATTTCTATCCATGCAATCACCAAAAGTGAAAAATAAAAACTATTTCTCTATTTCTACAACACAGAATTATTGCCATTACGTGCAACTCTAAACACGCTCTCAGGTCTTAAATTAAAAGAACATGTCTGTCTTAACATCTATAGCGGTAAAATAATTTGTTCAGGCTACTTGCTACTAATCTCTAGGTGGAAACTTCTTACTTAATAATTTAATTTTTCCTGTTCAATGACAGCAGTGTTCACCAACACATACCTTACTTCCAAAGCTCACGGTATCCCATTTTCAAGGACTGAAATGAGTAGTCTTTCAAATATTTGATGAGCAGACAGAAGGAAACCCCCTTTTTTTCCTCTTGGTCAGTAAACAAACCCAGAGAGAATAGCTTTCCAGCATGTTGAAGATGCTCTGGCAGGTCATTAATCCCAGAAAAATCTCTCCAAACTTACTGATGCGTGGATTCCATTTTCAAATTTCTCATTAGTTCCTCTTTATGGATTAAATGCTGATGTTCACGAGTGAATGCACACAGCTTCAGCTGATGGATGTAATTGGGTTGTAATGGATTTTAGCTGCTGTTCCTTCTGATCTAGCCAATTTGAAATGCAGTATCAATGTATTCTCCCCATCTCTCGGTAGGGAATGAGAAATTGAAACCTACAAGATGAAATTTATCAACTTTCATAAAGTCAGCTTCAACCATCATAAAACTGTTAAACTTCTCATTATCATTCCACCACAGTTATTTCTCGAACTCTGGTTTGGCAGTGAAAGTATTAAAGTGTATTTGGAAGAAGTAGAGTTGATCCTTCAATATTCTGTGTGTCCTCAGCATTGATTTGGGTGCTGTAAATATTGCCAAGTGAAGATGACATTAACACAGCAAAATTTAACACCAGAAACATAAAATGACAAGAAAAGATTTAAAGGTTGCAAAACCTTCTGCAATTTTATATTTAAAGCATGATTTGCAGCTATACTAGGTTCGATAACAAAGATTACATGTTTCAACATCTCACAAATTGCTACTAAGCTGTTCTTTTGGTGTATTTTGGTGTCTCTTGGTACTGAAACATCTAGTGATGAATGGAAGACATGGTTTGGGGAGAGCCCCAAAAAGTTGTAAGCTGTCATAGTCACCCTTCATTTTCTACACTGTCATATGTATGTGAGCTTTCTAAGTCACAACAGTATTTTTCTTTGGTTCTATATTCATGAGCACTGTCACAGCAATGTCTAGAATTTAATTAACTTCAAATAGACTGAATTTTCCTTTTATTACTAACAGCATTAAGTTGAATATATGGGAAAATATCTATTTAAAATTTTCAGTGAAAGGTACCTAGGAAAAACAATTCTCCATTCCTAACAGCCTTTTAGATTAGTGCATAAATTCAAGGTTCTCATACAATTCTAAAGTTTACTTAATGCCAAGAACACTGTAAAACACCACTAGACATGTACACACCCCTTATATTTTATTCTACGGAGACAACTTACCACTGCTAAAATTAGAGAACACAGGATAGCTAAAATGATAGAGCAACATATATTATCTAGTTCTTGTAAATTGTGTCTGAATTTACACAACATTTTCTTTATATTACACATTTTACAAATATATAAGAGGGCAACTATACTTAGGACTCATAGAAGTTAGCCAGCTTAGGTAACATACTTAGGAGGAAATGAAAAGGATTAATGTCTTATTTGCTTTTCATGAATAATATTAAGCAGCACATACATTTCATTTAGCATCCTCAAATCACTTGACAAACATTAAGTAATTAATTAATTAAACAGAAGACCACGATGAGCTTAATTAGAACCCATCCTCTCCTCCTCCGCAAGGACACACAATGCTTCTTGGTTCAAGCAGGTTTTGAAAAAACAAGAATAACCTTTCTTATGATATTTGACTGCCAGTTTGAGCCCGGAAAGTACCTGGGTGCATGACAATTAGATGTTTTTAAAAAGGTCAGTTGGATTTTGTGTAACCTCCAAAATGAGAGGTTAATATTTTATCTCCTCCAACCCCCTGGAATTGCTTTTCATGCTCACACACACACACCAATAAACAACTGGCTTAATGTTCCAAACAAAAATTCTCCCTCCTACTTGAAAGACTATGCCCAGGACCAAATTTATGGCAAATGATATTCCATTAACATGCAACAAAACCTGCAAAGGAAGATACCATTTCAAAGAAAAAATGATTTTATTTACTCCTGTAAATTAATATTAAAATCAGCACTTACTATCTACAAAGATAATCTCTTTCTGACCCATAGGAGAAAAACTGACTCAGAGCAGTAACCAATTTTGTTTGTCTGCAAAGGCCCACCCATTGACACAAAGTAAAATTTAAGTTATTTACCACTCATTGTTTTTATTTGTACCTGACCTAAAGATTTAAAATAGAATAATTTTTCTTAATGGGATGACTGTCATTTCAAACATAACCAAGTTCAGAGGGAAAAAAAATGATATACGAATTTTCATGGCCATCGTACAAACCTTATATTGCGAACTTATATTGCAGACTGCCCTAATGTCATGTACACTCCTCAAGGTGACTCACTGAAGAAGTATAACAAGAAAGGTGACCCCAGTAACACTGTCTTCTCTTTGCTTTGGAACTTTCCTTCTTAGCAACAAAAGACTTTCAAAGAGAGGAAGGCACAGTGGGTCTATGACGCACTTAACAAATACTCTTCATTTCAATCATAATTCAAAGAAACTTTTGAAATTGTCTTTTTGAACAGTATTTGTACTACTAAAAAAATCTTAAATTCAATACTAAATACTCAGCAACTATTTTTCATTAAAAATAATATTAGGGATCACTGATGCCATTATTTATACGTGGTAAAAAAGTTTTGGGTATTTCTGAAAATCAACTCGCTTGCTCAAAAGGTGAAGATTTGCTATCCTTAGGTTGAAATAATTTTTTAAAGTGTGCTCATTGCTCTGAGAACAATTTCAAAAAAGAGATTTCCAAAACAAAATATTGTGAATTTAGATAGGCTTACATTTTGGTAATTTTATTAAAAAGGAATCTAAATCATTTTAGAGAAATTTCATACACACCTTCTCTAATGTTGTCTTTCCTTAAGAAAAAAGTAATACAATTTTATCTCTCCAGCTGATCCTCTATATTTGGAAAATTGTTTCTATCGTATGTAATTCCCTTTTTTATCTCCGAGATACTAAGATTTGTTTCACACATCTGGCTCCATACACAATGCTGCAGGTGAAGTAAAGGATCACTTACCTCAAATCTCATCATAGTGATACCTGCGTCATTTGGAGGAGATGAGGACAGACCTATTACCTTCCATCTTGAGCTTGAAACACAAAGCTAGTTTATTACATTCATTAGGTGGACAATGCAAGTCAGTTGTCTGATTTTTATGTATTTACAAAATAGATCTGGGATGGTTTGTTTTGGATTCCAAGATGCTTTCTGCATCTTTAAATGTAACTATGCAAAAAATAAGGTCTTCTCTCTCGTAGAAAGTCTGGATGAAGCTGGAAGCCATTATCAGTAAACTAATGCAGGAACAGAAAACCAAACACCACATGTTCTCACTTATAAGTGGGAGCTGAATGATGAGAACACATGGACATGTTGGGTGAGCGGTACAACACACACTAGGGGCAGGGAAAGCATCAGGAAGATGAGCTAATGGATGCTGGCCTTAATACCTGAGTGATGGGTTGATCTGTGCAGCAAAGCGTCATGGCACTTTACCTATGTAACAAGCCTGCACAACCTACACATGTACCCCGGAACTTAATATAAACGTTGATTTAAAAAAGGAAAGTCTACATCTACAATGATCTTTAAGAGAGATTCTAAAGCTAAGGTAAATAGAGACAGAAAGGTGATGGAGAGGCAGCAGGGTTTAGGGGGTTAAGTGATCAGATAAAGATGTTATAGTTTTTTCAGCAATTATATAAACTTCAAGTTACCACTATTATGGTAAGTTATTAGGAAAATTGTATAGTAGCACCAATAGCAAAGGAAAATAACAGGAAAACATTTCTTGGTATAGTTTGTTTGTTGTTTCATTTTTTTTAATTTATCAAATCTCCTTTACATATAGACATGAGATTATTGAAGTAACAAAACAAAGGAAAAGATAGATGAACACATTCAAAAAGTTAGCAACGTCAAATGAGCATAATAAAGTGTATGCTTTTTTGTGACTTTTTATTGTTCTCCTGTCTTCTAAAGGGAGGTTGTTTCATGTTGGATACTTCTCTGTATTGTAACCTCTTTTTCTATTCTGAACCAGACCCAGTCAATCTCTGCACAATAGTATTTAGTATTTCCTGGGCATCCAGTGAATATTCATCAATGTGTATAGATTAAATTATTAGCTTGTGCTGCTGAGAATCAGGTTCTCATTCTTTTTTATTTTTCTCTACTGCTACCTCCCACATAATTTAAGAAATCCTAAACTAATTATCCAATTTCAGCCAATACAGAGTCTAAATTTCATAGCTTTATTATCTTTATTATAGGCTCTTCAGCTCCACTTCAAAGGCAGTTAAAAGATTGGCATCAACACTGAATTGTACAGCAAGGACACTTGGCACTAAACTCTTTTCAATGCCCCTCAGCAATGAACCTGATTTTCTTATCTGCCCAGATTATGCAAAATTAACCAACTCTTTGAAATAGCAGTGAGATATTGTTTCCTTTGGTTAAGAAAAATGATTCAAAGAAATAGAACTGATCTTTCAATATATTTAGAGAGTAAAAATGCAGGGAAAATCCAGAGGGATAACAGAATCCCTTGTTCTACTTCTCCTGCCTTTCTATTTGATTTATGGACGATCTCTTAAGTTTTTCTGGTGGGAAAAAAAAAAAGAAATCTTATAGGAAGGAATGAGCAGAATCAATTTCAGCTTCCAAGAAACTCTCCAAAATAGCAGCACCAACAGTGAGAGCACTGCCTGGGAACTGCATTGGATAATTCAGTGTCTCAAAGCATATTTGCCACCACATATTTAGCTCGGTCCAATGATATATTACAGATTTTATTAACATCTGGCCAAATCCAGCATTTCACACCTTTCTAATAAATACCACTACTCTCAATGTCTCTCCCTCTCTCTCTCTTACACATGCAATTACATACATACACTCACTGACATATCAAATTCTGTTATTCTTCATTTAGCCACAATCCTCATTCCCTGAACTTTTCTATATATATAGAATATATATTATATCATTTTATTATTATATTCTGTATATAGAATATATACATTATATAATATATATAATGTAGATTTCAAAATAACAAAGAGCTGAGATCCTTTATGATTAGAAAAACATAAAAAAGGAGAACTCACCAAAAGAAGTGAGTGAAGGTACTTATTACAGGTGTTCTTAATTAGATTGTGTACTTTACTTCCAACCCCTTCAGATATGGCTGCTAGACAGTACCGAACTTCAAAGAAGGAGACTGGAAGATTTTGTTCCAAATCCTCTACCCAGCACTGGGGAATATCAATGAACAACAAGAACAACAAAAAAATACCTGTTTTCCCTGGAGCTTTCACTGGGAGAGAAAATAAAAAATAAACAAAGAAAGTAAGCTAAATATTATCCTATGTTAGAATATAAAAGTTGAGGAAAGTAGAACTGAGTAAAAAGGATTGAGGATGCCAGGGACTGCTTCAAGAGAAAATGACAGTGAACATAATCCTGAAGAAAGCCAAGGAGCGAGCCACTGGATATTGGAAGGGAAGAGAATCGTAGGCATCATGGCTACCATGTTCAGCTATCACGCATGTTGTATTGCACAACCTGAACAATCCCACACAGCATTTCCACCAAATGGAGAGAGCAGCAACTGAAAAGTTCTGGAGTGGCAGCATGCCCAGTAGGTTCATGATAAAGGGAGATCATGGCAGCTGGAACAGAGAGAGCAAACTGAAGAATAGGGAGAAATACA
>NW_012108264.1:697318-719421 GCF_000951045.1 Mandrillus leucophaeus | reverse complement strand
GATGTGGGAATTTGGGTTTGTTTCTTAATTTGAGGTCAACTCAGTTCAGCAAAAGTGCATTGGTGCTTACTAATCTAATATGATGGGCCCCAAAATAAAAGAAACATGCTTGGAGCTTTAAGCCTCAAACAGCTTGTAGTCTAGATTGGAAACCCGCAGAACTTTTCATGTAAAGATCCAGATAGTAAATATTTTAGACTTAGTGGGACATTTAGTCTCTGTTGGAGCTACTTAATTCTTGCATTGTTAACACAAAAGTAGCCAAAGAAAATATTGAATGAATAACTATGGCTGTCGTCCAATAAAACTTAATTTACATAAATAGGCAGCAGGCTAGATTTTGCCCCCAGGCCATAGTTTTCAACCCCTGATCTACAGAAGCACTGACAAATAGATGTAATGATGGAAGTGTCCTGTGTCTACATAACCAATAGCCACAACTGGCTGTTGAACTCTTGAAATGTGACTTAGTGTTATCAAAGTACCACATTTTTAATTTAATTCATTCAAATAGCCACATGATACTTTAATGAACCTTGTCTAAAGAAAAGAGAGGCATAGAAAAACACAAAGACTACTTACTATATGTTTAAAAATGCCAAAAGTCCCATTAACTCAAGTAAGAAGTAACTAGCACTGACTAGGAGTTTAACTAAAGGCTTCACAGACTAAGCGGCATTTGAAATGGATCTTGAGAAACAGGATGACTTTGCTTAAGCTTTTCAACCTTGCTTGTAAAATCAAAATACAAATAACCAAAGTTGTAACAGGAATTTTTCAAATTTATTTCTGTTTATAGCAATGAAATATAACCGAAAACTGAAAAGTGCTCTATTCTTACAGTCACTTGTTTGGCACTCCTCTGTTTTCCAATAGTACTGTGGAATCGGTACAGGCTTTAGGACCAGTAAGAGCCAATTTAAAACTTTGTTCTGCCTTTTACTTATCTCAGGAGTTTGGATAAGTCCCTTTAACATTCTCAGCAGCAGTTTTCTCATCCTTAAAATGGAAAAGGTAATACCAATCTCTTAGGTCATTTGCAGAAATCAAAAATTATCCAATTATAACACTTAGGATAACGCTAAGAACTTGGGATTCAGTTACTAAGTTATCATTTAATTATTGATATGTCATCAACATCATTTCATTCTAATTTCACAATTCTGTGTAAGGAAGAGTGGGCATTACCATCTTTTTAAATAGGAGGGTTATTTGTGTAGACATGTAAAGGTATCTTGCCCAAGACAACATAGCTCATAAATGGTAGAACCAAACTTAGAAGGTTCAGAATCCCTTAAACTTATCCCAGTGCTTTCTCCACTGCCTGTTATTAACTCTCTTATCAAGACAAGAAATATTTGGAATGTCAGTTCTAGAATGAACCTGTCATCTCGATGAGTTACAAGAGATATTCAGGCTGATGTGGCTTTGTCCAACCAGTCAATTATATTTGCCAGTCAAATTACCTACTTTCACACAAAATCTGTCTGGATTTCATTATTTAAATAGTTTTTACAAGATAATCTCCATCTGTGCTATAGTCTAGAGCAATGAATCTTGGTATTTAGAAGCATTAGGCAAAACAAGCCAAAACTGCTATAGATCTCTATATCTCAAGCTTTGCTTGACATGGGTTTGTGCTAAGTTCTGTCCTTTTATTTATTTATTTATTTAGTTATTTATTTATTTATTTAGAGGCTGAGTCTCACTTTGTCACCCAGGCTGGAGTGCAGTGGTGCGATTTCGGCTCACTGCAACCTCCGCCCCTCCAGGTTTAAGCAATTCTCTGCCTCAGCCTCTGGAGTAGCTGGGTTTACAGACGTGTGCCACCACACCTGACTAATTGTTTATATTTTTAGTAGAGATGGGGTTTCACCATCTTGGCCAGGCTTGTCTTGAACTCCTGACCTTGTGATCCACCCGCCTCGGCCTCCCAAAGTGCTGGGATTATAGGCATGAGCCACCGCGCCCAGCCAAGTTCTGTCCTTTCTATCAGTTTATGTTTAATTTATATTTTCAAAGTGAAGCAATAAACTGCTTAAAATATAAGCAATTTCATTACATGACATCAATAACCCCACCTGGTTTCCTAACACTCACAAACACAGACACTGAGCAACACAATATAGCCTTTCTTATTTCCAAATAGAAAAGTAATAAATGACATAAGTAAATACAAATATGTTTTTCCTTATATCAAAGCAGTACTTAGATTAATAATTAATTAACTGCATATGTTGAAAAGTGAGAAATGTTTGTGCTCAATTTACTCCATTTCCTCATTCTACACATTTTTAAATCTTCCTTGGCAAATAGGATTCTCCAACTTCAACTCATTCTTTAGGAATTGTGTCACACTGGGTATTTGCAAAAGGAAAACTACTAGTTAGAATACCTAATGTTATATCTCACTGAAATGACAAACTGCAAGTGGAAGAAAACGCTACTAGGCTCAGAGACCAAACTAATTAGATTTGATTTTCTCTTTCCAAACCTGACACTAAAACTCCTTAATATTCCTGTGTCTGTCTGATGTTAGCCTGATGATGTCTCTTCATGGGATTTGAGGTTGGGACCCAACCCACCATGCTCCTGGAAGGAAAACTGATAAGGGAAAGGAAGTAACAAAAGGATATCTATTTCTTGGTTGGAGTTCCTTTCACCATTCACTGGAACTGGATATCTTCCACGTGTTCTCACATCAACATCAGCATGCAATGAGCTTTCCATATTCAAAATTTTTAGACCATGGGTAGTTCTATACTGTTTTTCTAAATACTTCAGAGAATTTTAGAAATGTAGAACAGAAAAGGAGCATTGAAGAAATTGGGAAATGTTACTTATTTACCTACTTCCTTCTATTCATTCATTATTACAAATGGCTAAACTGAGATCCATAGACGTGAAGAGTCTTACCAAAAGCTTGATGCTAGTTAATAGCAGAATTGTGTTGAGCAACCATGTCTTAAAAGTTTCAATTCAGTACTTAACTCTATTGCACATATTGTTTCCTTTATATATAGGCATCTCCATGAATATACAATAGCTTTATTTACTTTTTAAGAAAAACAACAACAACAACAACAATGTTCTACGTTCTCTTTGTGTAAGTCTCTTCCTATAAGCAATCCCATAAAACTCTTCCTATAAGTTTTAGGGAGTTGAACATGCAGACTTTATAAATTTCACAGTATTGTGAAATGAGTGAATAGTCACCATTGCCTTAGTGACTTCCAATAGATTTCCCTTCATGTATAACTTCCTACCTCTTTTACACATTTAAATGTGTCAGTTGTTCCTAACCCAACTCCATATTGGCTTCCCTAAAGAATTCAGCTTTCATTGATTTCACCTTCTAGTCAATCCTACAGGTTTTACCCCTTAATAATATACCTGTATTGCACATATTGATCTTACAGTTGCCATACAGATTATATTTAACCTTCACCCGGATGAGGAATGGGTCCATGACACATAGCTTCTTCTCGTGCCATGGTGGACATAACTCCTTCTCAATAATATATAAATTTGAAGGACTGAATTACTACTTTGATGACTGTAAAGAATGACTGTGACTTTCTAAATTACCCTGCAGTACTCTCTGTACCTGATTTATTAATTAGGAGTTGAATCTCAAAGTCTCCTCTAGGTTTGAAGGCTATTACTTCATTGGGATTCTTGCCCCCAAAATGCCTCACTACATTTAGCTGATCCAACAAGCTTCACAAACATTGATGTTTCATTCACATCACAGTTTAGGGAGCTTTGTTTCTCTCTTAACGACTGAGAATAAAACTTTAAAGAAAAACATCTCCATGGGAAGTCTAACATTGCTTAGGAATGAATAATCTGTGACTGCCAGAAAATATTACTTGATTATCAGTTTGAATTTTCTTTTGCTTCTTACTTCATCCCATTAAGTATTTCTTTTATTCCCTTGGACCACCCCAGACTGTGGTTCTCCCTCCTGGCTGTCTCTATATCTTTCAAATATTTGGCAAGCTGCAGATTTTGATCGATCCACCCTTTTTGTCTTCTCTGCAAGTGCTAACGTCTATCTTCAATGGATTCTTGCCTATTGTTCTTTGAGATTAAATCAATGGAAATTACAAAAGCTGAAGAATTCTTAAACAAGATATTTTGCCCCTCCCTTTACCTTCTCACAAAGGATTTTTTTTTTCATCTTATCACTTTCCTTCCAAAAGTAGCATATACCTTAATTAAATGATTACCATTCTTTGGAGGATTATGAATAAATCTTCATTTGTTTTCTTTATTAGCATTTGATCTGTTTTTGCTAATTGTGTAAATGTTCCCCATAGGCAGAAAAGCAATATAACTGAAATGAAGCAGGGCTTTTTGTTAAGGATAGTTAATTTGATTAAAATCACCGTCAATATGATGAATGGAGGCACTTTGGCACAAGTTGCCCAGTAACTTGAAATTGACAATATAATGTGTGTGTCATTAGGACTAGAACAATAAATTCAACAATGTATCATAGCATTGATCTGGGATACTCCTTAGTTTAGGATAGAATAATGATTCTCTGCATTTACATAATATTCATTCTTGGACTCAATGCTTATAAATAAACTTTATCATCTTGATGCTTAAATGATGTGGAAACTAGTGGACTTCATCAATGCTGAGGGAGTAAAATGGTAATTCAGGGATCTAGATTCAGGGCTTAGAGTGATAGAAATTGATTACCACTGGATGGCTAACATGATGTAGTTTATAAGGAAGATTTATAGCAAATATAAGTAAATGTTTATGGGAACCACTTAAAATGCAAACCAAGAAACTACAGACTTCCAATGATAGACTTTTTCTATGCCAACAGATGCTTACCAATATTCTCCAGTGGGTAAATGCCTGATTAACAAATTTTCTTGTGATAAAGGATAAGTAGGTGAAAGTAAATGTACCTAAGGATTAGATTAAGATTGCTATAAAAATAAGCATTTTTAAAGGCTAATTCTCATTAATTTAACCATTGTAGAAGATGGTGCAGCGATTCCTCAAAGAGCTAGAACCAGAAATACCATTTGACCCAGCAATCGCATTACTGGGTATGTACCCAAAGGAATATAAGTCATTCTATTACAAAGATACATGCATGTTTATGTTCACTACAGCATTCACAATAGCAAAGACATGGAATCAACACAAATGCCCATCAACGATGGACTGGATAAAGAAAATGTGGTACATAGGCATCATGGAATACTATGCAGCCATAAAAAGGATTGAGAGCATGTCCTTTGCAGTGACATGGATGAAACTGGAAGCCATCGTCCTCAGCAAACTAATGCAGGAACAGAAAACCAAACACTGCATGTTCTCACTTATAAGTAAGAGCTGCACAATGAGAACACATGAACACAGGGAGGTGAACAATACATACTCCCAAGACCCACTGGGGCTTGTCAGGGGATGGGGTTGGGGGAGAGAGAGCATTAGGAAAAATAGTTAATTCATGCTGGGCTTAATACCTAGGTGATAGGTTGACAGGTGCAGCAAAGCGCCAGGGCACATGTTTACCTATGTAACAAACCTGCACATCCTACACATATACCCCAGAACTAAAAATAAAAATTGAAAGGAAAAAACAAAACAAAACAAAACAAAATACATTTTAAATTTTGTTCTGTATTTTTTGTGGTATTTATTGTGTTTTGTGTATTGCTTTTTATTTCAAAGTTGTGAAACAATTTTTTTAACTGGGAAAAAGAAAGTAATTTATAAGGACAAAATCCATCAAGTGAAACATAAATAAAGGAGAGAGGGACAAATAGAAAAAACCCTTTTGTGAAATATTTATTTACCTCGTAGAAAAAGTCAATCAGTATAACCATGAAACAGAAGTAGCGGTAACTAAATAAATCTGTCCTATGTGAAGGAAAAACAATAATTGAAAGAAACATATACAAAATCTGACTACTTTTTTCTAAGTTTTGCTACAAGGAGCAAAGTGATCCTATAAAATAACAAGTTAATATAAATATGTATCAAATTATCATCAATCAATAGCTGCTCTGCTCTTCATTCAAACTCTCTCAATGTCTCTTAATTGTCTAGATTTCTCAGATTTTTATTTTAATTTCACTATATTCTGTTCATCACCTCTAGGATTTATCATTAAGATTCCGAAGAAATGACTACATATTTCTACTTTGACAAATCAACATGTGCAAATAAAGCATAGGCAATTTACTTTTTAAAAAACCTCACAAAAATGTAATTTTAAAAAAGAATCAATTCTATTGTAAAGCAAGAAATTTGTTCCAGACTATAAATTCTTGAAGGTAAATGCGGTTTTTAACACATCTATAAATTATATACAAATGCAGAACAAGCATTCTCAAGGAAAAAAGTTTAAAGTTCTTTGGGGAAAAAAAGAATAAAACAACCTAAATCAAAATCTCCTACGAGTCTTTCTTCTAATCACAGTTTCTACCAACAGTTACTTTATTTTCCTTCTTTTCCTTCAATGGAGTATTTTTAAAAAATGCTAAAGAACAAGAAAATGTTGTTTAGGATATATCAGGCCTGTCTTGTTAGTGTTAAGATTAATGTAAAAGAAAAGCCTATCACAGAAGAAAAGCAACGGACTCTTGAATGTAGACAAAATAAGTGGAGAATCTTGAAATGCATAGACAAGGCTAACAGCAAATTAGAAAATTATAGCCAATTTTAGTAAGAGGGTAACCTTGAGGAAATGAAACAGTGACGCAAACACTTAAATGCCTATATTCTCAAGTAAACATATTTCATTACATCATATTCTAAGTTATATGTAATAAGAAGGCAAAAGATGTCATAAATATGTTTCTATGCTATTTATTAAAGTTGTCTTTTATCTACTTACTGGTTTTAAACATTTTTCCACAATTTGAGATAGCTGTGTAATTTTCTTTAGAAAAAAAAAAGCATAACTGTTTAGAGCAGTTTTAGGTTTACAAGAAAATTTTGATCAAGGTGCAGAGATTTCCCATATACCCCCTCTCTCTATACATGCATAGCTTCCCCAGTCATCAATGTCTTCTACCAGAGTAGTACATTTGATATAACTGATCAGTCTATATTGACACATCATGATCACCCAAAGTTTATAATTCACATTAAGGTTCACTCTCAGTATTGTACATTCTATGAATTTGGACAAATGTGTAATGGCAAGTATTTACGTTATTATAGTACTATACAGAGTGTTTTCACTGCCCTAAAAATCCTCTGCACTCTGCCTATCCATCCCTCCCTCTTCCAAACCCTCAGCCCTTAATAACCACTTAATCTTTTCACTGTCTACATAGCTTTGCCCTTTTCAGATGTCTTAAACTTGCAATCACACAGCGTATAGCTTTTTCTGATAGTTTCTCTTCACTTAGTGAGATGCAATTAAGGTTCCTCCATGTCTTTCATGGCTTAATGCCTTGTTTAGTTTTAGTGCTAAATAATATTCCATTGTCTCAATGTACCACAGTTTATTTATTCACATACTGAAGAGCATCCTGGTCGCTTCTAAGTTTCAGCAATTACAAGTAAAGCTGCTTAAACATCCATGTTCATGTTTTTGTGTAGAAATAATTTTCAACTCCTTTGGGTAAATACCAGGGAGTGTGATTACTGGATCATACGGTAAAAGTAGGTTTAGTTTTGTAAGAAACTATGCCAAACTGTCTGCCAAAGTGCCTTCACCATTTCACATTCCCACCAGAAATGAAAGAAAGTTCCTGTTAGTTTACATCCTAACCAGCATTTGGTACTGTCAGTGTCCTGGATTTTGGTCATTCTAATAGGTGTGTGTGTAGTGACATTTCACTGGTGTTTTAGTTTGCATTCACCTGAAGATGTATGACTTGGTGCATCTTTTCCTATGCTTATTTGCCCTCTCTGTATCTTCTATGGTGAGATGAGATTTTCTTTTTAATTTAAAAACAAGCAAGAGTGAAAAAGCATATGTCCTCTTTTGATTTACTTAACACTATACATAGAAAGCATGACTGCTCCTACAGTGAAAATCAAGATATGTTTTGTTTGTTTGTTTTTCACTTGTTTTCTGAGACAGGAGTTGCGGTACAGGCTGGAGTAGAGTGCAGTAGTGTGATCATAGCTCACTACAGCCTCAGAATCTCGGGCTCAAGCACTCCTCCTGCTTCTGCTTCCTGAATAGCTGAGACTACAAGTGTGTGCTACCATACCCAGCTAACTTTTTCTTATCGTTTGTAGAGATGGGGTCTTGCTATGTTGTCCAGGCTGGCCTTGAACTCCTGGTCTCAAGCAATCCTCCTGCCTCAACCTCCCAAAATGCTGGGATTATACACATGAGCCATTGTACCCAGTCCAAGACATTGTTTACCCAGTAGCATTGTACTTCAATTTCAGATAAAGTAGCAAGAAGAAAAAATAAAGTCTGATTTTATAGGTTTAATATTAAAAGGGTATCTTCGTGGAGGTCAATACTACAGATTGCATTAGGACTTTTTCCAGACTACAATGTTTTCAAGGTTTTTGAATGAATTTGGGGTGTTGTCATTTTTCTTAGTACACACATTTCATATTATCCTCATATGGAGAATTCAGAGACCCTAAGAACAAGAAAATGAGCTAACAGTGAATAGAGCGAGAGAAGGAATCATTTGACCTGGCTTCTACGTTTCTTTTCATTGTATCCCTTCTCCCTTGCCAATAGTCTTTGCCCACATTGCTCAAGCAAGTGAGGAGACCCGATGCCGGAATCACCTATATTGTGGTCCTGTCCTCAGTCTGGGTCTCTATCCCTTTGCTCTGAATCTGCACCGTGAGGAAAAATTTCAGAACAATGACCTTTCCTTTCTTTCTTACCAACTCTTTTGCAGAAGCTTCTTGCTGTCAGTACACTTGCTCTCCTCTTTAGTTCAAATGTGCCCCTTACAAAAATATCTACTGACCCTGACCTTTGAAAAGAGCAAAAGGGGTTTTCAGCTACAGTTAACAGGGAGGAGATGAAAGCCTTGACAATCTCTATGGAACCCAAGGATACTAAAATTTCTCAAGGTGCATCCCCTCTCTCAGTTGGCCAAATCATTGTGCTTCTTAAATAACTAGAGCTAGTAAATCCACCGTACAGGTGAAAAGGGAAAATAGTCCTCAAAGTGTAAATTATAGCCTATAAACGGGGAAAGAAAACGTGTCATCTTTCAACCTAACTTTCCTTGGCAGAAATTGCCTTTAAGAATTCTCTTCAAATGAGTACTCAACTTCTGGCAGGCTTCTTGCGATGCAGTTTCCTTTGTTCAGGAATGATTATTTAAGCTTCCCAGTTTAGCTTCATAACACCGTTTTAATAATGCATTTTTTTATTTTTTATGTTCTTTCTTCTTATCTCAAAACAAGTTTTTCTCCCCAGTATAACCTTGCTTTCCGAGGAACTGAACTAGCTCCAATGCTGCATTTATGACTGCCTTAATGCCTAAACTATTTAAGCTTATTACACACACACTCACATACACACGAAGCCATACATAAATTTTAAAACATGTTTAACTGTACCTTTCAAGATCAATGCAAGGCTTTTTATGGAATATTTAATTAGCATCAATACAGCAAAAGAAACCTACTATCAGGAATTGGAAACCCACATACAAGGGGAGTCGCCCTTCCCTCCTTATTATCTTTTGTGTGTGTATTTTTAATTAACTATCCCCAGGTTCTGGTGATACTGCAGATGTTTAACACAATACCCATTCAGTGGAAATGCTTTATACTTATCACATCTTGAAGATGGACTTATCAGCTCTTTCTTTCAACCACATGTCTCAGATTAATATGCATTGTGAGAGAACATATTTGACAGGTTCAGAAGGGTTGAGCAGCAAAGAGATAACATTACGAATCATACTAGAATTAGTAAAAAGAGGTAGAGTAGCACCACTAAGTCCTACTCAATAGTTTAGTCTGAATGAGCATATGGGCTATTATCTCACAGGCACATAATAGGACAGGGAAAAAGATAACAGAGCTGTATTTTCCACTTGTTGCCACATATATTGTTTTATTCTAATCCCCATATCTCTTCATGACCTTCACAAGGATGTACTCTTTAGCTCCAGCGGGTCAAATGAACTTGGGTATTTTAGATGACTATTAATGAGACAGTAATCCTCTTTTTTGAGGGTGTATCTCCAATTCAAAAAATATGCATAGATGCCCCATTTCACCTCCTGTTGGACAGGTGGCAAACCATTCTTCCTTTGGGTCTGTGATGTCTTTCTCACTTGATAGCTCCATCTGTCCCTGCCTGGGTGACAGCAGGATCATCACAAAGAGAGTAATGAAGTGGAGGGACTTCCCCAATTACTGCCACTCCACGTGTGCCACCGTCCTCACCCCTCCTACTCGTGGACTGTGGGAGAAGTCTCCTGAGTCCACTTCCTCATATACATCATCCTCCCACCACTTCTTCTTCAAGCATCCACACTCTGCCCAGCTGTGGTCAGAGACATCAGGAGAAAAGTTGAGTGCATATTGCAAGAATAAAGCAGACAATAATAACAGCCTTGGTTGGTGGCATCTAGAGCCACCCAGCATCACTTGCAAAATTTTATTTTCCTCCAAAGCATCTTTGCCATTGGTGCTTGCCAAAGAGGGATGCTTCTGGGATTTTTATGTAAAGTTCAAAGTAAAAACAGAAATGCTTATTAGGACAGGAAATGTGGTTCTAGGGAAAGAGGAACATTGGCCACCTGCTGCATACACTAGAACTAAACCTTTGTGATGCATTTTGCTTCTGTTTGTTTGTTTGTTTGTTTGTTTTGAGAGACAGAGTTTTGCTTTTGTTGCCCAGGCTGGAGTGCAATGGCACAATCTAGGCTCACTGCAACCTCTGCCTCCCGGGTTCAAGCAATTCTCCTGCCTCAATCTCCTGAGTAGCTGGGACTACAGGCACACGCTACCATGCCCAGCTAATTTTTGTACTTTTAGCAGAGACGGGGTTTCACCATTTTGGCCAGGATGGTCTCGAACCCCTGACCTCAAATGATCCACCCATCTCAGCCTCCCAAAGTGCTGGGATTACAAGGTGTGAGCCACCGCACCTGGCCCTTGCTTTAGTTTTTAAGGTCCATGTTCCCTCTTGATTTCCAAATATCAGTTCTATTTCTAGATTGTTGTCTGCACTATTACTTTCCTTTATGGTATATTCTCTTCTCACTTAAGGACAGGTATTTTTCTATAAAAAGGGGACTACGAAATCTATTCTTGGTTTGTATGCTAAGAATGATGAACATGAGGAGGTAGAAAAAGAAGCAGGTAGATGCAGTCCATGAAACCCTTCATATAAGAAGTGTTTTCTTTTCTCCCTAAAGTGTTTGGTTTCAGTTAGACTTTTAACTTTGCCAAGCATGATGTACAGTCACGTGCCATATAATGACGTTTCAGTAATCAACAAACCACATATATAATGGTAGTCCTGCAAGATTATAATGGAGCTGAAAATTTCCTATTGCCTACTGACTTTGTAGTTGTCACATCATAACACAGCACATTACTCACATGTTTGTGGCGAAACTGGTGTAAGCAAATCTACTGCACTGGCTGTCCCTTAAAAGTCTAGCACATACAGTCTGGGCAAGGTGGCTTACGCCTGTAATCCCAGCACTTTGGGAAGCCGAGGCGGGAGGATCACAAGGTCAGGAGTTCAAGACCAGCCTGACCAACATGGTGAAACCCCGTCTCTACTAACAATACAAAAATTAGCCGGGCGTGGTGGTGCATGCCTGTAATCCCAGCTAGTCAGGAAGCTGAGCCAGGAGAATCGCTTGAACCCAGGAGGTGGATATTGCAGTGAGCTGAGATCGCACCAGTACACTCCACCGTGGGCAACAATAGCAAAACTGTGTCTCAAAAAAAAAAAAAAAAAAAGTCTAGCACATACAGTCACGTGCAGCAGAGAGAGACTACTTGATGATGATAATAAATGACTATTGTCGGCTCATACATTTACTATGCCATACTTTTTATTGTGATTTTAGAGTGTACTTTTTGTACTTTTTTAAAGTTAACTGTGAAATGGCTGCAGGCAGGCCCTTCAAGAGGTATCCAGAAGAAGGCATTGTTATCCTAGGAGATGACCGCTCTAAGCATGTTACTGCCCCTGAAGACCTCCCAGTGGGACAAGATATGGAGGCGGAAGACAGTGATATTGATGATCCTGATCCTGACCCCATGTAGGCCTAAGTTAATATGTGTGTTTATGTCTTAGTTTTTAAGAAAAAAGTTTAAAAAGTAAAAAATAAAAATAGAAAAAACTTACAGAATCAGGATATAAAGTAAGAAAATATTTTCATATTGTGTTTCAGCTAAATTTTGGTACGAAAAGTCAAAAAGTTTAAAAAAATAAAAAGTTCGCAAAATAAAAATGTTAATGTCGAGGTGAATTTGTTATTGAAGAAATAATTCTGTATACATTTTACAAATTTACTATAGTCTAAATGTGCAGTGTCAATAAGGCCCACAGTCATGCGCAGTAACGT
This sequence comes from Mandrillus leucophaeus, assembly GCF_000951045.1. NCBI lineage: Eukaryota > Metazoa > Chordata > Mammalia > Primates > Cercopithecidae > Mandrillus > Mandrillus leucophaeus. Next base: position 706,903 of record NW_012108264.1, on the reverse strand, counting down.
CCTAGGGCTTCTCACATTCACTCGCTACTCACTGACTCATTCAGAGCCACTTCCAGTTCTGCATGCTAAATTCATGGCATGTGCCCTATACAGATGTATCATTTTTTAAAATCTTTGCTACTATATTTTTACTAGGCCTTTTCTATGTTTAGACATACAAATACTCATCATTGTATTACAGTTGCCTAAAATGTTCAGTACAGTGACATGCTGTACAGGTTTGTGGCCTAGGAGCAATAGGCTATATCATATAGCCTAGGTATGCAGTAGGTTGCACCATATAAATTTGTGTAAGTACACTCTAAGATGTTTGCACAACGATGAAATGGCCTAATGATGCATTTGTCAGAACATATTCCTGTTGTTAAGCAGTGCATGACTGTACTTAGATGTGGATACAAAGATTGTTCTTGACTTAGAGGGCCCCCAGGCTAGCAGAGGAGAAATGTGTGAAATTCAATGCAGCCTGTGATCATTAGGTCCATTCAAAGTATAACGCAAGATTTGTAGTTGAAACCCAAATGAATAAATAGCTCATCATAACTAGCATGAATGCTATTTAAAGTAGGGAAACAGCACAAATTCAGACTCAGAGGTGTCAAAGAACATGGTATGTCTAGGACAAGGAATGACCAAAGCAAAGTTATAGGAGTAGATGGGCATTGAAGGAGCAAATAGCAAATGTCACAAGGTACTTTGGGGCCAGGTTTCAAAGCCCCTCATAGTAGAGGCTGTGTAATTTTCACATTATCTTAAAGGAAACAAGAAGATCTTTTAAAGTGAAGCAGTTGGGTGTGTCCTAGGGGATACCAAGTCCCAAGTAGAGTTTATTTGAACCCTCCATGGAAACAATTGCCTTCCTAATGGATTAACACAGGCAGAGTCATTCTCCACCTCCTTGAATGTCACACAAACCACAAGCCTGGGCCAATGGGGAAGAGTCAGTATTGAAAAGCTGCCTGAGGAGGGACAGGGGTGGGGCAGTGGGCAGGGAAGGGAAGAGTCACAGAACAAGAGCAAGCACCAAATATCAAAAGAACAGATAACCCTTTTTCAGCAAATCAGAGTGGTCTGGATGCCATAATGCATTGCACATGGTCACCTTTGGCCCGCCCCATACATCCTGGTATTCTCCTTATTTTCTTCTTACTTAGCTCACTTTCTCTGAGTAATGTCCATTCTCACAGCATCTCTGTAATCACTATTACACAGTCAACCTCTGTGGGCACTCAAGCAATGGCATGTGTTATGTACTCAACATGAAACCAAAGGAGATGTTGGCATGATGGGTAGGGGGTAAGCAGTCAAGAGAATTGACAACCAATGATGAAAAACCACGAACAGATTTCCTTAAATTAAAATTTAAACGTTTCAGGGGAATCTATCAGTATATCGGTGATGAGCTGTCTTCAGAATTAAAAGAGAGAAAGTGCCTACTTTGCTATTTTTGAAAATGAACATGAGACCCCTAGTGGCTGCAAGACAGCCAGATGGTTTCCTCAGGTCAGTTGAAAACGTTCACATAAGGGAAAAGAGGAAGGCTAACTAGCGAGTTGGGAAGACTGTTACAAAATGATCCACATGTGAAGAATTTATCCAGCAATGACAAGTTGTGTGGAGATGATGTGAGACTGTCAGACACTACTATATCCTTCCCTTCAGTCTGGCTTATGTACCATTTGAAAGAGCACGCACATGGCTTGATAGGGATGCAGCCTTGAAATCAATTGACAGAGCGGGGAAAACATTAATAGCATCTGCAGCCACAGGACACTCTGCTGCAGTGAGATTTGTTGTAGGACAGAAATGACAGCTATAGAACAGCATCTTACTGATATGGGCTTCGTGAGTATGGATAGGAAAAAAAAAAAGCAATGGAAGTGTTTGTAGCACAAGTTAGGGGTTTTGATGGAACAAACTGGGCTACCAATAAAGCATTATACAAATAAAAATGGAGAGACTGGTGAAGTAGAGAAAGATGGAAGATGGAGATGGATGCAGTGTTGATCCTGAACCACATTCTTAGCCCAGTCTATCACACACCAGCCACAGCTTAGACTTCTCATGGTCCCATTTGAAACATCAGTCGATGTTGAATGCTAGGGTGACTTTGCAGAGATAGTATGATTGCACAGGTGAAATTCACAGAAACAAATGCTGTCCTTTGACTCATGCTGCCTGTATGTTCATAATAATATTAACAAAAATTGATCCCAAAATTACTGTCAAAATTTGTTTTGTTATTTTTGAGTACACCAACCGATTTTCAGTTGAATTGCTTAATTTATTTTGAACTTCAAGTTCACAGATCCTGAAATACTGATTTAATTGTTTTCAGATGAGGAAAGCTTTAATAGCAATATCAGGCAAAATCGTGGAAATTAATACAAGATATTTTTCTATCATGTTACAATCACATTTCAAAATAGCCTTGATTTGGTGCTTTCCTATATATATTTTTTGCCTCTGGGGACAGTTTGGATGCTAATTCAAATTTTTCATGGCAGGAAATGAAGTGTCTGGTCTGGTAAAGGAAGTCGTTCATCAGAGTTACAGTTTTTCCTGGTTGGAGACGTAAACGGAAACATCTAAATAGTCTAAGAAAACTGATCTTACGATATCCCTGGAAAAGATGTCACAACACTGACATAAACCATCGCTTACTCCCACTTCCCACGACATCAGTACTTCAAGGTTAATGAATATAAATTCCAGTTTTACAAAGGATGTAAAACATTAATGTTTCCTTATTTTAATTCCTGAGGATGCCTGTATATTTGGAAAGAGGGGAAAGGCCTCATTAGGAGAAAACACAGCGCCTCTTTCCATTTCTTTCCTATTTCTATGATTTGAAAATTTTTTTCCCTTAATGTAGTTACATCCCATTTGGATAGCTCTGTGGGGTGTTGCTAGGTTAAATTTGTGACATTGCATTTATTGTTAAATCTTGTCCATTTCCAAGACAATTCTAAACACCATACGAGACAAAAAAATATATAAGACTCTGTTTCCTGTCTTCAGACAACTTACTCTAGAGTTAAGAGACAATATATATCAGTATTTTAAGATTTATCTGAGACTTTGGGTAAAAGATAACTTAAAATAAATGCAGCTTATATGCTCTGGAGTCAGTCTTCTCATTCGGTTTCTTTGGGTTTGGAAGACTGTGGCTGTGCAACTTAGTTATCACAGTTGCAAATGATGTTCATAGTACAATATACATCATAGGGTTTTTGTGAATGTTAAATTAGTAAGTGTACACAAAGTGATAAAAATGCTGCCTAAGGAGATACCGCTATTGTTCATTTACTTTTTTCAGTAAATATGTACTGAGTATCAATTTTTGCTACATATGCAGACAACATCACTAACACAATTTCCCCTTCCTCCTAGAAGTGACATTCTCCAGCAGGGAGGCGAACTAGGAAGATAACTGTGAATAAGGAGGTGTTAGAGTGTAGCAGGTGCTATGGTTGAAACAGGGTAACGTGGTAGCAAATGGATTGGGAGACAACTTGTCCTAGCTAGATTAGTCAAGGGAAGCTTCCTTGCAGAGGAATTATTTAGACTAACCCCAATTATTCACAGAAGCCAGGTGTGTGATCCATAGGTAAGGTAGATAATTCAAAATAAAAGGAAACCATTGAGCCCTAGGGCAATCTGAAGAGGCTCCTTGGAGGAAGAAACTGTCCTCATACTATTCAAATTAGCAGAGAGAAGAAAAATGGTTTCTCCAGACAAATAAGTCGCCACAGATGCAAAACTCAGATGTGGGAAACTCAAGGCATAAGATGCGCTAAATGGGTTTTAATATGTCTACCTGTCTGTAACAGATGGTTTATGCAGAAGAGTAGGGGGCAAGGTGAGGAGGTAAACTGACCCCAGATGGCAGAGGCCATTCAACCTCAGAACCTTCTTAAAATCACACATAGATTTATCTGCATATAATTTGAGTTATTGACGATTTATTATATAAATTAATCATTTAACTATTTCCTCAGTTCGTGATTGCCCCCTAGAGCGGGGCACTTGTTAAGTATTCGTTGACTTGAGTAATTGATTGATTGTGATAGAAGCAGGAGGCAGGTAAGAGGGAGGACCCCTGGAGAATCTTCGACCCACCCCACATCAGATGCTTTTATGCAGATGAGGGAACCTGCCCAGGGTCTTGTCTGCACATGTTCGCAATGGACTGGGGGGCCACCTGGGCACTGGGAGAATGGGGTGAAGCCAGGGGAAGCTTACACCTCGTGCAGGAAAGAGGAGTCTGGCGTTTTCAGTTCCTGTGCGGTGGCTTAGTATTCAATTTGTGAGGTGGGGGGCCTGATAGCAGGACCCCCTCTTGCTTTGCTGAGAGTGTTTTTTTTTTTTCTTTTTTCCTTTACACTCAATAAATTCTGCTCTCTTCACCCTTCAATGTCTCCACCTGCCTAATCTTTCCTCCTTGTGTGACAAGAACCCAGTTTTAGCTGAACTAAGGAGCAAACTTCTGCAACAGTTGGTTAGTCTGTTGGGTCGTTTATTTATTGCACAAGTCCTAGAGTAAAAGATGCTGAATAAATGTTTAGGGAAGAAAAGAATAAAGGAATGAAGGAAAATAGCAGTGACAATACAATGGAAAGACTTGGAGGTGAGAAAAACATGAGGGAGAAATCAACAATACCACGCTTAAAATGGAAGGAGATGAAGACAAGTCAAAGATGAATGAGGTGTCAAGCCTCCGTGACAAATACAGACCAATAAGAAAATGCCAAGAGATTTGGTTTAAAGGAGGAAAAAGATGAGGAGGCCCATGTTTGACGTACATATGTCAAAGAAACACTGTGATGATCAAGCAGAACACACACACACACACATACACACAAACACACACACAAAGAATAGTTAATTGACTAACAGGGATCCAGGATAAACTGGTGCAATGAAACTTCCAAGAAGAGCTCTCTCAGTCATTTACTAACATAGATTCCATGGAGAATTAAAGCTAAGGAAATGCTTTCAGATTTGTCAATTAGGAGGCCACCATTGATTTTTGAAGGGGTCGTATCCAATGGAATGTTGGGGAATAGAAGCCAACTTGTACCTTTGTTTTCTCATCTGTCATTTTCTTGAGTTTTCAAGAAATATCTGTCAATCAGTAGGCAAGAAGTCATAATGTTGGTACTTTGTATAAATGCTGAAAATAAATAATTAGGCCACATTTATAATTATTAAAATGCCAGATTTGGCCAGGCACGGTGGCTCATGCTTGTAATCCCAACACTTTGGGAGGTCAAGGTGGGTGGATCACCTGAGGTCAGGAGTTCAAGACCAGCCTGGCTCACATGGTGAAACCCTGTCTCTATTAAAAATACAAAAATTATCCAGGTGGTGGCACATGTCTGTAATCCCAGCTACTCTGGAGGCTGAGGCAGGCGAATTGCTTGAACCTGGGAGGCAGAGGTTGCAGTGAGCCAAGAGCGCACCACTGCACTCTAGCCTGGGCAACAAGAGTGTGAGACTCTATCAAAAAAAAAAAAAAAAAAAGCCAGATTCTGCTTTTTAAAAATAAAGCAATCAAAAGCATTTTGAAGACAACCAAAGTGTCACCTCCCCCACCAAATAATATTTTAAATTTACTTAATAATGTGTAACTATAGATATATGACAACTGCATTTCCTGACATCTCATGCTGGTGAAGTCAATACCTTGAAGAGTTTCTCCAAAAAACCGAATGAGTAAATAAATAGAGTTTTTTAAAGATAACTTTTATTTACTTTATCTTAAAAGACAAATTTAATAATAAATAAGAAAGAAAAGGACAAGGGTTTTAAAGGTCAAGTTAAGCATTTTTCTTTAACAAGGTTATTTTGACATTACTAAATGGAACAGCCACAGAACTTTGAGCAGCCCTATTAGATTAATGATAGCATCAACGGCAAGAACAAGTACTATTTGTTAAGCACCTTTCCCCCTCAATACTTTAGTTCTGCTTGGGACAGAGAAAATAGAGAAGAAAAGAAAGCCTAATCTAACCCTGGTCATCATATATTTTCTCTTTTTCATTTTTTTTTAAATTCAGTAAGAATCAACAGCACAAAAATAGCCTTTTCCAGACAGTATCAAAAAAATCAATAATCAGTCTTGCCAGAAGAAATTCAACAACACTTTCAGTACTGTTACCCATTAAACAGACTCCATTGATAATTTTCAAACAACCATATGTCCAGTCTTTTATATGCTCTGAAAGGAAATATCTTTATCATTGTATAAGGCTGCCTTGACCTACACATACCCTTAAGCCAAAAATAATCCTTTTCTTCTGTGACCTCCTTAAAATTTTATATTTCAAATGGAAAGTAAGAACTTCTGGATAAGCACGGAGAAGTGACTACATGAAAAATTTTTTCTGTGCTGTTTCTAGAAACTGTATTCAAATTAGAGTAAAGTTAACCCATAAGGACAAAGAGAAAGAAAGGGAGCTATCAGGGAACAGAGTTATCAACAAACTATTGGAAGGTGGGTGATACAAGGAGAAGCAAGTTGCATCCTGCAGCAAGAACTTGGAAAGACTCATATATTTTGATACTAGAAACCAAGGAAGGCCAGGTGGGGCATAGACAGAAAACTGAAAGTCCTCGAGGGAAGTGTTTACATATTGGCCTCTTCCCAGCAGTTCATTTTGTGGAAAATTGAATTCGAGAGCATCCAGATTTGAGCACACCTGGCACAGAGGAAAGGTCGGGGAGAGGCACCATTCTGGAAAGTTACTGTTTCATCCAACACCTCAATCTTCTTAATTTCACTCCATTGCAAGAATACCCTCTGTTAAACCAATATGCTCAAGTAAGAGGTTAGAATAGTCTTTTCTGGGAAAACTCAACAGCACCCAACAAAGACATAAATACTGACCATTGATGGTCCCTCAATGAAGCAGTCGGGTCCTCACACAGTTTCCTACAATGAAGCCCACTAGTCCTTCAGACCTACAAATATATACAAAAAAAAAATTCAAGTATCAATCCAGGGGATCTATGCCTTCTGCATATTAATCTCCACCTCACAGTCCACTGTCCAGGGAACTAAATCTGTGGTATAATACAATTTTTAAAAGCCAACAATATTATTTTCCAGATTAACAGGGTTTACTAAGGTTCCCGCATAATAAAAGATAAATGACCTCAGTCACATCAAAATGCAATTTCAGAAAGAAAAGAAAATCCAGAAGTCTTCCAGAAAAGAAATAAATCAAATAACATAAAAAGCATCAAGAGATGTAATGGCATTGGACTTCTCAAAAACATCACTCAAGTCTAGAAGATGATGGAAAAATTTCTTCAAATGGCTTTAAAAATATACTAGCAAATGCTACTAAATTGTCAAACATGAAGGCAGAACAAAACAAGTTCATATATGTAAGGTTTAAAAAAAATCTCCCTTTCTCCTTTCTTCAAGAACCTGGTGAGTGTGTGTTGCTAAAACAAGGGAGTAAATGAAGAAAAAAGATGATTTGGTAAATAGAGAATCCAAGAAAGAAGAGAGGTAAAGTCTAAGGACAAGAGCTGTGTTCAGTCAGGCTTGAGCATGAGTCCAGCGGAGAGCAAGGAGAGAAGTCTCTGGAAAAGGACTCCATAAAAATGATGGAACGGTTTCCATACCTGAAGTGCTTCAGTGTTCAGAGATGAGTTAGGATGCTGTTGAGAAATATGGAAATGAAATGTAATCAGGGTATAATAAATCAACCAGTTACAATAAGATAAAACTTCAGGCCAATATCCCTGATAAACTGATAAACATCGATGTGAAAAATCCTCAATAAAATACTGGCAAACTGAATCCAGCAGCCATCAAAAAACTTATCCACCACGATCAAGTTGGCTTCATCCCTGAGATGCAAGGCTGGTTCAACATATGCAAATCAATAAGCGTAATCCATCACATAAACAGAACGAAGGACAAAAGCTGAATGATTAACTCGATAGATGCAGAAAAGACCTTTGATAAAATTCAACATCCCTTCATGTTAAAAACTCTCAATAAACTAGGTATTGATGGAACATATCTCAAAACAATAAGAGCTATTTATGACAAACCCACAGTCAATATCATACTGAATGGGCAACAGCTAGAAGCATTCCCTTTGAAAACCGGCACAAGACAAGGATGCCCTCTGTGACCACTCCTATTCAACATAGTATTGGAAGTTCTGGCCAGGGCAATCAGGCAAGAGAAAGAAATAAAGCATATTCAAATAGGAAGAGAGGAAGTCAAATTGTCTTTGTTTGTAGACAACATGATTTTATATTCAGAAAACCCCAACATCCCAGGTCCCAAATTCTTTGAACCAATAAGCAACTTCAGCAAAGTCTCAGGATACAAAATGTATGTCAAAAATCACAAGCATTAATTTACACCAGCAATAGACAAGCAGACAGCCATATCATGAACTCCCATTCACAATCACTACACAGAGAATAAAATACCTAGGAATACAGCTAACCAGGGATGTGAAAGAACTCTTCAAGGAGAACTACAAACAACTGCTCAAGGAAATAAGAGAATGTCAACAAATGGAAAAACATTCCATCCTCATGGATAGGAAGAATCAATATCGTGAAAATGGCCATACTGCACAAGGTAATTTACGGATTCAATGCTATTCCCATCAAACTACCATTGACGTTCTTCACAGAACTGGAATAAACGATTTTAAATTTCATATGAAATCAAAGGAGACCCCATATAGCCAAAACAATCCTAAGCAAAAAGAACAAAGCTGGAGGCATCACACTACTTGACTTCAAACTACACTATAAGGCTACATTAACCAAAACAGCATGGTACTGGTACCAAAACACATATAGCCCAATGGAGCAGAATAGAGACCTCAGACATAACACCATACGTCTACGACCATCTGATCATCATCAACAAACCTGACAAAAACAAGCAATGAGGAAAGGATCTCCTATTCAGCAATTGGTTCTGGGAGAACTGGCTAGCCATATGCAGAAAACTGAAACTGGACCCCTTTCTTACACCTTATACAAAAATTAACCCAAGGTGGATTAAATACTTAAATGTAAACCCAAGACCATAAAAATCCTAGAAGAATACCTAATACCATTCAGGACATAGGCATGGACAAAGACCTCATGACAAAAATGCCGAAAGCAACTGCAACAAAAGCCAAAATTGACAAATGGGATCTAATTAAAGTAAAGAGCTTCTGCAAGGCAAAAGAAACTATCATCAGAGTGAAAAGGCAACCTACAGAATGGGAGAAAAATTTTGCAATCTACCCATCTGACAAAGGTCTAATATCCAGAATGTATAAGGAACTTAAATTTACAAGGAAAAAACACCCCCATCAAAATGGAAGTCTAGTAAGTAACTGTTCAACATGAAAAGGATGGTGGAGGCAGAAATGAACTTGGAAAGTATGTGTGAGTTGAAGATGCTTACTTTGTGACTGTGGAATAAAGGCAGCTGAAGCAATAGTAAAATATGGCAAGTGTGGACTGCAGGCAAGTGAATCTGTCTGTCTTAATGCTGGAAGGAAGGAAGGAGGGAGGGAAGGAAGGAAGGAAGGAAGGAAGGAAGGA